>NC_140968.1:19573883-19576383 GCF_056783735.1 Eptatretus burgeri
AGTACACCTACAATCAGGGGCTGTTCACTTCATATTGGCACTTGAGAATACAATTGCTTAACAAGAAATATCACCATCAGTTGAGATGCAAGACTAAAAAGGTAAATGAAATGCACTAATCACAAATACTATAAAAGAGCAGGTTGCGGGTCACCAAACATGTTCTGAAAATTTATCAATATGATTATATGTGCATTAAATAGTTCGATGCAAACTATTGCGGTTGCCTAACTAATGGGAAAATTAATGAAATTTAACTCCGAAGTTATTTCTTCTCGAGGCCGTTGGAAAAAAACAGCCGTGTGCCCATATATGGATGGTGACGTCACGTTCTCCAAAACAAAGCGGCGCTCACTCGCTCATTGAAGAAGTGTCCAGTTCAACGGGCCGTTCTTTCGCTTTTTTTGAGCTTGCAACTGTCTATATTACCCTTTTTTATTTTGAATTATTGTAGAACAAAGTTATTTGGATATTTGTACATCATGCCTCATACGGTGTTGTCACGTTTTGCGAAAATGGCTGGAAAACGGGTAATCACTCCCACCAATTCCCGAAGGAATCAAACATTCACCGGCAGTGGATAAGATATGTACAAATAAAATGGGCGAATTTTCCCCCAAAGAAAACGGGTAAAGAGGACCCTTTGGATAGACTTGTCATTTGTGGTGACAATTTCACAGCCGAGGATTACGAAGGCATAAACACATCTGATCACCACTCTGTGAATACGAGTTGTTGGTCGACAAGTTCTCCAGATACTGCTGTCACATAATCAATTGTTGAGTTTAAGTGAGAAAAAAAAACTTGAAATGTATTCTTAAAGAGTACATGGAAAAACACATAAATAAACTTTCTGAAAAACACAAGCATGAAAAAATTTCTCAACAAATTAACTTATTGTTGATTAAATTACTTTTTTAACAGCATCAGCAAATTGGGCTATTTCATTTCAATTGTAAACAAGAGCTCAAGTGAGCACAATATACACCCGAACAAGAAGGTATATACAGAATTGTTCTACGACATGTAAAACAGCATCCTGGTTGCCATGGCAACCACTTTAGATGACGAACATGTATGTCGCGACACACGATCTCCACAGTCTGTACCTATGTACCAAATATGAAACGTGAAAGTTGAAAACTTTGGGAGAGAACGGATGGACAGACCGAGACAGACAGGCAGACGGATGGACGGACGACATAATATATATATACATACACAGTAGTACCTCTACTTACAAATTTAATTCGTTCTGGGAGTAGTTTCGTAACCTGAAACCTTCATAAGTAGAGACGCCTTTTGAATGTAAATGCGCTAATCCGTTCCAAGCCTCGCAAAATTCGGACATTTTTTTTTAATAAATCATAAAAATGCATCAGAACATGAAACAAATACATGTTAAAATTAGATTCCCGCACAATAAACATAAAACGAGAGGCACATCATGTAAAAAACAAAGAATAAAGGAAATAATAAAAATATTCATTTACCTTTTAACTGCTATTCTCGTTACTTTTTGGCCTCTGTTTACTGGTCCTTAGCAGTGTTTTTTGCCTCGCGTTTCGTGAAGAATTGATCCAATGACGTCTGCTTTTGCCGGCTTTTAACAATCCGTCAGAAATGCGCGAGGCAGACATCGTCATAGTGCGCGATAGCCCGACTTGTGAACACTTTTTCCGGGTGATTCTTTTCAACAAATTCCGAGGCTTCATGGAATTTTCCTAAAATGTCTTTGATTTGGGCTGATGGAATAATGGCTGCCTCCTCCTCCTCCTCCTCCTCCTCGTCGTCCTCTTTGAACTCCTCCTGCACCGCGGTGTGTTGCATCACCTCCAATTCCTGCAGCTCCTTCGTCGAAAGCTCCTCGTTGTGCCCCTGAATCAGCTTGTTGATGTCCTCGTCATCCACCTCAAGACCCATGCCCTTTCCCAGCCAAATAATTTCGCCATGGCGAAGAACAGAGTGAAGTCCAGTCCTCCTTTTAAACTTCTCGAACCACCCACGCGATGCCTTAAACTCCTGGTGTAGTCCTTGCGCCGAATTTCCCTCGCCTGTATCCTCCTTCACGAGGTCAGTGAAGATGGCGGTTGCCTTTGCGCAAATTATGGCCTCTGTCACTGTGTCACCAGCGATCTCTTTCTCCTTTATCCACACGAGTAACAACCTCTCCATCTCATCGTTCACTGCCGACCTCCTCTTGGAAATGACAGAGAGGCCTTTGGAAGGAGCCGTAGCTTTTAGGGCTTCCTTTTGTTTTATTATCGTGCCGATCGTAGATATATTACGGCCATATTCTTTTGCGAGATCAATCAAACGCATCCCCTTTTCATACCTTTCTATTATCTCTTGCTTTGTTTGTATGGCCAGAAAAACTCTCTTCTTCTTCTTCTTTTCTCCTTGTCCACTTTTCTTCATTGCTTTCTTGGGGTCCATTGTGAATAAAAGTTACTGGAATCCACACGCGTACTGTACTGTAACACTGTCCGAGCACTTCGTA
>NC_140968.1:19578883-19593883 GCF_056783735.1 Eptatretus burgeri
TGCATCATTAGTTTGAACGCGGTTTTGTCAGTACACTGGAATTAATTTTATTGACCTTGAAAGGATGACAGGCTGAGTCGGCCTCCTGGTGTGTTAATTCAGTGGTCAACGAGGCTTACTCATATTACCATGTAATTATTATCCACTTTTTGTTTCAAAACAGAATATGGTGTCTGAGTTTCGAAATCACAAGACATCTGGAGAAGATTGCTGGGAAAGATTATACATTCTCGCAAATGAATATTTAATATTTTCAATATTAATAAATTATATTTGTTTTGTATACAATTACTTGATTCTGAATTACAAGAAGAGGATCAAAACATGAAGGGAGGGTAGGTGCGCCCCCAATGACCCATCACCCCTCATCCCATCCCTCCCCTCCCCATGTGTGTGTGTGGGGAAGGGTGGGGGGTGGGATGAGGGAGGTGGTGGGTCAAAGGTGGGGCGCACAGGGGGATGAGGGGGTGGGGCTTGTGTGGGAGGGGCTTGTGTGGGCGGGGCTTCGGTGGGGCTTGTGTGGGCGGGGTGTGGGTGGGGCTTGTGTGGGTGGGGCTTGTGTGGGAGGGGTTTATGTGGGAGGGGTTTATGTGGGCGGGGCTTCGGTGGGGCTTGTGTGGGCGGGGTGTGTGTGGGCGGGGTTTATGTGGGTGGGGCTTGTGTGGGAGGGGTTTATGTGGGTGGGGCTTATGTGGGCGGGGCTTCAGTGGGTCTTGTGTGGTCGGGGTGTGGGTGGGGCTTGTGTGGGAGGGGTTTATGTGGGAGGGGTTTATGTGTGTGGAGTTTTTGTGTGGAGCTTGTGTAGACAGGACTTATGTGGGAGGGGTTGATGTGGGCAGGGTTTATGTGGGCAGGGGTTTATGTGGGTGGAGCTTATGTGGGAGGGGCGAATGTGGATGAGGTTTGTGTGGATCAATGGATGGGTGGAGAGATGGGTGGATGGGTGGATGAGTGGAGCTTGTGTGGATGGGTGGATAATTTTTTAATTAAATAAACATGTTGTGTGTGGGGGAACTAATTAACTAATCACTAATTATGTGAATATGGGTGGAGCTTGTGTGTGTGTGGAGCTTGTGTGGAGCTTGTGTGGAGCTTGTGTGGAGCTTGTGTGGGGTTTGTGTGGGGTTTGTGTGGGTGGGGCTTGTGTGGGTGGAGTCAAAAAGGGGCGGAGTCAAAAAATTTCAATTTATTGGAGCTTGTGTGGGGTTTGTGTGTGGTGGGGTTTGTGTGGGGTTTGTGTGGGGTTTGTGTGGGTGGGGCTTGTGTGGGTGGAGTCAAAAAATTTCAATTTATCTTTGTCTTTTGTAATTCCTGTGAATAAAATGAACCTAAAATCTCTTCCCCTTCCAAATCATATATCTTATAAGTCCAAGGAACCGTATCTATTACATCAACAATTTTAAAAAGTTCTTTCGTCCATCGTTCAGTAAAACCCTTTTCAAAATGAGATTTCCACCTATATATTCTTACGATATCACCAACTTTGAACTTAGGTTTTCTGACAATCTCTTTTTCATATTTTAATTTTGTAAATGTTTCTGATGGTTTCATATTTGTTGCCGTGTGAATCGTGTCATTATACTTATCCACAATATCCTGAATAAAAGATGACCATTGTTGTGAACCGAGTTGTGTGAATTTTTTATATAGTCTCTCTTTTAAGGTACGATTAAAACGTTCAACAACAACTGCCTTCCCTTCATTAAAGGTACTGTATAATGTAATACTGTTATTTTTTAGAAAATTCATAAATGTCTTGTTATAAAACTCTCTACCCTCATCAGTCCACAATTTTTTAGGTTTTCTCTTACTTTTATTAAATATCTGTTGAAAAGCTAACATAAGAGTGTTACCTGTTTTGTTTTTTAAAGGGACAACCCACACATATCTACTCCTCAAATCAATAACGGTTAAAGCATACTTGTACCCCTTATCATTATTGAGTTCAATCAAATCAGCAGACCAGATATAATCTACTTCCTTGGAATAAACTTTCCTTCTCTGAAACTTTGTGAATATTGGTTTATGTAATTCATCAGCTAATTGCTCTTCAGTCTTAATGACATCATTAGAGCTTACAAGTTTTTTGAATTTCCAAGTCCAAGTTTCAATTTAGCACTGATCATCTTCTTCACAATGAACCGATCAACTTTTTCTCTCAAGGTTGGATTTTGTATCAGAGACAAATTATACAACATTTCTCTATCGGCTTCATGCTTTTCTTCCAACGCTGTGGTATTCCCATAATCAATATCGTGTCTCATGCACACTTCATCAACTCTATTGATAGGCTGACTCCAGGATTTAGGATTGTCTGCCTCATCTAATCTTTTATCCAAGTTTGTGCCTGGACCACAGAAAGAATACCCTGGAAGATGTAATTCCCCTGGTATTCCAGTAGTTGTAAATTTACTTCCTGATAAAAACTTTTGTATATCTCCTCCGAGTTTGTGTTTGGAGATAAATTGATTTTTTTTTGAACCACACACCGAACATATACCTTTTTGGATAACCCTGTTATTTTTACTTTTAATATATGAAATATTTTTAGTATTAGTTTTCTTTTTTACATTTGAGACAATAACTCATTTATTTATGTGAAAAAGTCCTGCAGAGTGCAAAAACCTTTTTAGTTTCCAACATGCACATTTGAATCTTAATTTTTAAAACATAAAGAATCCTAAGAAATGCCTTCACTCTCTCCTCCATTTATTTAAGAAAAAAACTTGAATTAAAATGAATAGCTTGACGATGTCAATAGTCTTGAAGAAAATATTGCAAATAGACTTGTCAATTCTTTGTTTTCCTCCTCGGTGGGTTGAGTTATTTTCTGTAATACCACCAATCTTTTTTGAATCTCACTGGTTTCCATATTTTGATATTTATTTTGTCTCGCTCTTTCCTCCCTCTCCTCCCTCTCTCTCTTCTCTTTTTCCTCCTTCTCTTTCTTCTCCCTCTCCTCCTTCTCTCTCTTCTCTCTTTCCTCCTTCTCTTTCTTCTCCCTCTCCTCCTTCTCTCTCTTCTCTCTTTCCTCCTTCTCTTTCTTCTCCCTCTCCTCCTTCTCTCTCTTCTCTCTTTCCTCCTTCTCTTTCTTCTCCCTCGACTCCTCTCTCTTCTCATTTTCCTCCTCTTCCCTCTCTTCTTCAACTCCTTCCTCATCCCTTACTATCCTTGAATCGTTTACACCCCATAGAATATTATACATATATTCATCAGGATTTCTTGTTATTCCTGCATCGAAAATAATTTTTTTTACAACAGGAAACCAATAAAATTTCTTTTGAATTTCTAAAAGAGCCTTACCTTTTCTTAACTTTATAATTTTTTCATTATTTAACATTCTAATTAAATCTAAAGTTGTCGGTTTATCAACATCAGCATAATGCCAATCTTTTATTGAAAATACCTCATTCTTATGTTGTAGAACATATTTATTAAAATACCGAATACCCTTTTCTTGAAGGTATGCTTGGACACAGAAATGATAATTTTCTTGAAGCCTTCTTGCTGTCATTTATGTATTAGAAATATATGTTAGAATAATATTATGGCACGAAACACCTCCCCATCTTCCCATAGTTAAATCATTTTGTATTTCCTTACTTATTATATATAATCCTGTTTTTTCTGTTTTCATGAGATAAACAAGGGCAAAACCATTATTATATTTACCCTTATTAAATTCTTTTATTTGTTGTTTACTAATCGTGGACCCACAAAACTCATTCTCGATACCAAGTGGATAATATTCTTCCTTACGAGACTGATTTAATTGTTCCAGGTTTTCGAGGTTAATTTTAAATGACCAATTATACCCTAAATCATTCATATCATACCCCCATTGTTCTATTCTCATACAAACGATACGCCCTTCTTTATAAAAATTTATTTTAATTCGAACTGTGAATTCTGTATGACCTGGAGATAATATCAACACTTCTGTATCTTTGGAATACACAGCCGTTTTATTTAAGGATATATATTGTGATAAATCGCTTAATCTCACCAAGTCATTCGCGTCAGTCGGGCTTGGATAATTTTTAATTTAAAAGCATTTTTCATGTTAATATTTTTGTTTATATTATATTTATGTCGTTCAGCCTGTGCCTTTGTGTAATAATTTGATAAATCAATATCCAGTTCTTGAGATACACCAAAGATAGAACCATCTTTACCAACATAAGTCATTTATATTAGATTAAAAATAATATCATAAAATTTTATATTTTTGTTGAGTTGAAATAACACATAAAGACATAATTGACCACAACACTTGGAATTTAATTCTTGGACTTGAAATGTTTGATAAACACCATTCTGTAAGAATTTTATAACTTCAACAGGTGGTGGAAGGCCAAAACTATCAAAATAATATTTGTCTTGACTATTAAAAATACAAACCCAATGAGAACCGTTCCCATTATTATCTTCTAAGTTCATAATAATATTCTTTGTATGTTTCGGCACATTTGTTAATTCATCTCTCATACAAATAACCACATTATGAATTTTTAATTTCTTACAATATTTGACAAGTTGTAAATTTGATGTTGTATTCTTTCCAAATTTTTCCAACCACTCATCAATGTTCATTTATTTATTAGAAAGATATAATCCATTACCTCTTTTCGTTAATTTTACACCTGCTTGTGCAATGGAAGAAAGCATATCTCCAACTAACAATCTCGCTTTATCAGGCAGACCTTCAAGTTTTTCAGCAAAATCTACAATTACGCCACTTCCACTAATTTGTTTCTCCAACTCTTTGTTATGTCTTTCCAATTCTTTTTGAGCCTGGAGTTGAGCCTTCCTTTCGTTGGCAGTTTTCACCGCTGTTGAAATACCACCCGTCAATGCTCCAACCGCACTTAAACCAGCAAATAAAGGAATTAGAAATGGGAGAAATCCTCCACTCGTCTCTCTTATTGAATATTTTTTCAACATTGGTTTTGTCATTTTAATTTTAAGTGAGCCAGTGTCATTCAAGATTTTAACCTGTTCTCTTGTGAGCAAAACATCAATTCTTACTGCTCCTTTTCTCTGAATTGTATTAACGTTAATCGTACAAGGCTTTTGATTTTGAACACAAGATGATAGTTTATGAAGATTGATTTGATTAACATATACCCCAGTTGGTACTTTGCCACTCATTTATTTAACAAAAAATTATGTGAGACTAATCATCACACCATTATCTGTATTAATCTGCAATTCTGTTTCTTCCAAAAGCAAACAATATGTATCAACTTCTTCACTCTCTCCTCTTTCAATGTATAGGGAAGTATCCACTCGATTAGACTTTATAGTTTCCTTTTGCGCGCTCAGGTCAAACGCATAGATTGTATACAAACTTTTAAATGCTGTCATATCCAAAATAGGTTCTTTATTTCCATTACTTTCACACACCTTTTGGTAAGACTTGTATGCTTCAGCAAAATCATTTTTTTCCCAATTAATTTCCAATCTATCTCGTGGATAAAATGTTCCATCTAGAGAAACGCGAAGTTGTTTCACCTTAGCATTATCACTCAATGCATTATTCTTATCAGTCGCAGTATCACCATCTGGCTTTTTAAAAATCATCCACAGATATCGTGGCTTTCCTTCCAGAACACCCAAATTCCACGTGCAAGTAGTTTGATTGAGTTTAACGTGTTGACATCTTCTTTTGAGGTATGATACACTGAGTGGTTTCTTTGAGTTAAGTCTTCGATTCAACATCTCTTCTGTTTTAAGATTAGGAGTATATTCACTGATATACCAACTCATCTCCTCAATCACAAATTTATTCTGTTCACCAAAAGCACTAGCAACACCAAAAAGCAATCGATTTTCATTATCATTCCTTTGTCGTTGAAATCTAATTTTAAGACCATACAGAACTTTATCATGATCACAAAATCCAAATATACCTTTAAGAGGAACCGCCACAGTAAAACTATTTTCTGCTTTTGTATCATCATTATACGCTCCTTTCCTTTGAATATATCCAGGGTCTGTGTTTGTTCCCGTTGACATATCAGGAATAAAACCTTCGACAGACCCCTTTCCCATTCTATCACTGAATGTATAGAGTGTAAATTTTATCATTTCAGATACAGCAGAGACATAATCAACCGCTTCAACTTCTTGTGTTCCAATATACAAACGCACACTATCAAACATTTTCCAGAAGAAATCATTTACAAGTGTAGCGTTTGTGTTATTCCCAGCTTTAGTGAATTTAAATTTACACAACAAGAAACTTTCGGAGAGATTCAAATAGGTTTGTTGATTATTTATTTCAAAACTTTTTGTACCATTCGTATTCCAGTCTGTTCCAGTTATTGCATTTACCTTGAAGTAATCTTCTTTTTTAGTGGAGTTTAAGATAATAATAGTATCATCCAAATCATAGATACTATCAATTGCTTCCATACTTGTATTTATTTAGGAAAAAAGATGTTAAAACTTTTGAAACCCTGATCCAAGTATTTGAATTATTTTCTGTCGTTCTTGGGGGGGATAACTGAGTTTTGCCTTTCTTAATTTCTTTTATTGCTTGTAATTTATGAGATTCCTTCTGAGCATCTTTTATACTCTTGACAGCACCTGCTACATTTCCCACAGCAGAAGCAGTTGAACCAATTAGATCTTTATGTTTAAGAATAGTTGAACCAATACCCATGAGAGTATCAATTATCCCATCTCCTCTAAATTGATGTCCAACACCCCTTTGTCTCTTAGGTTTATAGTATCCTCTACCAAGATACATACCTTCACCCTTGTAGTATGGGGAAAGGAACATCCCATCCCCTGTAATTATTTTATATTTTCCCAACTCGTGTTTCCTCACAATAACCATCGTATTTATTTATTGGAAAACTTCACGTAGGTGAATTCTGATAGATATAACTTCTCCATTAAAAGAAATCACACGATTATCTTGGTCAGTTATCCTAAAATTTACTCTGTGTATGGTTTTTCCTGACACAGGTAGATAAACCAAATTTTTGGGTTCCATATTGAATTTATAACCAATTGGGGTTGAGTATGCACTGAATGAAAATATTGTATTTGTTTTTTTTCCATCATTATAAGCACCATCAATCAAATCACAGTGAATTAACACCGAATTTATTGCTGAGGATATTTGAATGACATTATCACTAAAACGTCCCATTAGTTTCAATCTTTTTTGAGGAGAAACCCAATAACTCTCGAAATGAATTATCAATTGTGAAATCAACCTTGTAGTTATTTTTAACTTTAATCGTTGATTTTGAAGTATGTTTTTGAATGTTTATAACAATATTTTTTGGTTCATCACCCTGTTCTTTCATAAGACGAGCAATTTCGGAAGATATTTGAGAAATCTCATATGCTCCGGGTGAGACTGTTATCGTTTTGTATCCACTTCCGGGATTATAACTAAACTTGTCATTTTTATCAGTTATATTAAATAAGGTATTATAAGTTTCCATGGACAATAAAGATGCTTCATATTCTTTTGTTGTGTCAAGTTGTAGTGGGTATGGGAATGAAGATGTGTGGTCGCTTGTTGTGAAATTGAAACTAAGGATTGTGCTTCTCATCTTATTTAATATGAGATAAAATGTCTTTATATTGATATTTATTAATTATTTTCATGTTCATCAACTGGTCTAAAATGGCTGATGCTTCATTAAAACAATTGTTATTTCCAGCCTTCTGACTGCCTAACAACAATAACAGTCTATTAACTAATTGCGATGGGTCATTTGGAAGAAAACCAACACCTGAACCAAGGATACTTAAAGCCTGAATAATGTGTTTCTCCTTCTCATTCTTCCTACTTTTACCAGAAAGAATAACCTTATAATTTAGAGTGTTGAGCAAATCAATATATACTCTATCATCATTATTTTCCATATCCAATGGTTTATCAATATACTTTGATTCATCCTTCACAGTTGAACCTTGTCTTCCATCTTTTGTGAGAAGAAACATTAATCTCGGAGTTAGTTTAACAGGGGGTTGAGCAGAACTTAAGAACCTTAATTCATCATTAAATATCAATACCTTTTCTTGAACAAGATGAAATATTGCTGGTTGTTCTGTTGGAATGAGTCCTGCTTTGGTTTTTGAATCCGCTGAATATTCATTGTTTTGAACAGCATTCACAATATAATCAGGGGGTTGATTAATCTCTTCCAGTTGTTGAAATAAACCTTCATCATGTTCTAATTCTCCAATATGCTCTAATTCTTCCTCCGTCATTTGACTGAAATCTTTTAACATTTGGAGCTTTCTGGGAGTATATTCTACTGTGGGAACTGTGGAAACATCTTTCATTTTTCTTGGGAAGTTTTTAAAAGTGGTTTAAAAAATTTCTCTTGTTTTCTTTCAAATGCTTCTTCGCCCGTTAGTTTCTGTCTGCGTTTCTTCTTTATGTCTTCCTGTTGTTTTACAACTTTTGAAACCAACTCTTGATGTTCCTTAAATCTTCTTGCTCTTTCTTTTACATCCATTTATTTATTGTAAAATATCATTTAATGAATTGTAAAGATCAACAGGGAAATTTTCCTTTTCTTCATCATTCAAGTAGATGTGTTCAAATAAATCCTTTTCTTTAAATATTTCATCAAATTCTTTATTAACATTAATGCGAGTTGTAATTTCTTCTTCACTAATACTTGCATCTCTGCTTTTCATACGTTTGCGTTGAGTTTCTTCATCAACATCAAAACCGAATGATAAAATCTTCACTCCACTCAGATGTTTAATAATTTGTCTCGTTCCTTCTGGATTAGTTTCTAATATCCCAACACCACCAGATTTTAGTTTCCTTAACTCACTCTTACAATGTGAATATTTTGTTGTACCAAGAGAAACCTCCTCAAACATTTGACCTTCATTCCTCAATCGCATATGTTCCTCCACTGAAATATAGTGATAATCTTCACCTTTTACTTCTCCAGGTCTTATTGCTCTAGTTGTTGTTGATACAATGCGTATCACGGGGTGTTTTTAAGTAAATTTACAATATTCTCATTTGTACTACACAAGAACCTTGATTTATGAAAGTTTTTTCCAGAAGCAGATTTACCCACAAGATTTATAATAATAGTTGTCATTTATATATGTAATTGTTTATAAAACAAAAAATATATCCCTTAATATCTCATCTTGTTTCACAACAATATATTTATATTTTTCAGTCGTGTGCTTCATATAATCCTCAAATTTCTTTTTACTACATAATGTAGAACAATTATCTCTCCAAAAATTATTGATATCTATTGAATTTAACTTGAATAAAATAAAAGTATTAGCATTGTTTCTGATGGAACGACGAGGAAGTTGAAAGTACGATTGACTAAGATAAATACAATTACAAGAAGAATGTCTCCCTCTTGTGTAGTAGCTGTCCATTACCGTTTGGTTTCTCTCATTAACACAATCAAAGATAACGAGGTTCTTTTTTGATTTATCCAAATCTTGGGGAGACGGTATATCATCCGTATTATCACTAAGAATACAAGTTATAGGATTTGATTTCTTTTTACATCTCTGTGTATCACAAAATAGTTGAATTATATCTTCAAAGTTATAATCATTTAGGTTTTTTTGACGTTTAAATAAACCGATTATATCTTCTTTTTGAAGACCAGCATTAAAACCTTGTGAGAGTAGTTGATACTCTGGTTGAAAACTCGACTTTGTGAAAATTATTAAATTGTTATAATCTAAAAAGTTGGGAGTGAGGAGCATTTTTAAAAGTAAGAAGGTTTTTCCACATCCACTTGAACCAACTATGAGACATCTTAATGAATTTGGGAGATTTTTATGGTTGTTAAATTTTATCTTATTTTCCCAAATAGGTAAAAAATCATTCATTTATATATTTGAAAAACAGGTTATTTAATTTATTATTGGCTTTTTTAGAAACTCTATATTTTATCCTAAGTTCAGGTTTAATTTCAAGATAATCCATTATTTTATTTATACAATATCTTGTGTTGATATTTCCCTGAAAATTACATCCATGAATAATATACAACAACAATCCTTTGAACATTTCTCTTATACGTTCAGTTTCTTCCCTTGTAAGGAAAGGTGTGTTATCATCCTCATACTTTACATTCATTTCTCTAATCAATCTTGTAAAGTAATTCATTTTTGGTGTAAATCTAAAAGAATTATTTTCCTTTTTATATTTTTTATTATCATTAATTAGAAGATAATCACAGAATATACATTGTTTATAGGCTTTTGACTCTGTGTTTAATCCCCGTCTTTCACACGCAGGACAATTCTCAAATTTGTCATATGGAGAATCAGGAAAGTCTAGCATATTTATAAAGTAAAACTTTACTTAAACTGAAATTCATCTATACTTTCAGTTGTATATTACCATCGATATCGATATACTTTTTTTCATTATCAGATTCAACGACAACATTTTTTATATTAAAGGTAATTTTAAAATTATCGTTAACTACTATTGAACGAAATGTCATTTCACCTGATATATTAACATCCTTTATTTCATCAGGATTTACATCTTTAGGGTTGTTGAAAAAAATACAAATTTCTCCTTGCATATTACAGATGGTCTTATCTTTTCTTTCTAAAACTTCATCCATGAGGTTTTTGTTCTTTGATACTTTTTCTTGTTTCATTGCTTTTTCTAGTTTTGAATATATTACTAGAAGGAGAGGAGAAACTTTTGTTAGAGATACTTTAATTGATGTTCTACCAGGTATACTAAAAGCCCTTCCACTGAAGGAAATTGAAGAACTCATATTATTTACCATAATAGTTTTTATCCAATAGTTGTTATATTTATCTTTGTTCAATTTTACATCCTTGACATATTTCTCAGTATCTTTAACAGATGAAGAGATTGATTGAAACTTGTCTTTTGTGTCTTGAAACATTGTATTTATTAAGTGAAAAAGTTGGAGGATAAAATGGTTTTAAGCACAGATTCACCTGTAAAACAAACGAAATTTTCATCAAGAAAATTTTAGTTTAAGCAAAGTTTTATTCTATAAATATGGTGAATACAACGTACTGCGATGTTTGTAATCACGAATATAAACATTATAGAAAACACCTCCGAACCAACAAACACACATTTAATCTGTTTCATAAAATATCTCCTCTTGAGTTGGAAAGAAAACATTGTGATATCTGTTCAAAGGATGTTTTGAAGAGTAGTTATAATAAACATCTTCAATCACAAAAACACAAGAAAAATGAGTTTAAAGTAAAGGGAGACTATTATATTGAAAACACTGATGGGGCATTTAAAGGGCATATAAAAATAAGGATTTTTCAATTTGGAGAACCCGGTCCATCATCAATAGCTGAATCAATTGAAATAGTGAAACCCGATGTTGAAAAATTTATTAAAAAGACATTAAAAGAAATGAAAACTTTAAAGTTTTATATGGGAGTGAAAATGAATATGAAAAGACAAGATGAAGAACAAACTCCTTATATGAGAACAGATCTTCATTTTATAACATCATTTCAAGATTTTTTGAATAGTGGGGTTTATGAAGAACTATCAAGACAAGAGGAGGATGTTGATAATACAGTGGTAGGAAGTGGATTCAATATTAAAAAAATCATCTTTTTAGATATACACATTCTAAAATCAAACCCTCTTAAAGCTTCTTCTTATATTGAATTGCCAAAAGAAATAAAACTAAAGAAGGCAGTTGTTAATATTAAGAACAATGATAATAAATGTTTTCTCTGGTCTGTTCTTGCTCACTTACATCCACCAAAATGTAATTCAGAAAGAGTAAAACAATATATGAAATATGAGAATACCTTGGACATTAAAGATTTTAAATTCCCAATGCCACTAACAGATATTCCTAAATTTGAGAAAAAGAATAATCTTTCTATTAATGTATATGGATTAACGGATACAAACAAAGTTCAAATATTAAAAATTTCAAACAACTATAAAAATGAAGAAACACACATTGATCTTTTATATTTTAGTGTTGGAAAGAATTCACATTACACATACATCAATAATTTATCAAGATTAATCTCTTCTCAGGTATTCAGAACAGCAAACAAAATATATCCTTGTAAGCGATGTCTTAATTCATTTCATACAAAAGAACGATTAGAACAACATTCAACATATTGTAGTAATCATAAATCAGCTGTAATTACAATGCCTAAACCTGGTGAAAAGATTTCTTTTGAAGATTATAATAAATCTATCATGCACCCATTTGTGATATACGCTGATTTTGAGTGTATCCTTAAAAAGATTAATACTGCTTCTCCTAATCCAAAAGAATCATATACAAATAAATATCAAAAACATATTCCTTGTGGTTTCTGTTATTATATCAAATCATCTGTTGGAGAAAAGTATAACAAACTTGAAGATTATCGTGGAAAAAAAGCTTCACAAGAGTTTGTAAAACGATTAGAAAAGGATTGTATAAGACTCACTAAATTAATGAAAGAAACAAATGAACCGATGAAATTAACCAAAGAAGAAAAATTAGAATTTAGAAAGAACAATATTTGTCATATTTGTGAGGGGGAAATTAAGGAGTCAAAAGTTAGGGATCATTGTCATCTTACTGGTAAATATAGAGGTCCCGCTCATTCCTGTTGTAATCTTAATTATAAATTACCTTCTTTTATTCCAGTCTTTCTTCACAACAGCGCCAACTATGATACACATCTATTTATAAATGAACTTTCAAAAACACCAGGGAATATTTCTGCCATAACAAACACAAGTCAAAAGTATATTTCATTTACAAAAATGATATTCACAAAACCTATAACTCGTATTCGTTTTCTTGATTCTTACAAGTTTATGGGAACACCACTAGCCTACCTCGCATCAAATCTAAGCTCCACGGACTCTTTTCCAAATCTTAATTCATTCTTTCCAAAAGAGGAAATTCTCACTAAAGAGGAAATTCAGATTAAAGAGAGAATTCAAAGTAAAGAGGAAACTGTAATTAATGAAGAAATTCTAACTGAAGATGAAATTCTAATCATAAAGAAAATTCGAACAATGAATGAAATTCTAACTAAAGAGGAAATTCTGATTAAAGATGAAATTCTGATTAAAGAAGGAATTCTTACGAGAGAGGAAATTCAAACAAGGAATGAAATTCAAAGTAAAGAGAAAATTCTTACAAGTAAGGGAATTTATCCTTATGATTATATGGATTCATTTATGAGATTTAAAGAAACACAACTTCCATCAAAAGAAAGTTTCTATAATAACCTTTATGAAGAAGAGATAAGTGATAAGGAATATAAACACGCACAAGAAATATGGAAATTATTTAAGATAAAGAACCTTGGAGAATATCACGATTTATATCTAAAAACAGATGTTTCATTGTTAGCTGATGTGTTTGAAGCTTTTAGATCACTCTGTCATAATAAAAATTGTTATGGATTAGATCCTGCCCACTATTTCACAGCTCCTGGTTTAGCTTGGAGTGCAATGTTGAAAATGACAAAACAAGATATAGATTTAATCAGTGATGTTGATATGCTTTTGATGATTGAGAAGTCCAAGAGAGGTGGAATATCACAAGTATGTTCAAAAAGATATGCTAAAGCAAATAATAAATATCTTCCAAATTATGATAGTGAAAAAGATAGTAATTATTTGATGTATTTTGATGCTAATAATTTGTATGGATGGGCAATGTCTCAATCTCTGCCTTATGGTAAATTAGAGTGGGTGGAAGAAAAGGATTATGAAAAGGCTTTGATGAATATTGTTATTTCTTCTCAAGAGGAATTGAATGACGAAGAAGAAGGTTATTATTTTGAAGTTGATTTGAGGTACCCGAGTGATCTTCATAATAAGCATAAAGATCTTCCTTTTGCATGTGAGAAAGAAACCCCAAAGAAAGAATGGTTAAGTGATTATCATAAAAGTTTTAATATTAAAGGTAAATCAACAGAAAAGTTATTAACAACATTCTATGATAAAGAGGGATATGTTTTGCATCAGAGAAGCTTAAAACAGTTTTTGAGAGAAGGATTGAAAGTAGCTAAAATTCATAGAGTTTTAAAATTTAAACAAAGTCCTTGGGTGAAAAAGTATATTCAATTCAATACAGATATGAGAGCAAATACAAAAGTAAAATTTGAAGGGGACTTTTATAAATTAATGAATAATGCTGTATTTGGAAAGACTATGGAAAATGTTAGAAACAGGCAAAACATTAGATTCGCAACATCTTGGAAAGAAGCTTCGAGATTGATAAATAAACCAAGTTTTGAGAGAGAAGAGGTTTTTTCAGAGAACTTTTCTGCAATTCATATGAAAAAGGAAAGTATTGTAATGGATAAACCAATTTATATTGGAACAGCAGTTCTTGATTTATCAAAGATATTGATGTATGATTATTTGTATAATGACTTAAAGAAAGAGTATGGTGAAAATGTTTCATTGTTGTATATGGACACTGATAGTTTTATCCTAGATATAAAAACTGATGATGTTTATGAAGATATGAAGAAAAATATTGGAGTATATGATGCAAGTAATTTCAGCAAGAAGAGTGAGTTATTTTCCAAAAAGAATGAAAAGGTTATTGGTAAGTTTAAGGATGAGTTGGGTGGAAAAGTAATGAGTGAGTTTATTGGATTGAGAGCAAAGGCATATGCTTATAAGTATGGTGAACAGATTGATAAGAGGTTAAAGGGAATAAAGAAATATGTAATAAAGAAATCAATAACTTTTAGAAATTATTATAATTGTTTGATGAATAAGAAAGAAGAATATAGGAAAATGAATACAATAAGAAGTTATAAACATAACATATATAGTGAAGAAGTAAATAAAAAGGCATTAGGAGCCTTTGATGATAAGAGATTTATTTTAGATAATGGAATAGATTGTGTTCCATATGGATATTGTATGATAGAGTGTATAAAATAGATTATGTTTTAACGATGGGAAGATGGGTTAGGGTTTTTAAGGGCTACCGCCGCGCTTTTTTCACAATATATAAATGG
>NC_140968.1:19596383-19613883 GCF_056783735.1 Eptatretus burgeri
ACTATCTCAGCGCGGGGGGGAAACAGGAGGGGGTTGCTGATGCTCAGGGTATAGAGGATCTTTATTATGTGCGCGACGAGCGTCTCCACCTCGGCCAGGTCGCGCTGCCGGCCTCCCAGGGGTGCAGCTCCCTGCACGACGCGAGCACCCCCTCGTCTGGTGTCGCCGCTTTTCCACAGCTCCGTCCCCTCCGTTCCGACTCCAACGCACACGACGAGCAGCTCCACCGCCCGCGAAGTCTTGACCCTCTGTTCCGACTCCTTCGCCTCGTTCCGACTTTTACTACTCCTTTGACTGACGAACACCGTCCTTTTATCCCCCCGTAACTTCGCCTTTGACCCCCTCCCTTTGACCTTTCAACTCGCTCCCCATTGGCCCGAGAAAAAGTGGGCGTGAAGGCTTTTTGATCCACAAATTTGCATATATCGATCGCCCTGGGGGCGGGGCCAATTCGCCCCTCGCTCACCGATTGGACGGCAAAAAGTGGGCGTGTGTCGTTTTGGATCCGTTTTTGAAGCAGAAAATCCGTGATTTTGTACACGCTGTTCAACGTGCGCCCTACACGAGTCCAGCATCGGTGCCCATGAGTGGCGCGAGATGACGGTGATGCGATGGTGGCGAGTTGTGACGGTAAAGGTCGTGGCGGTTGTGGTGAAGCGGTGTTGTGGTTGGTGGTTGATGTTGTGGTTGTGGTGATGGCGATTGGTCCAAAATAAAGATAGTAAAAGAAAAACGGCTATCCTGAAGAGTCGCAGCACGTATAAATGACATGTATTCCCACTAGACAACGGGTTTGGGCCTAACTACACATGTACTTACCGAGATACCTCACCTAAGGGACCTGAATGGTGGTTTGCGAATCTGGTAACCACAACACTACCCCCTCCCTTTTTACAGACTCGTCCCGAGTCGTCAAATTTTCGTGTGCCATCATGTGTAGTTTTCCCCTAGTACACTTTACCTACGGATCCCTGAGTGCGACATTCATGGTATTCGTGTCCCCAAAATAAATAACCTGAGGGCTGCGTAACTACCTAAACAAACTCACTCACACGGACGACTTAAATAAAATTGCCGGCGCTAAGACAAACATGCCGGGGGCGCACTCATATTTACAGTACATCTTAACCTTAACTTACAAATTTTACACTAAACCATGGCCCAGGATCACTGAACTCTGCAAAAGAAAGCAGTTAGCAGGGAGCCAGGCTGCCCACATGCAGTCTCTGACTCAAACAATGCAGGTGACAGGGAACGTGGCTGGCTGCTCACACGCAGTCCAAGGCCTTCCTTTTTGAACTGAACTCAGTGAACCACAACGGTGCTTGGGCTGCACAACGCAGTCTCCGTGCCAGCTCAAGTGGCACACGCAATGAGCACAACGAATGGATGCATGAACACAAACACGGTGCACGGGCCGCCACTGCAGGCCCGTGTTGTAGCTGCCAACAGGGCAGTTCTTGCAGCTTGCAAACTGTTGCCTTGCGGATCCTGGCGCACATGGAAATGAACAGGGGGGGGGGGGCAAAGCAAAAATTGAACGAGGCTGGTGAACGTGGGCAGTGGGCATGGCATGGCAAAGGCAAGCAGGCAAACACAGCCCGCAGAAGAAGGCCGCTGCAGGCAAACTCAGCCCACAGAACCAGGCCGTTGCAGGCAAACACAGCCGGCAGATGAACTGGCCGGCACAGGCCTTGAA
This sequence comes from Eptatretus burgeri, assembly GCF_056783735.1. Classification (NCBI taxonomy): domain Eukaryota; kingdom Metazoa; phylum Chordata; class Myxini; order Myxiniformes; family Myxinidae; genus Eptatretus; species Eptatretus burgeri. The sequence goes on from NC_140968.1 coordinate 19,598,083, forward strand.
GAAAAACAGCCAGCAGATGAACTGGCCGGCACAGGCCTTGCAGCACAGCAGCTGCAGACGATCCAGCCGGCACAGGCCTTGCAGCATAGCAGCTGCAGATGAACTTGGCCGGCCTCCGCCTTGAAGCAAAACACGGCCAGCCGATGAAGTTGGCCAGCCTTTGCCGTTCAATGGAGGTTGGTGGAGGGAGTGCGGTGGTGCTGGCCACTTGGAAGGCGGGCTCGGACCTACCTACCTGTCTCCCTCCCAACCTATCGCCTTTGCCTGTCACTGTACATACCCACTCCCTTAATTTGTCAAACCCCAATTTAGCCCCGACTTATTTTTTTTTTTTTTTTTTTACTTCCCCACTATAAATCGTCCCCTAACCCCCTTTATCGTCCTTGTTCGGCTAACCTATTCTGTCACCTAGCCTACTCCCAACCCCTACGTTCCCTTCCCGGAGGGGAACAAGGGAGAGCTAACGTCCTGTGTCGAGGCCCAACGAAGCCTCAGAATGGCCTCCCCAGAGTTCGGCGATCTTAACCAAAGTGGGTCCAGCGGCCCACAATGACAGCGAGGGGATGGATGGTGCGGAGGGGTACATCTCCTAATCTATCCTAACCATTTAACTGTTAAACTACCCCGGGGCTTTCAACAAGCGCCTCTCGCTTAAACTATTGGTTCTAACAACCCAGATTCCCGTCGCCTGTGTTGGTGTCCTTACAATTTCGGGCCTCGCCCCCCAATTTTCTCTCCGTGCCCTCACACGGTCTCCTGGCTGGGACACGTGGCTCCCTTTGGCAGGCACGACCCTCTGCCAAATCTCCCGCTATGGCACCCCCGGGCACTACACTGCCTCCGAGCCTACCAGCTCCCTAACACCGGGGAGTGCCCCCCATGGCACCTCCCCTGAAACGCACACGTGGCAGGCCGGCCTCCCGGGCCCCTTTCCGAGGGTCACCCGTGCCCACTGCACTGCCCACGCGGCTAATGGCGCCCCGGGCCCCCGCACCAAGCAGGCGCACCCGTGCCCACTACTCTATCCCGGCCCCCCATGGGCCCATGGCCTACCGCGGCCGACTAGCCTGGTGCCCGGGGTACCCACTCAGCGATACTCACCTTTCGCAGCCACGCTCCCAAGCCCGTCAACAGGGCTCCTGCACCCCTCCAAATGGGTCTCGAGCCTACTTTCCCACCAACAACAAAACGACCTCCATTTTTCAATTTGACTAACCCAGCTAACTCACTCTACTCTGACCCCGGGGTCCCTTGGGCGGGAGTCACTCCTCCCCCCAATCACTCATCGCACCATGCATTCCCCATTCACTCCACACACACACAGACCCGCTGGCCTCACTCACTCAGCATGTACACGAACTCACCTCACAACCCACAACTCTTCAACACACACACCGCTGAACTCTGCCATCCTTCTAACTACATCCCCTAACTCGTGCTCCCACGTCATCCCTTAAACTACAGCACGTTCCCTTTTAACCTACGTAGCTAAACTACGTCCCCACTACACATTCACTGTCTGTCACTGTTCTCAAATAATTCATTTTATTTCCCAACCTAAATCTGGCTACAATCCCTCTACCTAATCCATTCCACGGACTCCATGAGGACTTACCCCTGCCCCATGAAGTCGGTCTAACTAAGCTAACCCTTCCCCCTAACTAGTTTTCCATCCTGTGCCCAGGTAAGGGGGTCTTTCACCCCTTGCCCAGGAATCCTGTACACCCGAAAGTGAGGCTTGCTTTTTTTTTTTTTCATGCGCAGCACCTGCGCGGCAACTCAGAGCTCGCGCACTTTGCACCTGGCCGTGACGTCATGCAGCTGCACGTGTTCCTCGTCCCTCCTTGGACGGTGCCATCCGGCAGAGATACCCCTCCTGCCGGATTCCAACCCCACGTGCAGCCATGACGTCACCGCGCGCAGAAAAAAAACAAGCCCCAAGTCTCGAGGGGTTCCCCACGCGAACACATGTGCTTTGCCCGTTGGAGCTTAACACACACGATCGCGTGGAGAACCCGTCTGGTCCAAATCCATTTACCTGCCTAAACTTTGTCCGTCCGCGGGATCGGCAAATCCACCGCGTGCGTTTCCGGACCGGGACTTCACTCTCGCAAGCGAGCACGTGGTGGTCTCGTGCGTTGCACAGCACGAACCGCGTGCTCACTGCTGGGCGAACCCGGCACGGTCCCTGAAACAACTACAGCCGCTACTCGGCTTTCTTTCTTCTGTCGCCTTCGTCGTCGCCATTCAACCCACGCACACCTGCGTGTTACGACGCACACAGTCCACACCATCACATTCACACGGGGAGACGCGGCTGCGTGCTCCCGCATGCCGACCGACATCTCCCTCTCATACCGCTCTCTCACACACACGGTCTCCCTGGCACACAGCGACCTTGCACACGGCCGTTCACTCACGCGTGCCTCACTACTCACACAAACCATACTACTCACACGTGGTGCTCCATTCACTCGCGCGGGGGCACTCACCCGCGGTGCCTCACCCACACACGCGAGGGCACTCACCCGCGGTGCCTCATTCACACACACGGCGACACTCACACACGGTGCCTCATCCACACACGGCGTGCTGGGAAGCACACACTCCGGCACCATCGCCACCACACCACTCACACACGGGGTCGCTTCCACACACGGTGCCGCACTCACACCTTGCACCACACACACAGGGACAACCACACTGGGGATTTGTGTCCCCACAAGGGTCTCCGGGGCCTCTACACCCCCCAAGCTCTCCGTGCACCCGTCCACAGCACTCGTCCCCTCAACCTCGCAAAGCACGACCGAACTCACCTGGTCGTGACTCGCCTCAAGGGGGCATACTCCCTCCCCTCGTTCCTGGAGGAGGTCATCCAGCTGCTCACACCGGGTCCCCACACGCTCCGCGAGCTCAACCTCACTATCCTCCACTACCTCCGTGTGTGTGTGCACGTCACTTACCCCGTCTTCATCGTGTAGTCTCTCCTCTATCGTTCCCTTCCCGGCTACCGTCACTGCCAACTCTTCACCCTTTACCTCCCTTGTCTCAACTATTATTATTTCCTTTGTCGTCACCTCGCGTCTCGTCTCACACGTTTTGGTCTCCCCATTTAATTTTTCCCTTTTGGTCACCGTCGATTCCTCTGTCACGACCCTCGCCCAACACGCCCCAAGAATTATTTTTTTACCCGCCTCCACCGCGGGCCTGTCAGCCGTTGTACCCCCTTCCAGCTCGTTTGCTCCCACACGTGAAGTCGCCATTCCCAGCTCCCTGGTCACGGCCTTCATGCCCGCCTGCAGGCATCGGCCCATGTTCTGCGTCTCACCCCGTAGTTCTTTCATGTTTGTTTCCATTCCGTTCATTTTTGTATCCATCTTTTCGTTTATTTGTTGTGTATTCGCATCCATCGTCGTTTTCACTTCATTCATTTGCTTGTTCATTTCGTTTTTCATTTCATTTGTATTTGTATCCATCTTCGTTTTCACTTCATTCATTTGTTTGTTCATTGCCGCCAGCATGGCGCATAGCTGGGCCATGTTGGATGCACTCAGCTGAGCCGTTTCGGCAAGGGTTGGGGAAGGGTCTTGGTGGAGAGGGGGGGGGAGGTGTCATACACCGCGGCCGCTGCCGCACCCACCTCGGGCCCTGGGTTCAGTTGGGCGAGTCCGTGTTCCTGCACAATCAACATTTCCTGCTCGGGGATTCCATCCTGGACCATGGACTCTACATTATTACACATATACATTTCTAATACCCCCGGCTCCCGCTCGCCTTGAGACGCCATCTTGCTTCTCGTGAAGGGTTAATTTGCTCGCTCGTAATTTGGAGGGAATCGGGGGTCGCTTCTCTCACCCCTGGACCGATTCCCGTAAATTTAGCCGGAGACAGGAGAGCCCGTTTTCCTGTTCTCCGATACCAGTGCCGCGAGGAGGGCGATGAATTTGTATCGCACGACCTGACACCAGTGTTGCGGTATTCGCGCCCGCCGGCGTGCGACGGCCACGTAACTCGAATCGCGGCACGTCGCCCACCGGACGGACAATCCAGTCGTGACCCTCTCGGACTAACGCCGGGAACCAGTCACGGGTGGACCTTTCGGTCTCACCGCGATCGAGCCAATCAGCCCCCGCGTGGGATAGGGTTGCTCGCCAAATTCGAACTACCTAAGTACCCACGCGGAGGGTAGACCGGGCGATCGCACCTCGCCGCAGGTCGACTTCGGACACGGGCCACTTAAGCGACCCGTTCCGTACTATCAGAATAACCGAGCGGTGTTATCGTCGACCTCGACAGTTCGATTAATTATCGGGCGTATTCAGCCCACTACCAACCCTTTACGTGAAGCAAGATGGGGATTCAATGGAGGAAAAGACGAAGCGAAGCGGGAGAACAGTTCAACAATAAAGCATTTATTCGCGACGAACGGAAAGCACACAAATACAATTCCACCAAATGCACACAAAAAAAAAGAAAACACAATTCCATTTACACAAAAAGCAAACATAAAAGTGAAAACACAGTGCAGAGCTAATACCGACTACCGAGCACACGGCAACACTTATACAATTCTACTTCACAGACGGCGCCGACAACACATACCCAAAACCAAGGAAAAGAAATACCCTCAAGAATGAGGTAGGCCTGGGGCCGAGACCTGGTCGGGCCTACCCGTCTGGTGATGAGACGCGGAGCGGCGATGGCCCCGCAACCCGCGGGCCTCGTGGACAGTGCCTGGCAGGAGGGTGGGAAGGGGGCCCCCTTGGTCGCACTATCTCAGCGCGGGGGGAAACAGGAGGGGGTTGCTGATGCTCAGGGTATAGAGGATCTTTATTATGTGCGCGACGAGCGTCTCCACCTCGGCCAGGTCGCGCTGCCGGCCTCCCAGGGGTGCAGCTCCCTGCACGACGCGAGCACCCCCTCGTCTGGTGTCGCCGCTTTTCCACAGCTCCGTCCCCTCCGTTCCGACTCCAACGCACACGACGAGCAGCTCCACCGCCCGCGAAGTCTTGACCCTCTGTTCCGACTCCTTCGCCTCGTTCCGACTTTTACTACTCCTTTGACTGACGAACACCGTCCTTTTATCCCCCCGTAACTTCGCCTTTGACCCCCTCCCTTTGACCTTTCAACTCGCTCCCCATTGGCCCGAGAAAAAGTGGGCGTGAAGGCTTTTTGATCCACAAATTTGCATATATCGATCGCCCTGGGGGCGGGGCCAGTTCGCCCCTCGCTCACCGATTGGACGGCAAAAAGTGGGCGTGTGTCGTTTTGGATCCGTTTTTGAAGCAGAAAATCCGTGATTTTGTACACGCTGTTCAACGTGCGCCCTACACGAGTCCAGCATCGGTGCCCATGAGTGGCGCGAGATGACGGTGATGCGATGGTGGCGAGTTGTGACGGTAAAGGTCGTGGCGGTTGTGGTGAAGCGGTGTTGTGGTTGGTGGTTGATGTTGTGGTTGTGGTGATGGCGATTGGTCCAAAATAAAGATAGTAAAAGAAAAACGGCTATCCTGAAGAGTCGCAGCACGTATAAATGACATGTATTCCCACTAGACAACGGGTTTGGGCCTAACTACACATGTACTTACCGAGATACCTCACCTAAGGGACCTGAATGGTGGTTTGCGAATCTGGTAACCACAACAATATATATATATATATATATATATATATATATATATATATATGTGTATATATATATGTGTGTATATATATGTATATATACATATACATAGGGCATATAACAATTTTACACCTTTTTTTTTCTAAATTTGGAATAATATTTCCCAATGAGGTTAAACATGTTTTGGTATTTATATGCCACAACAGTCTCTTGAAAGTTGTGGTTTGTTCTAACTGTTCACTTTCGCTGGGGTCAAGCTCAGCTGTCAGAAAGACTTTGACGCCAAGGCTACGGCATATAATATATTTGGGTCCATTATTGATTCATTCTATTTCTGACTCTTGAGTGACGAGAGGGTTGGTGGTGGTCATATGGCAGCTTAGCTGCCGGGGTAGCCATCATTTCTTGAAGGAACTGTATCAGCGACAGTCGCGCCCTCTACCAGTACACACACTGGAACTGGTACTCATTTCGCCGACCTCGGAAGGATGACAGGCTGAGTCAACCCCCTGGTGTATTAATTCAGCGGCCGACGGGGCTTGAACTCAGGACCCTCGGTTCCCAAGCCACCACCCGAACCACTGAGCCAACACCAGGTTACTAGAGGGTTAAAAAAATTATTATATCAAGTCACAGACGAATCAAACTTTACATTATTTCATGCATTGAACAAGAAAATGAAAATCTACAAACCAATCTGTCTGGTGGAGTCTGTCAGTGTGAACTGCCGGACAGTCATTCCTGCCACTTGTTCACAAAATAGGCCGTTTTCTGGCACTTGCAAGTGGCTCAAATTTATATGGCTCAGGGCCAGAAACTCCATAGTATAAATTCCCTTCATCCTCCGACTCGTCCTCGACAATATCGGAATGAAAACACTCAATTTCATCGCCGCTGAAATCACTCTCCGGTTCGCATCTCACCATTGTTTACACGCTGTTTCCGAATGTTCATGAAGTTTTCGGAAAACGTGATGTCATAGCATCTTCGGTAACTTCCAGACTGTTTTTCGATCACTGACAAAAGTTTTGACTTAAAAGTTAATTTTAGCATATTTTGAGTTTCAAATGTAAGAAAATAAATACCCAACGATTATTATTAATGTGATTACAACCTTCGAATCACGCGAAGTCATCAGCGACCCAAAACCTGCTCTTCAACAAATAATCACGAGAACGAAGGAACGAGTGCAGGAGCAGAATGCGACGCACAGCAATAAGTATCAAATAATTTTCAAATGGAATGCGTAACATTTTTTGTTGTGACATTGTTGCTTTGTTCTGGTGTGTGTGTGTGTGTGTGTGTGTGTGTGTGTGTGTGTGTGTGTGTGTGTGTGTGTGTGTGTGTGTGTGTGTGTGTGTGTGTGTGTGTGTGTGTGTGTGTGTGTGTGTGTGTGTGTGTGTGTGTGTGTTTCTGGGATTGTTTGTTTGTGTGCACATTTTTGTTGGTTTGTGGGATTGTTTGTTTCTTTTAACTTTGGTGCACTCCTGACCGCTGGACGGAATAAATTGAAGACTGGTGCTTGTACTCAGGGGAGTGTCTGGCGGTGTGTTGGCGTGGGTATAAAAAAAAAAAAACGCTGGGCGAAACGAGTTTAAAACTGGTGGTTGTACTTGGGGTGTGCACGAGAAAACGTAAGGTGGGTGGGAATTTTTTTCTACTCCCGGACGCCAAACATATCTTAATATTAACATTATGAGAGAACACAACAAAACTAAGACAAAGCTGAGTGGGATGAACATCATGAAGATTAATTAAGCCCCCCCTAAAAATCCATACTCCTGGAAGTGGTGGGAATAAGCAATGAAATAGGCCATCGTACAAATGGGGGAATGAACTGTCCACAAGGATGGGTGGGTTCTTTGTTGGTCTGTTGAACAAGGCATGTATAAAAGAGTACCAGCAATGGATAATACCAAATCCAATGTCAATCAAAAATGCTGAACGGCAAGTTGATGTATACAACTTATCAAAAGTAGGTCAAACATACGCTCGAAACTTAAACACATCAAAACAAACAAGAAAAGAAAAACCCCCTGAAAGACAGCGAAGGAAACAATTAAAAGTCAATATTTTTCATTTGTGCAAAATTAACAACGAAAGCTTGCACTATGTAAACAATCTGAACATACATCTCAATTGATAAATGATCAAAATACCTGCTGCTGAAGCTGACACAGCTGGCGGGCTGGAACTCTCGGTGCTTTTATCGGTGACGAGTGGAGTCGCAAATCCAACGAGGTCATCACAAACACTGTGCAAGGAATACTGTGCTGGTATCATCAAGTACATTGCAAACAAGCTGAAATTTGTCAAAACGTTTAAACAAACAAAAACAAGTCCCAATGTTGTCAAACTAAATGGTTTACTTTGCCATTTAAAGTAACAGCACAAAGCTTTGTTCCCAGGTAATTTTCTAAAGCATAATGTGCAAGCACACCTGTAGGTACGTCTCTTGTCCTTTATCTTTTCAAAATCGGCATAATCCTGCTTAGAAATCAGGCTTTGCTTACGTTTTAGCCCAATTTGGATATTCCTGGCAAAAGCAGCAAGCCACCAGCTGTTTGCACCACATTATGGTGCTGCCTTGTTTGTTGACATTTGCCTGTGACAATTTTTTCAAACAAAAGTCAGCTTCCAGCTAAGGTGTTGAAGATGAATCTTCGTATTCCAATTATACATTTAAACTATAAACTTCCTAATCCATGGATGGCCTGTTTGGTATTTCCTTCTGAGCGCCAAAACTTAATTATGTGAATCGCAGTTAGAAATTCAAAACAATGCACCGTTTTGATTTGTCCATAGTCTTCAAAAATTGTAATTCATGTTAAAACACAAATACATTTGAATGTCCTTGTCCAACATGTAATGTGTAAACAAGGTAATGTATAAAAACAGAACAACTTCCGAAATCAAAGACATTTCCCCAACAGTGATTAGAGCTAAACAAAAACGAAAGTACCTGCGTGTCATTGGGCTCAACTTTTGCAGGAATGAACCTGCAGCTTGGAGAATGGCAGTTTGATCATGACCAGATGGCTTCTCGATAGCCTTATTAACTCTGTGCAGAACATCTTGTGTGGATTCCTGCCAGTCGCGGTGCTGAGCTAACCAATCACGTACCCTTCCTTCCACAAGAACATTCTCACCTGCACCTTCATCCTGTCAAACATCAGTGCCATGTTTAACACATCAGTGCAAGCCAGAGAGAAATATGCTTACATGTAATTTGGGTCCAGCATGGGAAGGTAGGGGGGTGGTTAGAGGCCAATTTAAAACTGGGGCATATCCTGTGAGTAAAGGAAATGAAACAAAGCAACAGGTGGTCATACACCAGACTTTCAAGTAGGTACACATGCTGTTGATCAGCACAACATACAAATTATGATTGTCAAGTCATCATCCATATAAAAAAATGGCAGTGTGTGTGTGTGTGTGTGTGTGTGTCTCCTCCATAACTCTTAAACTATAAAACCTAGCAGCCTGAAACTTTGAATGCATACTAAGAAAACTGCAAGGAAGTGCAAGAGTGAAAATTGGGTGTTTGGGTTAATTAAAACATCCCTTTTGGAGATAATTAACGGTCTCATTTAATTGTATCCATCATCCTCGGCCATTTCGCTCTCTGGGGCTGGCGTATCTTGGGTTACCTCGCTGGGGTCTGAAGCCACCATGTTTTTTGGCTTGCTCAACCATGCTGTGACCCGGAACAGGCCGCAACGATAGTTTTTTTTTCCCCCCACTTTCCTCACTCATAAATATTACCGAATGCCTGTTCATCAGAGCTAAGAATCGCTGGATACATCACTTTTGAAAGTGCTAGAGTTTTCAAATTCGGAGCTTAGAGCGATTTCATGCATTACATGATGCGATTTTCCACGATCTACTCTGAAGGACTATTGAAGTATATCAACGAAATATTATTTTGGCTTTGAGGATCGGATATCGTCCGATATCAGTGTTGGAAAATATCAGTAAAGGAAATGTGTGCGTGATATTTACTTATCAGTGTCCGTCCGTCCAACACTACAGTGTTGAAATCTGGAGTGAAATCTGATAATTTAAAGAAATAACAAGTCTTGCAACAAAGCTTATATACCTATTTACTTTAAGCAAGCAAGGTTATGGTCCCTCCTTCTCCACATATACACAAGAACATGTGAAATTGCCAAAGCATTAAACTTATCTTTTTCTACCATTTGGAGAATTATATTGAGTGAACAACACATTTAAGAATGTACCAAAATTAACCAGCTTCATTGAGATGGTTTCACTGAGTGCAACAAAAATAATTAACCAGCGGGATCAAAGCGAAGGCAGCCTCACCTGGTTTCTATGTGGGGAATATCTGGAGTTAGGAAGGCAAAATAGATTGAATTAAAGATCAAACTAAAAGAAAGAACGAACGATTAACCCAACGGGAGGATACGGATGAGTGAAGCAACTTGTACTACCACTACTTTGCACTCAATTTATTTTTTTTTGTCAGGAAAGCATTTTCCCTTTCATATATCTTAACAAGCTCAAATGAGCTAAGATCCTCGTCCTCTTAATGATGACGTCATAAAAACGAATATGACGTCATTGTGATGTATCAGGTTTGCGATAAATTATCTGTGCTAATGGCCGGTTTGATTCCCGCAAACAAAATTCAAACAGTTTGCCGAGTTTCGGAGATAATGGTATAGGCGATTTCCATTAGCGGCGATATTATGATGTCAACTTTTTTTTCTGGGAAGAATTTCCAAAATCGGCGATGGTTACTGCCTGCGTGTGGGATTTCTGCATATACATGGCAAGTTTCACGAAGATCCGATGAAAACTCTGGGTTGTGAAACAAAAAATGTCAAAAAATAGGAATGACATCATAAAAATTGATATTACATAATAGTGATTTATCATATGTGCGGCAATTCATCTCTACTAATGCCCTGTTCGATTCCCGCAAACAGAATTCAAAAAGCTTGCCTAGTTTCGGAGATAATTTTTTAGGCGATTTCCATTAGCGGAGATATTTTGACGTCACAACTTTTTTTCTAGGAGGAATTTTCAAAATCGGAGATGGTTACTGTCTGCGCAGGGTATTTCTACATAAATATGCCAAGTTTCAGGAAATTTCGATGAAAACTGTAGGATGTGAAACAAAAAAGTCCACAAGAAGAAGATGAAGAACAACAACGTGAGTAAGACTTAGAGATCCTCCACGAGGATCTAAAAATCAATGGGCTTTTGAAGTTCCATTTAAACGATGTTTTCCGGGAACGCATCTATGACGTAAATACCTGTATATAGGTGTGTGTGTGTGTGTGTGTGTGTGTGTGTGTGTGTGTGTGTGTGTGTGTGTGTGTGTGTGTGTGTGTGTGTGTGTGTGTGTGTGTGTGTGTGTGTGTGTGTTAACATATCTTTGACTCCCCCTCACATCCTGGCTCATCCATTCTGCCACCGTTCCTCGCTCATATATTTTATTTATATATATATATATATATATATATATATATATATATATATATATATATATATATATATATATATATATATATATATATATATATATATATATATATATATATATATATATATATATATATATATATATATATATATATATCTCCAACCCCCTCTTCACACTCCTTTCTACCTGAGTGTTTACCGACAAGTGGTTCGGCATCGCTCCCCCCACCCATATCTTTAGCCCTTCCTGACCCGTTCCTTGCCTCCCTCCCTCGCTCCACCCCTTGCTCCGCTCCACCCCTCGCTCCACCCCTCCCCTCCCTCGCTCCACCCCCTCCCTCCCTCGCTCCACCCCTCCCCTCCCTCGCTCCACCCCTCCCCTCCCTCGCTCCACCCCTCCCCTCCCTCGCTCCACCCCTCCCCTCCCTCGCTCCACCCCTCCCCTCCCTCGCTCCACCCCTCCCCTCCTCGCTCCACTCCTCCCCTCCTCGCTCCACTCCTCGCTCCACCCCTCCCCTCCTCGCTCCACCCCTCCCCTCCCTCTCTCCACCCCTCCCTCCCTCTCTCCACCCCTCCCTCCCTCTCTCCACCCCTCCCCCTCCCTCTCTCCACCCCTCCCCCTCCCTCTCTCCACCCCTCCCCCTCTATCCACCACCCACTTAATATTTCTGTCAGTGAAGTAACGGGTTGAATTTGCTAGAACAAAAAATAATTTGAGAAGTGTCTGTTTGACCTTCATGCATTCCTCAAGTGCTGGACAGGACGAGTTGAAAACTGGTGGTCCTACTTGTGGGGTGCACGAGGTCTGAAGGGTTAAAAAAAAAACAAGCAAAAAAAACCAAAAACTTACGTCTCCAGAGTTTAGGGTGGGAGAGGACCCCTATTCGCTCGAAGTATACAGTAATACATCATCACACGCTGTTTCTCAACACGTTTGCTTCGGTTTTAAGCTCATTATCTGTTACGTCTGAGGAGGGGTATGCATTCAAAGGGTAATTAGGATGATTAATGAGGAATGCCATGCTGTTTGAGTTGTACCAGGATCTCGATGTAATAAGTAGCAATTCAGTGGTGATAAGTTGTCTAGTAAATGTCCATTTCTTCAAGGGGGAAATGATAATTGTCACGTAATTAGATAGGGAGATGGGATAGGGTAAGTGTGTCTGCGTAAACCCTTTTAGTATTCCCTGGAGGCTTGCCGTGACGTAACAGGACAGTGCTGCGGATGGCTCCGCCCCGTGATCACGATTGGCGGAAGGCGACGGCGGAGGGCAAATAAAAACGGCTCGATTGGAAGTGACGAGGACTCGAGGATAAAAAGGTTCTGTTCGGAAAAAAGAGGAGTCATAAAAAAAACCGTCTTGTCGAGGCTGTGGGTCTCGGAGCGTGCTCTCTTATTGCGCTGGTTCGTTCCTCGATTCGTCGTGTCTCGTGGCCTTGCTGTGCCTCACCTCGGTTGGCTCTGGGGTTCTGCTGGCTCGGAGTACGGGGCCGAACGGCGGGCGGACCTGCCTCCCTCTCCTGCTCACATCTTGGCGCCAGAACTGGCTCCCTGGCGGCTGTGAGCGGACTTGGGCCGACACCAGGAGGTCGACAGCACCACGGTGTCTCCTGCCCCTGACGAGCGCAACGCCAGCTCGTCCGGCACCAATCCAGGGACTGTTGCGTCTACACCACGGGCCAGCCTGACCACCAGGACCAGCTACGGTGTGTGTGTGCGTGTGCGTGTGCGTGTGTGCGTGTGTGCGTGTGCGTGTGCGTGTGTGCGTGTGCGTGTGTGCGTGTGTACCTGGCGCCTTAGAGGGTTTGAGATTTGTATATCCATTGGAATTGTTTGCGTTTTACCCACGCCCGAACCCACACCACCATCCCGTCGAATCGCCCCGGATCCCTCCTCTTGCCGAGTCTTATTATTATTTCTGTTAGAGAAATAAACATTATTAACTCAGTAAAAAGCGACTCGTGCCACCTTCCTCGTCCTGTTTGCTGTGGAGCGATTAAAACCGCCATCTTTGGGTTATAAAAAAATAAACCGCCTCCATCGTTTCGGCTCATTCTACGTTGGCGGGACTGTTCAAGTCCCGTGGACGTCACCATACATTACAACTCAGCCTCCCAATCAGCTCACTTGCTTCAGACGTATGCTCCTACAAACCGTGGCCAAATGGGCAACAGACCATGTGAGGACTCACGTGACGACACCTTCTCTGAGTCCACGTCCAGCACAACAGGTTTGTGAACACCTCGACTCAGTTTCAGTTCACTCACCGAGGTGAAAAACACTTTTCATTGCCATTTAAATTTGTGCTCAAAGGTTTCAAATGTCAAAGTCCAAGAAAATTAAATTATGTTTTCTCCCTTGAAGTTCAATTCATCATTTTGAAACGCTATGAGAGTGGACAACGCCACACTTAATTTTAGTTTTACTTCATACACTTTTATTAATCACGAGACGACCTGTGAACCCGTTGGATTCCCGTTGTGACAGCGATTGATAAAAAACATTTCGAAACAGACAAAAAAAAGGTAGCTCCAGCGAACTATACTGCTGAGGTTGTTTGCATTGATCAAATTCTCCCAAAGAGTACTTCCTGAATTGGGAATTGATTTTTTTAATATTTTTTTTCGTTGCCCGATTTGAACGAAGGTTGATACTGAACACCGCAGGAGAATGGTGAGTAAGGTGGCTCTAAAATTTTTGCGCTATCGTGTACCGTTTTGGCTGTATTTCGGGAACATACATACATACAAGATGAGAGTTGTAGTAATATATAGATGACTGATTTATTCATTAATAAGCAAAAATGTATGCTTTAGAAGTCTTATTTTAGGAAATATCCTGGTTTTTGGCATCTTCAGGAATGCACCACCTGTTTTTTACACTATTCTTATGGGAAAACACGTTTTGCAACACGCCGGTTCACGATACGCCCCCCCCCCCCCAGATTTTCAGGAACGCATCCCGAGTGTAAAGCGAGGTATTATTGTATGTGCATTGTATAGCGCCACCTGGTGGAAGCCGGTATAACAGGTCATAACTAGATATTTACGATCACAAAGCGATTGCCAAGGGTAAGCCTCCCCCGACCCTTGGCGATCGCATGCGAATTACCCCATGGCCCACAATCCAATGATAGCCATATTTTGTTTGGCCCACCATATGACCTTGACCTTCAACATTTTGGGACAGAATGCAGATTAAGAAAATGTGTCACCATCTAAAATCGATCTGGACACCTCAACATCATGAAAATTGAAGGAAAATAATTGAAGTTATCACTAAATATGTGCTTCTTTGTTAATTAGGTCAATCCAAAAAAGTAGAGCAAGGCCATGAATCAAATATCAGGTACACAATTTCATTGCAGATCCACTATGAGGCAAAATAATCTTAGAAGGCAAAGCAGTTCCAAAAAGTTAAAAAGTTCATTTGGTGCGATAACAAATCGGAATGGTCAGATTCTAACATAAGGTCTGCAAAGGTCTGGAAATCTTGGACAGATAGAAACATTATTGTGAAGGTTTGTATGGCCACCAAGACACCATAGATAACAGAAATGAAGTAGTACCTATGGGCCCACCTGAGTGGGGAACCTGATAGTTTTGTCACAAGCTACACAAGTGAAGTAAAGCGGATGGGAAACATTTAAATACATTTGAGATATGGGGTTGATGTAGAATGTGAAAAAAATACCATGAACTGAAAGGATAAACAAAAGTATTACAGAGAAGTTGGAGTCCAAAAAGGTGTGCCAACATCACAGATTAATGTAAATCACACTATCTTGGGTAAATTAAAAGAAAGCCAGGTGACAATTTATAAAAGACAGGAGATCAAGGTGTGGGAGGGCAGGAGATCAAGTAATGGGGATGGCTCTGCTCAGGCTGATCTGTGGAGATTGTTCCAAATGCAGGTAATAGAGGGGTAAAAGCGACAGATTGAATATGATAATGGTTATGCTGGTTCCTGATGATATCAACAAATGAAAGGGTGGAAAGTGAGCGATAGTTGTCATAAAGCTTCTAACCTTGGCCATTGCTTTGAGAAGACTCTTGAGGCTGCTCAGCATATGGTTGTGTCGCACCAATGCCGCTTTCATCTCATCCACAAGCTGCTGGAGGCGATCGAGTGTTGCTTCGACTTGCCGGCCAACGTCTTCACGGCGCGCCACCATTGCCGTTTGCAAGTTGTTCAGGTGATTGCGCACCAATTCCATCCAATCACTGGCTCCAAGTACACCGCCACCTAGAGAGTCCTACAGAAGGGCATTGTTACATAAGTACCTCCCATAAATGTCAACCTCTTCAGCCATAACAAAGAACCAAGAGGAGAAAAAGAATAAAAAGGAAATTTCAAGAATCTTTTCAATATCCTGAAACATTTTACCAGCCGCTGGAGCAGTCGCAGCTCCAATGTGCTGAGCAGAGTCGAGCCAGGTGCCCAACCCTGACGACAACGCTGCAGAATGTCAAATCCACCTTTATCCAATGCAATGCTGTCAGATGTCCGTGTTCGCAGTGCTTCAAAATGCAGCAGAGTGCCACAAAGAGAGAGTGTCTGATGGGTTGAACACAAAATAAAATAAAGAATTTTGGTTTTTGAGACAATCGGAGAAAATAAATAGAAATGCGACAATCAACCTTCAATCTTACCATATACTTATTTCCCCTTCCCTCCCAACCCCCAAATATCCCAAGTAAATTCTACACCTTCATCTGTTAAAATG
>NC_140968.1:19621383-19631383 GCF_056783735.1 Eptatretus burgeri
GAGGGGAGAGGGAAGGGGGAGAGGGAGAGAGGGAGAGGGGGGAGGGGGAGAGGGAGAGAGGGGGGAGGGGAGAGGGGAGAGGGGGAGAGGGGGAGAGGGGGGGAAGAGAGAGAGAGAGAATGAGAATCATATTCTTATAACTCGGGTGAGTACTACGAATACCACTACGACTGATATGCATGCCCAACTAAAGTGTGTAGCGACCCCCACAACCGTCGATCTTCCTTCTGCCTTTTGCCAACATTCACACGGGAAAAGGCAAATCTCTTGGTATGGGCAACAGGGAGTGGTTGCTCCTTGCAATATCAAATGTGATCAGGCCATGTCGAGTGATCTAAAACAGTCCTGTTTGAGACTCTGTCATACTATTGAACCCCAAGGATGCGACATTGACATCGCAGCTGGAAAGCTTGGTCCTTTTTGTCTAGTGTTGTTCTGAAAAAGGACCAAGGTGTCTTGGTTATTTTTCAGAAGTGTCCGGGTCTCAACCAAAGAAGAGAACAGGTAGGACACATGTTCTACAAATGCGTAGCTTTAATGTTAAATGAAGACGGTAATGTTTCCAGGTGACGTCAGGTTACCCCATGACAGAACCAGCCATGCCGACTCTCCTTTGCATATCAGGGTTGCAGTATCCAGATGAATGAATGTTGGAACCCAGGTAGGTAAAGTGGTCCACTGACTCCACGATCATTTTATAATGATCGGGGAGCATTTCGGAGCAAGTGACCATAACATTGTGTGTGCAAAGATTCTGTTAAGGGTTAGAGTTCAGGATATTATGGTAAGGCTATTAGATTTCAGGAAGGAAAACCTTGAGGGTATGAGGATAAAATTGGGTAATGTAGATGGAGAGACTCCAACAACAGGACAATCAGCATCAGAAAAATGGGAAACTTTTAAGGACCAAATGTGGAGAGTGCAGAGTAAGTACATTCCAATGAGGTGTAAAACAAGAAGCAGAGAGAGGCCAGAGTGGTTGAGTAGTGAGATAAGGAACACTATTAAGGAGAAGCAAAAGGCATTTATTAGGTTTAAAATAACAGGACTGGAGTTATATTTATATCATTATCGGAGTAAACAGAGGCAAGTGAAGAAAATAACTCGGCAAGCCAAAAGAGAGTATGAGAAGGACGTGGCAAAGAATATTAAACATAATAGCAATGCTTTCTTTAAGTAAATCAGGGGAAAAGAACAGGTTAGGACCAGTGTGGGCCCATTGAGAAATAGTACCGGGAGAGTGGTTAGTGATGAAAGTGAGATGGCAGGCTTATTAAACAGGTATTTTTCTTCAAATTTTACACAAGAACGGTCAGGAGAATTGCCAATAGCTGAGAGTATCCAGCGAGGAGGAGAGAAAGGGCTTTTACAGAAGATCCAGGTTGGAGTGGAGGAAGTAAAGGAACAGCTAGGAAATAAGAGTAGATAAGGCTCTGGGTCCAGATAATATGCACCCGAGAGTATTGAGTGAGGTGGCTGAGCAGGTAAGCGAGATGTTAACGGATATTTTCAATCGTTCCCTGGAATCAGGACAGGTACCGGAGGATTGGAGAGTAACAAACGTAACACCATTATTTAAGAAAGGATCCAGAGAAGAATTGGGAAACTATAGACCTGTTAGCTCGACTTCAGTTGTGGGGAAGGTGTTGGAGACATTAATTAAGGACCAGATGAGGAACCATTTAAACAAATACAAACTAATGAAAGGTGGTTAGCATGGTTTTACCAAAGGCAGTTACTGTTTAACAAATCTTTTGGAGTTCTATGAAGCAGTGTCTAATTGGGTGGATGAGGGAAAGGCAGTGGACATAGTATATCTAGACTTTAAGAAGACATTTGATAAGGTACCACATCGGAGATTGTGAGCCAAAGTGAGGGCTTGTGGAGTGGCTGGTCAAGTAGCTAATTGGATTGCAAACTGGCTTAGTGGTAGGAAGTAGAGTGGCTGAGTGGGAGGATGTCTTGCTGGGAGGATGTAAATAGCGGGGTACCTCAGGGATCGGTCCATTACTATTCATTATTTACATCAACTATTTGGATAATGGGGTAAAGAGTAAGCTTTCCAAATTTGCAGATGACACAAAGCTTGGAGGTGAGGTGGATAGCAGAGATGGCGGTGATCAGATACAGGAAAGTATTGATACTTGCATAGATTGGGCAAAAGATTGGCAGATGGAATTTAACCTGAGCAAGTGTAATGTGTTGAGGATGGGAAAGAACAATGAAAATAGAGATTACAGGATGCAAGGGGTAATTTTGGAGCGTGTCACTCAGGAGAAGGATCTGGGGGTGGTAATAGATACGGGAGGTAAGCAGGCAGCACAATGCCAGGCAGCTATAGGGAGAGCAAATCGGGTTTTCGGTTGTATTCGGAGGGGGATAATTTATAAATCAAAAGAGGTGATGTTAACATTGTATAGGAATTTAGTGAGGGCCACATCTAGAATATTGTGTGCAGTTTTGGCCACGACAGTTCCAGAAGGACATAGATGCCATCGAGAGAGATCAGTGCAGGGCTACTACATTGATTCCTGGCCTAGCTGGACTCAGCTATGAGGAGCGGCTGAAGGAGACAGGGCTTTATTCACGAGAAAGGAGGTGGTTACAAGGAGATATGATGAAGATATTTAAGATAATGAAAGGGAGAGATAAAATAAGTGCAGATTAATTATATTCAACAAAGTAGACAGTGATAGGACCAGGGGCCATCGCTTGAGAGTAAAGAAGAGGAGAGTTAAGATGGTAGCAAGGCAGTGGACTCACTCAGAGAGTAGTTAATGCATGGAATGGCCTCCCTGGAAAGGTGGCAGTGGCAGCAGAAAAAGTAGATAAGTTTAAATTAAAATTAGATAGGTACTTGGAAGTTATGGAGATAGAGGGGTATGGGGATGTTGATGAGACTTAGGTAGTTTGAGCATTGATGGGTGATTGTGTGCATGTGCACGGAGTGCTGTTGGTGGGGGTCTTGTCAAGGGGGGTTGTGTGGTTGTGTTTTTTTTAAACCAAGCCCATGCCCCCTCCCCTGAGGGGAAGAAAAGGAGAAAAAAAAAAACCTACAAAAAAAAAATTAAAAAAAACCCCAAAAAACAAACAAGCAGTCAGAGACTGGTACTTACAAAATCGTCAACTTGACCTCTGACCTTGTCAAATAAAAGCTGTCTCCAGAGAAGGTAGCGACGCAAACCAGAAGTTTCTACGATGATTCTGTACAAAACCATCAAAAATAGAATGTTTGACCTCACTGTGACCTTGACCTTTGACCGATTTTCACCAAAATCTAATCAGCGCGAGCCATCACCCTCCTGAATCACGTGGTGTAATTTGACATTGGTAGCTTCTTCCGTTCTCGAGTTATCGTGCCTACAAACAAACACACACATACACAAACACACAAACAAACAAACACGCAAACAGAGGACGGAAGTCATCAATATACTAATGAAATCTTTAGATTTCGTAAGTAACAAGCAGTCATAGACTGGTACTTAGGAAATCGTCAACTTGACTTCTGACCTTGTCTAATAAAAGCTGTCTCCAGAGAAGGTAGTGACGCAAACCAGAAGTTTCTACGATGATTCTGTACCAAACCATCAAAAATCGAATGTTTGACCTCACTGTGACCTTGTCCTTTGACCGATTTTGACCAAAATCTAATCAGCGCGAGCCATCACCCTCCTGAATCAGGTGGTCAAATTTGACAATGGAAGCTTCTTCCGTTCTCGAGTTATAACTTTTTTGGGGATATTTGACCTCACTGTGACCTTGACCTTTGACCGATTTTGACCAAAATCTAATCAGCACGAGCCATCACCCTCCTGAATCACATGGTGTAATTTGACATTGGTTGCTTCTTCCGTTCGAGTTATCGTGCCCACAAACAAACAAACAAGCAGTCATAGACTGGTAATAACGAAATCGTCAACTTGACCTCTGACCTTGTCGAATAAAAGCTGTCTCTGGAGAAGGTAGCGACGCAAACCAGAAGTTTTGAACATGATTCTGTACCAAACCATCAAAAATCGAATATTTGACCTCACTATGACCTTGACCTTTGACCGATTTTGACCAAAATCTAATCAGCACTAGCCATCACCCTCCTGAATCACGTGGTGTAATTTGACATTGGTAGCTTCTTCCGTTCTCGAGTTATCGTGCCGACAAACAAACAAACAAACAGAAAAGGAAGTTATCAAGATACTTACGAAATCTTTAGATTTCGTAAGTAACAAACAAACACACAAACAAGCAGTCATAGACTGGTACTTACGAAATCGTCAACGTGACCTCTAACCTTGTGTAATAAAAGCTGTCTCTTGAGAAGGTAGCGACACAAACCAGGAGTTTCTACGATGATTCTGTTCCAAACCATCAAAAATCGAATGTTTTGGATGTTTGACCTCACTGTGACCTTGACCTTTGACCGATTTTGACCAAAATCTAATCAGCACTAGCCATCACCCTCCTGAATCACGTGGTGTAATTTGACATTGGTAGCTTCTTCCGTTCTCGAGTTATCTGAACCAAACCATCAAAAATCGACTATTTGACCTCACTGTGACCTTGACCTTTGACCGATTTTGACCAAAATCTAATCAGCACTAGCCATCAGCCTCCTGAATCACGTGGTGTAATTTGACATTGGTAGCTTCTTCCGTTCTCGAGTTATCGTGCCTACAAACAAACAATCTAACAAACAAAAACAGAAACGGAACTGATCAATATAGTTACGAAATCTAAAGATTTCGTAAGTAACAAATTTACTTCAACAATTAAAAACATTTTTTTGCATTTTCTTCCTTGGATCTTGTGTCGATGGGTTGGTGTGGTGCTCACGCAGGCATGATGGCCTCCACTTGTGTTGGATTTCCTTGTTGTAATACCAGAAGTAGGTACTGGTTGAGGGGGGAGGGACGGGCAACATTCTGCACCTTTTTTTTAATCCCAGGTAAGGAGGGCTTGAGGCTTAGGCTTTCAGAAACCAATTCAAAGTAGTTGAACATGGCTGGTCAGTGGGCAGGGTCTCACAAATAGGACAGCAACACGTAGGAAAAGGTAGTGAAAAGTCACTGTCCACTCCAATGCAGGCTGTTGTATCTTCCTCGAGGTTTTGGATCAGGTTGAGAAGAGATAACGAGACTCCATCTCCTCTCAACTCCCATAGGGAAGTCCGATTGACAGAGTCAAATACAGCCTTGAGGTCAATGTACGCCACATTTAAAGGGCACTGAAATTCTCGATGAAATTCTGTGAGAAAGTGGGCTGGTATGGCATCCGTTGTGGACCTGTTTGGGGTGAAACCAGATTGGTCAGGTCATCTCCACTGCAGCAGGAGGGGGGTGAATACTGATCAGAAAAATATGAGCAAATACTTCCCGAGGGACTGAAAACAGGGTGATAGCTACTGCAGTTAGAGCCAGGGCCTTTGCCTTTGTGGAAGGGGATTATTATGCCATTCCTCCACTCTGCTAGAACATGCCCAGAAAACCAGACATTTATGAAAAGGCAATGTCAGACCTCACAGATTTGAGTCTCAGCACATTTCAGCAGTTCTGCGGTGATATTGTCACACTGTTTGACATTGTCACATATTGACAGGCACGACCATTTTTTTAGTTTCCTCGCTGCAGGATGGACTTCAGACAAGGATGGAGGTTCCACACATATGGTGATGTCACCGCCACTATGGGGGCCTCTTCCTCCAGGTTGGGGGAGTGTGGAGCATGGGGAAAGTTAAGTGCCTGCTCAAAATGTTCTCTCCAGCAGTTGAGGGTTTCCTCATCGGTGTGGCAGGGTGTCCCGCTTGCCTTTATGATCAGAGTACTGTGTTTGTTTATATTAGGCCGTCTCCCACTTAGTTGGAAACGGGTTTTGCAATTACTTCTGTGTGTGTCTGTCAGTGTGTCTTTCTGGGCCATAACTTTTTTACCATTTTTTTTTTTTTATTTTTTTTTTTTTTTGTATACCTTGGTCGAGGCTCGTATGAGAGCTAACACACAACTCACAGCAAGGAGGCATGAGACAAGAGGGGCGGGAGTGGAAGGGACAAAACATTGGGGAACAGACACAGGTGAACTGTGGAAGGGAGAGGGATGGGGATGGGACGGGGAACATGGCGAGGGGAAGATGGACATTAAAGGGACTTTCAGGAAGGAAAGCAGGAGAATTGAAGGAAGTGGGCTTGGGTGGATTATCGGGGGTAGAAAAGATCGAGGATTTGGATGGGGGAAGATAAGAGGTGGTGGTGAACAGCTGTTTTGAAAGCCTGAAGGGAAGAATGGGAAAGAATAGAGTGAGGAAGTTTATCCCAAACGCGTGAAAAGAGAGGAATGAAAGAGTGAAGATGAGCAGTGATTCGTGATTTTGGTAGTTTTACCAGAAGGGGTTGTTGGCGGACCTTGAGCGCCCTGTGGAAATGTGGTTGGGACAAATCGCAGAGAGAGCAGGGGGAGCAAGGCTGGAGAGGAGTCGGTAGAAGACAGAAAGACCACCGACCAACCTGCGGTGATTGAGTGAGAGGCCCAAAGACTCAGCTTCATTGCGGGAGATGCCAATGATCTTAAAAGCCCTGGTTTCGACAGCGTGAAGTCGAGAAAGGTGGGAGGCAGGAGCACCAGCCCAGAGGGGAGAGCAGTACTCCATCAGGCTACGGACAAAAGCTTTGTAAGTGGTCAGGAGCTCAAGAGGGCCGAGGAAGGACTTTGCACGACGGAGGATTCCCAGTCGGCGACTGGCTTTTGAGGCAAGGTTGGAAATGTGACTTTCCCAGGAAAGGTCATGGCAGATAGTGAGACCCAGAAGCTTGAAAGAAAAGACTTCTTCCAGAGGATTGTTGAGAAAGTGGATGGGGGGGTTTTGTAAACGGTCCTTTCGAAGAGACATAGTGAGAGTGTGAGATTTGTCTGGATTGAAAGACATGTTCCACGTGTTGGACCAGTTTGTGATTTTATCCAGATCTGCAGTGAGTGAAGAAGCTGCTGCTTGCCGGGCTGAGGGATGACAGATGGTACGGCAGAGGGTTGAGTCATCGGCAAAGAGAAATAGAGGATTTTCCAGAGAGTCCGAGAGATCATTGATGAAAACCAGAAAACCATTGAGCTTTTGTCATCAGATTTTCAACAAAGCTATATTATGAGAATATGGAGAAGACAAATTAATAATTTGGTCAAAAGGTCAGCATCACATGAAATCATCAATTTTCATCCAATTGACGAGAAATTTGAGCAGGGTTTGCATATTGGGTCACTGAAGCAGATTGTTTTTGAGGTCAAAAGGTCAAGGTCACCTAAAATCGTCAATTCTTTTGTCATTTTTAGCTGTTTTTGTGATTATCATATGGAAGAAGAAGAAGTCTGAATACAAAGAGCATGCAGACGGGCTTTGCATTTTTAGATGCTTTCTAGTTTGACTTCTGACGAGTACACAGGTGCTGGATTTACCGAAAGGCAGGTCTAAGGTTGCTTTGAAGGATACCTTCCTCAGCTTCATTGGCCAGGTGCCCAACCAATAGTCAAGGTTTTTCCTAGCATTCACCCAATAGACCACAAAGGTGCCTTCTTTCTGGAATGTTTCCTTGAAGCTGTGCTTGCCTCTTCAAATCAATAATGGCCAGCGTATTGGGCGACAACCAGGGTCGTGGGGGTGGGGCAAAGATGATACTGCTTTAACACCTTCTTACTATGTGGTGATTATAACTACCAAGTTTGGTGAATTTCTGTAAAACTGTTGAGGAGATGGATAGCATGACAGACGGACAAACAGACGGAGCCGATTACAATACTGCCTTTTTTTTTTTTTAAGTGCAAGGATAATAAGTGAAAAGCATACAGGGATTGTCCTGTTCGAATTCCTATCTGAACCTATAGATGAGGCAGAAAACCCAAGTTCAAATTTTGTTTGTCCATTGTCAATTCATGCCACTATATACTATGTAAAAGTACACTTACATCCACTAATATCTGGCCATCAGTAATATCATGTGCGAGTTCATAACTATGCACATGGTCTTGAAATACTGACAAGCTCCAGATAACAAAACAAACCTTTGTGCCAATGTCAATGCCAAGAGCCACAAGAAAACTGCACACAGTAAGGCTGAGGGCTCGAGTTGGAAGTCCCACAAGGAAAAAACGGACAAAATTTGCTGTGAAAGTTTTCACAGGATGTGCAAGCTGGTCTTCAGTATGAAACAGGACTGTGGCAGCATCTCCCATATCCATGCTCAGTCCTCTCTCCACTTGCCAACCAACTACACCAAAAAAAAGAACAAAAACAAAACGAAATAGTGCATAAACATTCACTGAAAGAGCAAATGGTGACAAACTCCAAAATTACTCATTGAACAATGTAGGGCTCAATGCTTTTCTGAATGAGAAGCATATCATTGTAAAAAGTCAAAACACAAATTTGACATGAAACAAAAGCAGCTGCTTACCCGAAAAAGTGCGTACATTAGCACGGCACAGAGAAAAGAACTCCAACACAGCATGGAGGCGACGCAAGAATGTGGCATCCTCAAAGCCCTGCATGCTGAGCGTGCCTTGTGCCATGGACCCTGGCACCAGGCAGGCGTCCTGTAGTATGTCAACACAATGCCACTCTTGAGGTATCACCAGGCCTTGGAGCTGGACAAAGATGTCAACGTGCACAAAATTTAAAGTGAATTTTGTGTAAGAGCAAAAGTAAGAGCCAAAAACAAATGGTAGCTCAACAACAACAAACATGAACCAGCACAAACCATAGTAGTTCTCACCTTGTCTAGCAACATTTTGTAAGCATCGTCAACCTGTGTGAACATGCCATTAAAAGCCATCAACAGCATCAGTCCAGCTGACATGTGTGTCGTCTCAATCAATGATGAATGCTCCGCTGCATCTCCTGCAGGATGAGGCTGATCCTCAGCTCCAATGGATACAGGGTGATTTGCAGGCAGCTGGGGTGGAATTAGTTCTGAGTATTTCAAACGTAAAGCCCTGCAGGACATGGAAAATAATCTTTCAATTTTATTTAAAATTATTTCAAGAAAAAAACACAAGGTAATTCTTTTCTTTACCGTTTGAATTCTATGAAGGATGCAATCTGAAGTGGAGAGACAAACATCAGATATATGAAAGGGAAGAGTAACCAAAGAAACAGAGGGTCACAAACAAAATTATGATGAAAATGGAAGAGCATGCGAAGTCAAAGTGTGAACATGGAAGAAGGCAGAAATAAATATAGCACTTGATAATAAAGTGAGAATTATGAGATACAAGGCAAACGAGGAGTGGTGGAAGGGTCAATGTACAGATTTGGAAAATCCCCCCCCCTCCCCAATAACTTTCTCAACAATCCTCTTCAAGAAGTCCTTTCATTCAAGCTTCTGGATCTCACTATCGGCCATGATCGTTCCTGGGAAAGCCACATTTCCAAGCTGGCATCTAAAGCCAGTCACCGACTGGGCATCCTCTGTCATAAAAAGTCATTCCTTGGCACAACTGAGCTCCTGATCACAAACAAAGCTTTTGTCCACAGCTTGATGGAGTACTGTTCTCCCCTCTGGGTTGGTGTTCCCACCTCGCACCTTCCTCGGCTTCATGCTGTGGAAACCAAGGCATATAGGATCATTTGTATCTCCTGCGATGGTGCTGAGTCGTTGGGTCACTCACTCTCTCACCGCAGGCAGGTCGGTGGTCTTTCTGTCTTCTACCATCTCCTCTCCGGCCTCGCCCCCCCCCCCCATACTCTGTCTGAGATATGTCCCCCCATATTTCCGCAGTGCCCTCAAGGTCTGCCAGCAACCCCCTTCTGGCAAAACTACCAACATCAAGAATCACTGCTCATCTTCACTCTTTCATTCCTCTTTTTCCCTGCCTTTGGAACAAACTCCCACACTCCAATCCCACTCTTCCCTACAGGTCTTCAAAACAGCTGTTCACCACAATCTCGTCTTCCTCCATCCAAAACCACGATATTTTCTACCCCTGCTAATCCCCCCCCCCCAACCCACCTCCTTCAAATTCCC
>NC_140968.1:19656383-19681383 GCF_056783735.1 Eptatretus burgeri
GAGAGAGCGAGCGCTTTCGAGGGGGGGAGAGAGAGCGAGCGCGAGGGGGAGAGAGAGAGCGAGCGCGAGGGGGGGGGGAGAGAGAGAGCGAGAGGGCGGGAGAGAGGGAGAGCGAGGGTGGGAGAGGGAGAGCGAGCGCGAGGGGGGAGAGGGAGGAGAGAGCGAGCGCGGGGGGGGGAGAGGGAGGGGAGGCAGAGCGAGGGGAGAGGGGAGAGGGAGAGCGAGGGGAAAGAGGGAGAGGGAGAGCGAGGAGAAGAGGGAGAGGGAGAGCGGAGCACGAGGGGCGAGAAGGAGAGGGGAGCGCGAGAGGGAGAGGGAGACAGAGACAGAGACAGAGCACGAGAGGGGGAGAGAGAGAGAGCACGAAAGGGGGAGAGAGAGAGAGAGAGAGAGCAAGAAAGGGGGAGAGAGAGAGAGCACGAAAGGGAGAGAGAGAGAGAGAGCACGAAAGGGGGAGAGAGAGAGAGAGAGAGAGAGAGAGAGCAAGAGGGGGAGAGAGAGAGAGAGCAAGAGGGGGAGAGAGAGAGAGAGCAAGAGGGAGAGAGAGAGCAAGAGAGAGAGAGGGAGAGAGAGAGAGAGAGAGAGCAAGAGGGGGAGAGAGAGAGAGAGAGAGAGGCTGATGGAATGAAGGAAAGGAGGGGGAAATTCAAGAAGAGTTGATCCATGGTTCATATCTCTCATATCCCTCTCTCTCTCTCCCCTCACCATCTCCCCCATCTCCCTCTCTCCCATCCCCCTCTCTCTCTCCCTACTCCTCCACCTCCACCCCTCTCCCTCTGTTAAACAGACTTAAGGAATGATGGTTTAGTTTTGAATTTGGGGGGGGAGAAAGAGGGAGAGGTGGGAGGAGGGAGGAGAAGGATACTGGAGGGCAAGAGGAGGGAGTGAGGAATGATGGAATGGAGGGAGAGGAAATGGAGGGAGAGGGAATGGAGAGGAGGTGAAGAGGGAGAGAGGCAAAGGGGTGGGAGAGAGAGGGATAGAGGTAGGAGAGTGATGAGATATGGGAAGGGAGGAGTGGGGGAGAGGAGAAAGGAAGAGTGGGGGAGAGGGGAGGGGAGGAGAGGAGGAGGAGAAGAGGGAATTCCGACAGATGTGACGTCCAGTTTAATCGCACACACATTGATGAATCACCCTGCCTGTGAAATACTGGGATGACAGTTTATAGCTGGGTCAGGATTCAAAACCAGGAGCGACAGCTTCGAGCAAGTGTGCATACTGTACCTCTCAGCTATCCTGCCATGATGTTAACGAAAAGTTCCACTTTTTTAAAATTTGTATTAAATGTGGGGCCATCGCAGGTGCGTGGCCCCTGTACTTTGCTCAAGTTGATTGACATACAGTATTAAGTGACGGTGCAAATATAGTCGCGCGCTCGTCAAGACGCTCAAGCACTCCAATGAATGGTTGATAAGTAACTGATCGCTTGGCACACGATATTAGCAATCACCGAACGGTCACATGAAACACACACCTCCCAGACAGACCCAAAATATCAAATATGTCCTAACTGAACAAATGAACACTTGTTTTTTGTTTGTTTAGCAGTTGAAACTGCTGCAAAGTTCAATTCTGGAGTTTAAATTTTGTAATTTGGCTTAGTTTAAGATATTCTCGAGGTTATGGCACGTGCACAAATTAAATAAAGCCATGAACACTAGCATCTCTGGGCATTTATAAGTATTGAAATGTGTCCAGTGATTTGTAGGTACGATGATCAGGCATTCGATAATTATATGAGTGTGGAAAAAAAAAAAAAGTAAAAAAAATACTATTGTTAAGAAATCATTGCCACCTGTTCAAAGTCAAGGCATGGTTGAGAAGGCCAACAACAAAAAAAAGATGGCGCCTTAAGACCCGAGCGAGGTAACCCAGGATGCACCTTAAGACCCCATCAAGAGAGAGGTGACAGAGGATGTGCCCAATCAAGGTCGTCATTAAATAAGGCCCTTGATTATCTTCAAAATGTTTTAATTAACACAAACAACCAATTTTCACCAGGTGCGCGGGAAGGGGGTTCTGAGGGCACTGCAGCACCTCCAAGGTGCAGGCAGGAGGAGCACAGTACCTCCTGCCTGCAAAAAAGAAAAAGGCATTTTTTTATATTAAATATATATTGTTACGGTTGTGGAAATCCGCATTACACCATAAAGGGTCCTCAGGTGAGATTATATCGGTAAGTTCATGTGTAGTTAGCCCAAACCTGTTGTATAGAGGGAATATGTGCGATTCATCCGGGCTGCGACACTTTGAGTTAGCCATTTTTCTTTTTCTATTGTTATTTTGGACCATTAAGCCACCAACTCAAACACCACCACCCTTGCCTCTTCACCTCCACAACTCCATCCTGCAAACATCGCTTCAACCCCATTCCCAAACGACGCCTGCCAACCACCAAACCACCACAGCAAACCCCCCACCACCTTCGCCTATCTCCTTCTAGAACCATCGACCACACCACCAGTCAACACCAAACGTCATGCTGTCCAGGGCCCGTTCGGTAATTGATGCCGAACGCGTTCCTCTCAGGGAGAAATTCGGATCAGGAAGGGTTCACGCCCTTTTTTCTCCGTCCAATGGGCGAGCGTCGGGCGGTATGGCCCCGCCTCCAAGCGCGATGAATGTGGATTCTTCACGGGAGAGAATTCGGATCAAAAGAGGCTCACGCCCCTTTTTGTCACACCAATGGCTGAACAGAGGGTGGCGTGGCCCCGCCTCCAATCGCGTTTTGATCCTAAAATCTGCATACAGGCACCTCCTCCAGTCTATAAAGACGCGAGCACAAGGCGACGCTAGCGGTTCGGGTAGAGTGAAGACTGCGGTTCGGGTCGAGGGAAGACGGAGGTCGTCGTGGAAGTTGTAGAGTGGTAGTGTGGTGTCGTCTCATCGATGGTCACTGGGCTCGGCTCGTCTCGTCATTGGAATCAAGCCACCTTCGCTCTCACAAGTGACCAAGCCAGCCAGCCATTCCCGTCGCTCGACCCTGAGCATCAACAATTCCCCCTCCCCCATCCACACCAAGATAGTGCTGGTGGCCGCGTTCATTCCCCACCCTAACCGTGGTGCCGACCCAACCATGCTGGCGCGGAGAAGGCTCACCGACCACGCCACGGGCACGGAGTCGGGGCGCAGCTGCGCGGACATTGCGGCTTGCCCGCCATCGCGTCGTGACGACGCGGGTAAGACCTTGTCGGTCTCTCTGGGTGTGTGTGAAGCTCTATGTGGCCTGTGCAGTGTGTTCTGTTCGCAGAGCACACGACACAGGTCACGGACGGGCAGAGCGCATGTGTTCGTGTGGGGAACCCCTCGAAACGCGAGGTTTGCTTTTAGTGCGCAGAGTGACGTCATGGCTGCACGTGGGGTTGGAATCCGGCAGGAGGGTGAATCCCGTCCAGGTGCCGTCCAAGAGGGATGAGGGACGCGAACAGCTGCCATGACGTCACGCCAAAGGTGCGTGGCTGTGAATTGCCGCGCTGGTGCGCAGGTTGCGAGTTGCCGCGCTGGTGTTGCGCAATTTAAAAATAAAAATAAAAAAAACAAGCCTCGCTTCGGGTGAACAGGATTCCCTGGGAAGGGGTGGAAGACCCCCTATCCTGGGCACAGGATGGAACTAGTCTGGGGGAAGGGTTAGCTTAGCTAGACCGGCTTCATGGGGCAGGGGTAAGTCCTCATTGCGCCCGTGGAATGGATTAGTTAGAGGGATTGTAGTCAGATTTAGGAAGTGAAATGGAAATTGATTTGAGAACAGTGACAGACTGTGAATGGGAAGAGGGGACGTAGCTAAGCTCCGTAGTGTTAAAAGGAACGTGCTGTAGTGTAAGGGACGATGTGGGACGGCGTGGGAGCACGAGGTAGTTCGGGGATGTAGTGAGCAGGCTGGCAGGATTCAGCAATGTGTGAGTTGAGAAGTGTGGAATGGGAAGTGTACTTGTTGAGCGAGTGAGGCCAGCGGGTCTGTATGTATGGAGTGAATGGGGAATGCATAGTGCGATGAGTGATTGGGGGGGAGGAGTGATTCCCGCCCAAGGGACCCCGGGGTCAGTGTAAGGTGAGTTAGGGGGTTAGTCAAATTGACAAAATGGAAGTCATTTTGTTGTTGGTGGGGAAGTAGGCTCGAAACCTGTTTCGGAGGGGTGCAGGAGCCCTGTTGACAGGCTGGGAGCGTGGCAGCGAAAGGCGAGTATCGCTGAGTGGGTACCCCAGGCACCGGGCTAGTCGGCGACGGTAGGCCAAGGGCC
The DNA here is from genome assembly GCF_056783735.1 of Eptatretus burgeri. Classification (NCBI taxonomy): domain Eukaryota; kingdom Metazoa; phylum Chordata; class Myxini; order Myxiniformes; family Myxinidae; genus Eptatretus; species Eptatretus burgeri. The sequence continues at coordinate 19,660,622 of NC_140968.1, forward strand.
CATGGGGGGCCGGGATAGTTAAGTGGGCACGGGTGCGCCTGCATGATGCGGGGGCCCGGGGTGCCATTAGCCGCGTGGGCGGTGCATTGGGCACGGGCACCCAGGGAAGGGGCCTGGGGCACCAGCCTGCCATGTGAGCGTTTCAGGGGAGTCGCCAGGGAGGGCATTCCCTGGTGTTTAAGGAGCTGGTAGGCTCGGAGGCAGTGTAGTGCCCGGGGGTGCCATTGCTGGAGAATCGGCAGAGGGTAGTGCCTGCCAAGGGAGCCACGCGTCCCAGCCACGAAACCGTGTGAGGGCACGGGCGGAAATTTGGGGGCGAGGCCCAAAATTTGCGAGGACTCCAACACAGGCGACGGGAATCTGGGTTGTTAGAACCGATAGCTTAAGCGAGAGGTGCTTGTTGAAAGCCCCGGGGTAGTTCAAAAGTTAAATGGTTAGGGTAGATTAGGAAGTGTACCCCACCGCACCATCCATCCCTTCGCTCTCGTTGTGGGCCGCTGGACCCACTTTGGGTTAAGATCGCTGAAGTGTGAGGAGGCCATCCTGAGGCTTGAGTTGGGCCTCGACACAGGACGCAAGCTCTCCCTTATTCCTCTCCGGGAAGGGAATGTAGGGGTTGGGAGTAGGCTAGGTGACAGGATAGGTTGGGGGACGATTTCTAGTGGGGAAGTAAAGATAAAAAATAAAAACAACAAAAAATAAGTTGGGGCGAAATTGGGTTTTGACAAATTAAGGGGGTGGGTATGGACAGAGACAGGGAAAGGCGATAGGTTGGGAGGGAGATAGTCAGGTAGGTCCGAGCCCGCCTTCCGAGTGTCCAGCACCACCGCACTCCCTCCACCAACCTCCACTGCAAGGCAAAGGCTGGCCAACTTAATCGGCTGGCTGTTACTGCAAGGCCTGTGCCGGCCGGATCGTCTGTCGGCTGTGCTTGCTGCAAGGCCTGTGCCGGCCAGTTCATCTGCCGGATGTGTTTGCTACAGCGGCCTTGTCATGCCATGCCTTGCCTGCCTACCGTTGCCATCCATGCCTACTGCCCTCGTCATCTTTTGCCCCCGTTCTGTTTTGCATTCCTCCCCCCCCCCCCCTTGTTCATTGCTACAGTTGGGAGAACAAGTATTTGATACACTGCCAATTTTGCAGGTTTTCCCACTTACAAAGCACGTAGAGGTCTGTAATTTTTATCATAGGTACACTTCAACTGTGAAAGACGGAATCTAAAACAAAAATCCTGAAAATCACATTGTATGATTTTAAAATAATTAATTTGCATTTTATTGCATGAAATAAGTATTTGATACATCAGAAAAACAAAACTTAATATTTGGTACAGAAACCTTTGTTTGCAATTACAGAGATGAGACATTTCCTGCAGTTCTTAACCAGGTTTGCACAGACTGCAGCAGGGATTTTGGCCCACTCCTCCATTCAGATCTTCTCCAGATCCTTCAGGTTTCTTGGCTGTCGCTGGGCAACACAGACTTTCAGCTCCCTCCAAAGAATTTCTATTGGGTTCAGGTCTGGTGACTGGTGAGGCCACTTCAGGATTCTGAGATGCTTCTTACGGAGCCACTTCTTAGTTGCCCTGGCTGTGTGTTTTGGGTCGGTGTCATGCTGGAAGACCCAGCCACGCCCCATCTTCAATGCTCTTGTTGAGGGAAGGAGGTTGTTGGCCACGATCTCGCGATACATGGCCCCATCCATCCTCCCCTCAATACGGTGCAGTCGTCCTGTCCCATTTGCAGAAAAGCATCCCCAAAGAATGATGTTTCCACCTCCATGCTTCACGGTTGGGATGGTGTTCTTGGGGTTGTACTCATCCTTCTTCTTCCTCCAAACACGGCGAGTGGAGTTTCAACCAAAAAACTCTATTTTGGTCTCATCAGACCACATGACCTTCTCCCATTCCTCCTCTGGATCATCCAGATGGTCATTGACAAACTTCAGACGGGCCTGGAATTGTGCTGGCTTGAGCAGAGGGACCTTGCGTGCGCTGCAGGATTTTAATCCATGACGGCGTCGTGTGTTACTTCTGGTTTTCTTTGATACTGTGGTCCCAGCTCTCTTCAGGTCATTGACCAGGTCCTGCCGTGTTGTTCTGGGCTGATCCCTCACCTTTCTCATGATCATTGAGGCTCCACGAGGTGAGATCTTGCATGGAGCCCCAGACCGAGGGAGATCGACTGTTATCTTGAACTTCTTCCATTTTCTAATAATTGCGCCAACAGTTGTTGCCTTCTCACCAAGCTGCTTGCCTATTGTCAAGTAGCCCATCCCAGCCTTGTGCAAGTCTACAATTTTGTCCCTGATGTCCTTAGACAGCTCTCTGGTCTTGCCCATTGTGGAGAGGTTGGAGTCTGATTGATTGAGTGTGGACAGCTGTCTTTTATGCAGATAACCAGTTCAAACAGGTGCAGTTAATACAGGTAATGAGTGGAGAATGGGAGGGCTTCTTAAAGACAAACTAACAGGTCTGTGAGAGCCGGAATTCATACTGGTTGGTAGGTGATCAAATACTTATTTCATGCAATAAAATGCAAATTAATTATTTAAAAATCATACAAAGTGATTTTCAGGATTTTTGTTTTAGATTCCGTCTTTCACAGTTGAAGTGTACCTATGATAAAAATTACAGACCTCTACGTGCTTTGTAAGTGGGAAAACCTGCAAAATCGACAGTGTATTAAATACTTGTTCTCCCCACTGTATGTGCGCCAGGATCGTCGCGCAGTTTGCGAGGACTGCCCTGTTGGCAGCTACAACACGGGCCTGCAGTGGCAGCCCGTGCACCGTGTTTGCGTCCATCCATTCATCCATTCAACCATCCATTCATCGTGTTCATTGCGTTTGCGACTTGAGCTGGCACAGAGACAGCGTTTGTGCAGCCCATGCACCGTTGTGGTTCAATGCGTTCATTTCAAAAGGGGAGGCCTTTGACTGCGTGTGAGCAGCCGGCCACGTTTCCTGTCACCTGCAGTGGCTGTGACTTTTGTTTCTTCTTTGCAGAGTCCATTGATCCTGGGCCATGGAATAGTGTAAATTATAAGGTTAGGATGTACTGTAAATACGAGTTGCGCTCCCTGCATGTTTTTCATAGCGCCGGCAATTTAGTCATCTGCATGAGTGGGTTTGTTTAGTTAGTTACTCAGCCCGTAGGTTATTTATTTTTGGGACATGAATACCCTGAATGTCGCACTCAGGGATCCGAAGGTAAATCGTACTAGGGGAGAACTTACACATGATGGCACATGAAAATTTGACGACTCGGGACGAGTCTGTAAAAAGGGGAGGGGGTCGAGTGAAGACGGAGGTCGTCGTCGAAGTTGGAGAGTTGTAGTGTGGTGTCGTCTCGTCGCTGGTCGCTGGGCTCGTCTCGTCGTTGGAATCGACCCACCTTCGCTCTCACAAGCGACCAAGCCAGCCAGCCATTCTCCTCGCTCGACCCTGAGCATCAACAATTCTCCCCCCCCCCATCCGCGCTGAGATAGTGCCGGTGGCCCCGTTTATTCCCCACCCTAACAGTGGTCCCGACCCAACCGTGCTGGCGCGGAGCACGCCGGAGAGGGCTCACCGACCACGCCAGGGGCACGGAGTCGGGGCGCAGCTGCGCGGACATTGCGGCTTGCCCGCCAGAGTCACGAGGACGCGGGTAAGACCTTGTCGGTCTCGTGGACCTGGCCGCTCCTCCAGGTTCCGCGCACATTTGGTCCACGGGCCCCGTCTACCTCCCTGCCTATGGGGAGGTCTTTCCTGTTTATTTTGAATGCATGCTGTGGCGCCGTCCGACAAGTATAATTGTTTAAGTGTTGTAAATAATTATAGTCGGTAGTAGTGCTTTTGCTTTTGTTGCATTTTGTGTCATTGCATTACTGCCTTACGTGCTTATCTGTGTGCGTGTAATAAAGTGCATGCTTGTTGAACTCTTTCCCGTCTCGTTGCGTCCTCTTTTTTCCCTTATTGAAAGCTCCATCTTGCATCACGTAAGGGATTGATCGTGGGTTTAAAACACCCGGTAAATAATCTGAACCGTCGAGGTCGACGATAACTCCGCTCGGTTATCCCTGCAGCACGGAACGAGCCGCTTAAACGGTTCGTGTCCGGAGCCGACCTACGGCGTGGTGCAACTCCTCGGTACGCCACTCGCGTGGGTACTTAGGTATATCGACATTCGGCGATTCACCCTATTTCGTGCGGGTAGAATGCGGACTGGGTTGTGGTGAGGTTAAACCCCCACCCGTGACTGGTTTTTGGCGGTAGTTCTAAGAGGGTCACGACTGAATTGCACGTCAGTGGGCGAAGCGGCTGCTATTGGTTACACGCGGTCGTTCGCACGCTGGCGGGGCACGAAATTCGTAACAATATATTAAAACGATATAATAAATAATTTTGCTTTGGGGAAGAAAATACAATTTAAAAATGTATATGTTAGTTTTTAGTGATCACAGACATGGAGATCTTGCTACGGGGTTGGGGTTCATGACGGCCAACACCATCGCTAAAATAGACAGCACCTCAGCACCCCCTCTCAAAATACCTTCCCGCATGCCTGCTTTTCACCCATGCACATCCATGGAGTTCCCTTAATGTGCATGCAAAGTTTTAAGCTGCTAGGTTTCATGGTTTTGGAGTTATGGAGAGTTTTTTGGGGGGGGTTGAAGTAGGGGAGTTAGCAGAAAGAATATGTTATGCTCTATGAACGCACAGTTGCGCGCGCACGCACGCACACACATAGATTTTTGATCACCCATTTGGCAATGTCAGTGAAGGAGTTAAAGTATACATCATTTTTAGCTCACCTCGACATTAGTCAGGTGAGCTTATGCGATTGAGCAGTGTCCGGAGGTGAGTGAGTGAGTCAGTGAGTGAGTCAACGAGTGAGTCAACGAGTGAGTCAACGAGTGAGTCAACGAGTGAGTCAACGAGTGAGTCAACGAGTGAGTCAACGAGTGAGTCAACGAGTGAGTCAACGAGTGAGTCAACGAGTGAGTCAACGAGTGAGTCAACGAGTGAGTCAACGAGTGAGTCAACGAGTGAGTCAACGAGTGAGTCAACGAGTGAGTCAACGAGTGAGTCAACGAGTGAGTCAGCGAGTGAGTGAGTGAGTCAGCGAGTCAGCAAGTGAGTGAGTCAGCGAGTCAGCAAGTGAGTGAGTCAGCGAGTCAGCAAGTGAGTGAGTCAGCGAGTCAGCAAGTGAGTGAGTCAGCGAGTGAGCGAGTCAGCGAGTCAGCGAGTCAGCGAGTCAGCGAGTCAGCGAGTGAGCGAGTCAGCGAGTGAGCGAGTCAGCGAGTGAGCGAGTCAGCGAGTGAGCGAGTCAGCGAGTGAGCGAGTCAGCGAGTGAGCGAGTCAGCGAGTGAGCGAGTCAGCAAGTGAGCGAGTCAGCAAGTGAGCGAGTCAGCAAGTGAGCGAGTCAGCAAGTGAGCGAGTCAGCAAGTGAGCGAGTCAGCAAGTGAGCGAGTCAGCAAGTGAGCGAGTCAGCAAGTGAGGGAGTCAGCAAGTGAGCGAGTCAGCAAGTGAGCGAGTCAGCAAGTGAGCGAGTCAGCAAGTGAGCGAGTCAGCAAGTGAGCGAGTCAGCAAGTGAGCGAGTCAGCAAGTGAGCGAGTCAGCAAGTGAGCGAGTCAGCAAGTGAGCGAGTCAGCAAGTGAGCGAGTCAGCAAGTGAGCGAGTCAGCAAGTGAGCGAGTCAGCAAGTGAGCGAGTCAGCAAGTGAGCGAGTCAGCAAGTGAGTGAGTCAGCAAGTGAGTGAGTCAGCAAGTGAGTGAGTCAGCAAGTGAGTGAGTCAGCAAGTGAGTGAGTCAGCAAGTGAGTGAGTCAGCAAGTGAGTGAGTCAGCAAGTGAGTGAGTCAGCAAGTGAGTGAGTCAGCAAGTGAGTGAGTCAGCAAGTGAGTGAGTCAGCAAGTGAGTGAGTCAGCAAGTGAGTGAGTCAGCAAGTGAGTGAGTCAGCAAGTGAGTGAGTCAGCAAGTGAGTGAGTCAGCAAGTGAGTGAGTAAACACTTCAGTCATTATCACTTGAACAAAACACATGACTGAGAAACTTGTCCACAAACTTCATAACCAGTAATATAACAAAGTGTATCGACCGCATCAAAATCTGCACTCGTTTTGGGGTCTATTGGGGGGGGGGGGGTTGGAACCCCCCAACATCAATAATTGATCTCTTCTCTGAAACTATATACCCCGATTTTGATGAAACTTGACCACAACCTTCATCACCAGTGATGTACCAAAGTGCATCGATCGCATCAAAATGTGCACTCATCTGCAGAATTTCAATGAAACTTGACCACAACCTTCATCACCCTTGATGTACCAAAGTTTGTTCACGACATAAAAAATTCAGGGTTGAAGGGGGGTTTGAGTGACTGTTGCTCCTGATCCAGGTGAGCTGCAGGACAGGTGGTCCCATTTTTTTTTTTTTACTCAAGTGCTGCAAATAAAATTAAAGGGTAAGCAGAAAAAGAACCACAAATATGAGGATAACCTGGAAAGCAGTGTGTTCACAGAGTTCTGAGTGGTAGTTTCTGTCTCCTCAAGGTATGCCTTCTCCTCCTGAAGGCTTTGCTCTTCTGTTGCCAACCTGTCTTGCTCTTTGAAAAACTGCTGAATCTCTGCCACTGCATCTTCCAAGTGACTTAGCAAAAGGAGAACCTCATCCCGATTGGCAAACCATGACACCTGTGGAAATATAATGCAAAACAGGAAATGCTGAATACCACCTCAACCACAACCACAATCCTGCCCAAGATACAAAAACAATATTCCACACTCGAACACAGCTCGAGCACAACTCACAAAGTGCCACAATGGATGGATACCTTGATTTCTGCAACACGTGAAGAAAAAAGACTTTGGGTGATATCTCGCTCCATGAGCCTCCTGCTTTGCCGAGCTTCCGGCACACCAGCTCCTCCACCGTATACGGCTCCTGCCACACCTGCCTCACCGCCAGAAGTCCAGTCTACTAGAGGATCGTAGACAAATGCCTCGAGGAGGGTGAGCAGTGTTTCACGGCTACGACGCATAGCTTGCAAAACCTGCAAAAATAAAATTAAAATAAAATAAACATACAACGTCAACAACAAAACTTCATTGGATTCCATTCAAGGACTGGTTCGGGGCTGGCAACTAAAGAACAACTTGAGAAGAATGTGAAGACATGACCTGTTCACAGGAGAGACGGAAAATTCCTTCCACACCAGTCACGCCCAGGGCCATCTCCAGATTTTGCGTCATGCGAAATGGGACCCTCTCAGGAACTCGTAGGCTTTTTCCTGAAGGAAAAAAAAAAAAGAGAGTTCTGAGTACTCCAAAACTGTTCAGGCTCATGACACCATTTGCATCATGGATAATATACACAAGCATGCGTCTTCAAATGGTTACAATTGCAGCATGTCAGAGAAATCCATTTTACCAGCAGGTTAGCAAGATATCTCAATGAACATCAGAGATCAGGTCGAACTAGATATAATTTGATGTCGCGGCATTGACCGATACGTCTCCACCCACATCATTCCATCATTATGCAAACTGTACTTGTACCAAGTTTCATTTAATTCCCTTCAGCTATTCTCAAGTATCAGATTTTTACCTCTTGACCCCATAAGCTAATCAGTTCATCCTTACATCATTATACATACATGTACCAAGTTTGACTTGGATCCCTTCAGCCGTTCCGAAGTTATTGCAATAACGAAAACCTATCAAGGATGTACGGACAGACAGCCGGGGCATTTTAGGGATGGACAACCCAAAAACACAATGCATCTTGGTCAGCAGAGGCATAAAAACTGTGGGGCGTTTTAGGAACGCTATTGACTGAGAGAAGGAAATATGATAATCCAAATTAACGATATGACGTAAACACTGTGTTCTCCGAACACTTTAACCAAAGAAAGTCTGAGTCACATCTCTCTTGATGAGTGGTAGAAGTTGTCCCTGGAGCAATGAATGGTTTCATGTTATGGTGTACACAACACAACAAAATTGAATTAAGGAAGGCAGAGTCAGCAAAACAAATGTGATGAAGTTCACGAGCGAACCCCAACCATAGGGTACACGGAAACAAGGTCGAGTTCTTCAATGTTTAGCAATTGCCAGACATATTGTACCAGCAGTATAATAAATAATAATAATAATAAATAATAACGAGAACTGCCACTTTATAACTGTTGGCAGTGATGACCAGGTACCAAGACGTATGGCTTTGATGCAACCTTGCTTTGATACAACACCAGATTGACGAGTTACGGACCTCGTAACAGGCCATGTTCCATATATTTAATTACGTACGTTGGTGACCCTTTTTCCTGGCGCCATCGTCGGAATCAATTGAATTGATACTCCGCTACCTTTAAACCCATCCAGGCGCAGCCAAGTGAGCCTTATTCAAAAAAAAAAATTCTCAGATTCAAACAAATAAATAAATCTCGCTGCCAGACCATGTGGCCGATGGGGTTGAAATTGAAAGCCTACATTCCACATGTCTACTAGATCATAACTGCGAAGTTTTACGTTGATTGCTGAAGCGGTTACAGAGAGAAGTATTTAATATTTTCCTTTAATCCAGTGCCAAACCATGTGACATTAATTATTCGTGAACAAAATTGTACCTCCAAGTCTTGGGGAAGGTGTGTGTGAAGCTTCACCTCAATCTGTCCAGTCGTTCTGGAGAAGTTTTAAAAAAAGTTTTAGGGTAAATCCAATATGGCTGCCAAACCAGGTGACCCATCAATTATTCATGAACAAACTGGTACACCCATCGCTTAGGGAATGTGTGTAAAATTTTGCCTCAATCTGTTCAGCCGTTTGAGATTTTTAAGTTATCAATTTCCAATCCAAGATGGCGGACGAACCATGTGACCTATGTCATAATTTTTTTTTCTTCCGTGAGTTGCTGCGTAGATGATGTTCAAGAAATTTCAATTTTTTGGGATGCAGCGTTCTACGTGTCAAAATTTTCACCGGTATACCACTTTCACATATTCCCCATGAGGGGTACTTTTGCCATGTGCCATGTTTCAATTTTTTCCATGGTGCGGTTTCAGAGATACAGAGGTCCAAAGTTTTTCCGTTTTTCAAAGATGGCGCCTAAACCATGTTACCGATGACGTCATAATTATCACTTCAAAATTCAACGAAAGAAGACATACTATGGTGAAAAGTTTGTGCCAATCGGACTGACGGTTGCCAAGAAAATGAATTTAAAAGGGAATAAACCCGAAAATTGTCGGCGGAATAAGAAAAATAATAAACAGAAGGAAAACAATAGGTTATCCAGCCCGTAAGGCTTGGTACCCTAATAAATGAAGTGCCATCACTGCAAATGGAACATGGGATACTTCTTTGGGTTACCTGCATCATGAGCAACGGGTTCAGATAGGAACACTATGAGGCCAAGACAGGAACACCATCAGGTCAGTGGCCGCTCCATCTTCTACTGCCAACTTTCTTATCTTGCAGCCACTGCGATTCCTGTGCTTTGTTCTCCTCCCTACCCATCTCACCCTCCTAAGTTTCTGCATAACACACATGGTCTTACGAGCAACCCCCTTCTGGTGAAACTCCCCAAATAGAGCATCACTGCTCATCTCCACTCATTTGTTACTCTTTTTTTTTTGCTCCACCTGTGGAACCAACTAAAACATCCTCTTCAATCTCATTCTTCCCTCCAGGTCATCAAGACAGCTGTACACCACGATCTCAGGTCACCCCCCCCCTCCACATCCAAAACCATGATCCTCTCTACCTGTCAAGCCTCTTTCAAAATTTTCAGTTCCTAAGAGTATTATTCTCCTTCCTGACATAAATCTTGTCTACCCATGTGTCCTTCCTCAACCCTCTTTTTTTTTTTTTTTCCAAGTCTCCCTCTATTTTGTCCCTCGTCCCAACAGCAGAAAAAGTGGTGTGTTCCCCCTCTCTTTCTACCATTCTTTTCGTTCTGCCAAGACCTGATCAATTCTGCGTTATAGCTCTTCCATGAGCCTTGACAATGTATACCACCAAAACAACAACAAAAAAGTTATGTGCTCAGGTATATTAAAATTAAAAACCATCATAAAATCTACAAAAGCAATGAGGAACACCACATTGCCCAATACCTTTTTCAAAGCACACATTGTAGTCAATGTGAATAACTTCGCCCGTGCTCGAGTCAATAAGGACGTTGTCCAGATGCCGGTCTCCGAGTCCGATGACGTAACCGATGACAGACATCACCGCAGTGGAACGGCAATATGTCTAAACAAATTTTGGGGAAAATGCAAAATTATTTTATAAGGTCTAACTTCTTTGACTTAAAAACAAAACTGTAAAAAACAGCAACAAAAAAACTAATAATAATAATAATAATAATAATAATAATAATAATAATAATAATAATAATAGTGCATTCTCATCCGTTTTGACTCGTTTAACAAAGGTCCTATTTACGTTTAACAAACAAAGACTGCAAAGTTTGATTCAATTCCCATTGCAAGTTATAATGGAAAATCAAGCCAAACTAACAAACCGAGTGCAATGCAGCAGCATCACACCATCGCATGAGAGTCAAAGCACACCAACAAAAACCAATGAAAAATTTCAAGATGCAATTGGAATAGAAATACAGCACTCGCCTACGTTGCCTTGTGCAAGGCCAAAATTCAAGTAGCCTGTGAAAAAAATTCCCCAGTTAAAAAAAACAATAAAATAAAAATATAAAACGACCTCCATCACCAAAGGCAGATGGAGGTTATGTTTTCACCCCTGTTTGTCTGTCTGTCTGTGAGCAGGACATCTCAAAAAGTTATGGACAGATTCGGACAAAACTTGGTGGACAAATTGATTTGATTTTGGTGCAGATACGATTTTTTTTTAAAATAAAACGTAAAATGTTCATTCAGCCTGGTGGACGTATGCACTCCACAGAGTGTCGTTCTAGTTCAAGAGTAGAATGCTCTTTTTTGTTTTTCTCATAACCGACAGATCACGGATGATTAAACGAATTTGCTTCAACTGTCCTCTGCAAAGCAAAACACAAGGTCAAAGTTCTGTCAGTGTGAATCATGAAAATGTGGCAGTCTTGCGAAGAAACCCGATAAACTGTAATTTCATGCAGTTATTTTAAAACTCAACCAAAACATACTCCGACTGAGCTAATCTAATGCTTTTATGCATGGCTGTGTACAATTCAGCACGCTATCAAAGAGGCATGAAGCAGTGGGGGCAAAAATCAAAGAAACAAAAACCTGAGGGAAAAGTGTACGAGGAAACGGGGCCTCAGGAAAGATATGAGCCACTAACAGGCCGATTACAACATACCTGTGTTGTACACCACCATTCCTGTGGAGTAGCGCTGGCACACCACAGCTCGCGCGCCAACAACGTGGCCGGTGTTTCCTCCACAAGTGCTTGGAGCACACTGCAGAGAATGCCGATTGGCCAGTCGCGGCGGGGTGTGTCTGCACTTAAGCCGGCAGCACGCAGTGCTGGCCACACCTTCCCGTAGAACAGCTCGTTGGGCCGTGGCACACCACTTACAACAGTCTCGACACCCGTCTGGGTGGGAGCGGCATGAACAATGGAATGGAAACAAGTATAACACTCAGACAAAATGTTCTGCAGTTAAGATGTGCACAATTAATGGCAGTGCATGATCCCAGACAATGTTTATGACCACAATCACAGGGTTATCACTGCTTTTGTGATGCATAAGAACACTACGTTAGGTATATCAGAACTTGTGAATACGTCTGCTGTTTTTCCTCCGCTCCAATCGGTTCATCTGACCACGTGTTTGTCAAAGTACAGATCTATCTGGCTGTTATTAGAGAACCACCTCAGCTACGTCGAGTCTGGCATTTCACTCAGGCCGACTGGCAGGGACTTCAAGCAGCCATCAAACTTCGAGACTGGACTCCCATCTCTACTTCCTCCGACATCAACTCGTCCTGGGAATTACTTCAAAGAAACTTGCACTCTCTCATGCACAGATTTATCCCATCTCACCTTCAGTAGTCCTACCCTTCCTCACACCCATGGTACACTGAAGCCTGTGGCGAGGCAGTTGTCCTGAAACAACGTGCTTTCACCTCATGGAAGGCAAACCCAACTGAAGGCAATCTAAGTTCCTTCCACAAAGTTTGCAACAAATGTGTATCTACCCTGAGGAGAGGCAGAAAGCAACATCTTTATAATCTCAAGTCTGAACGCTCAAACCGATCTCCCTCTTCCAAATTGTGGTAGCATCAAATCAAATCAGTTTCTGGTGTATGCTCCCCCTTCATCCCCTCCCTGACATCAAATGGCCACATTGCTGACACTGCACGTGAAAAGGCTGAATGCCTAAACTCTGTGTTTGCAGCTAAATCTTGTGTTCCAAACCCATCGCTTTCTGCACCCACCGAACCCAGTCACACCCAGCTGTTCCTGAACTCTGTGACCTTTCTCCTGACAAGGTGGACAGCTTGCTGTCAAACCTCCACTCAGATTCTGAAACTGGTCCAGACAGCATCAGCCCACATATCCAAAAAAACCTGCTCTGCTTCTCTTGCTCACCCTCTCTCTGTTTCAAGGTCATCTGCCATCTGCATGGGAAATCAGCAAACATTACCGCCCTGCATAAAAAAGGTGCAAAAACAGATCCCTGCAACTACAGGCCAATCAGCCTTCTCCCAATCATCAGAAAGGTTATGGAATCGATCATCGCTTCAGACATTAAATCCTATCTCTTCTCCAATGGCCTGATTTCCGATCATAAATTTGGTTTCAGACCAGGTCACTCAACCTTGGATATGCTGCTTCTGCTCTCCCAACAATGGATGGAGGTCCTCAATGCCAGACATGAAATCAGAGCCGTATCCCTCAACATATGTGCTTTTGACATGGTCTGGCACCCAGCCCTGCTCACCAAACTCTTTCCATGGTATCCAAGGCCATCTCCACTCATGGCTCGCAGACTTCCTCTCCTGTCACAGCCAACGTGTGGCCGTAAATGGAGTTCTTTTATCCCCTCTTCCTGTCCAGGCTGGAGTCCCTCAAGACAGCATTCTTGGTCCTGTTCTTTTTCTGGTTTTCATCAATGATCTTTCAGACTCTCTGGAAAATCCTCTATCTCTTTGCTGATGACTGCACCCTCTGTCATACCATCTGTCATCCCTCAGATCAGCAAGTAGCAGCCTCTTCGCTCTCTGCAGATGTGGATAAAATCACAAGCTGGTCCAACACATGGAACATGTCTTTCAATCCCGACAAATCACACTCTCACTGTCTCTCCGAAAGGAATGTCTGGAACCCCCCACCCCATCTACTTTCTCAACAATCCTCTTGAAGAAGTCCTTTCATTCAAGCTTCTGGGTCTCACTATCTGCCATGATCTTTCCTGGGAAAGCTGCATTTCCATCCTGGCCTCCAAAGCCAGTTGCCGACTGGGCATCCTCCGTCATGCAAAGTCCTTCCTTGGCACACCTGAGCTCCTGACCACATACAAAGCTTTCATCCACAGCCTGATAACTCTCCCCTCTGGGCTGGTGCTCCCGCCTCTCACCTTTCTCGGCTTCACGCTGTGGAAACCAAGGCATTTAGGATTATTGGTATCTCCCACGATGAGGCCGAGTCTTTGGGTCTCTCACTCTCTCACCGCAGGCAGGTCGGAGGTCTTTGTCTTCTATAGTCTCCTCTCCGGCCTCGCCACCCCTGCTCTGTCTGCTCCCCCCCCCCCCATATTTCCGGAGGGAGCTCAAGGTCCGCCAGCAACCATCTTTTCATAAAACTACCAAAATGAAGAATCACTGCTCAACTTCACTCTTTCATTCCTCTTTTTCCCCACCTTTGGAATAAACTCCCTCACTCTATTCAATCCCATTCTACCAGCGCTAATCCACCCCAAACCCACCTCCTTCAAATTCCTTGTTTCCTCCCTGAAAGTCCCTGGAGTGTCCATCTTGTTTACCCTGTGTGCCCTGCTCCATCCCTCTACCTTCCACAGATCTCATCATGTCTGTTCCACAAGGTTTCTTCTTTCCCTCTCCCACCTGTCTCCTGCTCCCCTTATTGTATGTTCTGTGAATTAGCTCTCATACGAGCCTCGCCAGTTAATACAAAAAAACCCTCCATCAGTCCTCATTTCAAATCAACATGTGCCTTGTGCATCGCCATTCACCTTTTGTGCCTGTGCCAATGCCTCTCGTTGTTGCCAGCGCTTGTAAAGTCCAAAAAGCGGAGTGGCCCCGTCGACCCAGCGAATGAGCCCAGATCGTGGCCCAAGGGGAGTCACAGAATAGTGGCGAGCCCGGAATGGAGGGCTTCCTGCACGGCCAGCAAGTCGTGCTCGGTTACCAGGCTTCCTCAGCATGCCATTAACTATGGACAGGAACTGCATGATGCGCTCGTCAAGATGGAGGTCCTCCAGGCCTGTTAAGCATTTTGTCATGGTATTGGCATTTAATTATGCAAATAAAAACAGCAGCAAATTGCCAAACAGTTCAGTACATGACAATGCTGGACATTAATCAGCTTTGCCTCCACGGTACTTCCCTTGTGATCATTTTTATCCGCACCATGTATGGATGGAGCAGGCAAATTAGGATTTCGCATTGAATACTTATCTGTAAAACTGCCTCTTACTTCCGACCTCTTCATAAGAATGACAAATATTGCTGTCAAAAATAAACTTCATAACTTATAAATTGTATTAATTAGAGCCAAAGATTCAATTGGTAGCATAATCATTTTTAAAGGTTTCCAAATTAAAAATATTTCAAGAACCCTTACCTTTGAAAAGGTAATTGTAAGTCTTTCCATCAGAGCCAAGCAGGCAGAGCTTCTTGGGTTTTGTCTTGGTTGGAAGGATTATGACTGTGGCTGCAATGCTATGGAGGCACGGGGCATCAGATGACCCCTTCGCACCAATTTCTTCACCTTCGCCAGGCAAAACCAGCTGTGTGCCAGAGAGGCTGGCAAGACGAGGACTGATGTCCTCGAGACGTAGATGTCCACCACGACGCTGTATCCGCTGCTGCAGGCTAGACATTAACTGGTGCAGGGTACAGAAAGGTATTTGTTCATGATAAGCAGTAGCAATATGGTCATGAGATTTACTTAAGATCAAAGTAAAAGGAATAAGAAAAACTGGGAGGGGGTTGGGGTTGGGGGGAGACGTAGAATTTATATATTTTTTTAATCACTAAAAACTTCTTCTCTTTTTAAAGAAAGCAAGGAGTATAAAAAAATATAAAGCCTTTAATATTGGTGGGGTCCTGCAAAACCGGCACTCCGAGGCAATGACACCCAATATATAGCAATCCTAAGACAGTAATCTCATTAGTATTCGTTTAGTTAGCCCTTTCCATATGTCTCGTGGGTTCATGGGACATGATGCATTGCTTTGGGCTTTTAGTTTGGTCTTCAACCCAATATTCTTTCCCTGCCACGTTTGCTTTCATAAGCAAACCCAGCCACACAAGCATGTATGTCAGATCAGTGACTGTCTGCGGAGCGTCGGGAAGGCACAGCAGCATCCACAGCTCATTTTCATATGTGCACCACGAACTGTTCAAACATCGTGCCATTAACCAACCGACACCTCAACTCAGATCCTCACTATGCTCACCACAATGCTACAGCACGAACTATGATGACTCCAAATGCCTCTTGAAAATCCCCACAATAACCTACGCCCGACCTCTTCACCACAAACGCCACAACCGCTACCAATCACTTCAACCTCATCAGCACGATCGCCTCAACCACTCCCAACATTTCAAAGCCTTTACTGCATACACCACAGCGCTTCCATCGCCTCACTATAACCGCCACAACTGCCATCAACCCCCTGGACGCTCACCACAGTCTCTGAGGATGCCAGAGGAATAAATGACATGCAAGCCAGGGTGCTTCGGTGTATAACTCGAAGCACAAGCATGCGCTGGGGTTCGTTCAAAGACATGCGGGTAGCTCCGGTGTTTCCCGAAATAACCACGCTCGAACAGAGTCCAGTGCACGTTCCAGGGCCGGAGAGCGCTCGCAAAAACCCTCGGCCAATGTTAATTGCGAAGCTGTGTCACATGGCCAGTCTCAGTGGCAACCAAGGCCATTTTCAGTTCTGAAGCCTGGCAGGGCGTGACGACTTCTCAAGGTGCCATCTACGCACCAATCGGGACGCTTGGAAACACCTACAGGGTCGTTTGATCCACTTCCTGGCTCCTCCCTCGCCCAGACTCTATAAAAGAGAAAAGATCAGCCTAAGTCGATGTCTCTTCCTTCGTCCAGCCTCTGAGTCTAATCTCTCCAGAGCCTTTGCCAAGCCAAGCGCCATGGAGCTGAGATGGCAGCACAACCGAACGAGGAGAGTGAGGTGGAGCGAGCTGTTTCCAAGATGTGCCAGGGTCATCTCCTGGTCATCGGTGCTCGGCT
Organism: Eptatretus burgeri; assembly: GCF_056783735.1. Classification (NCBI taxonomy): domain Eukaryota; kingdom Metazoa; phylum Chordata; class Myxini; order Myxiniformes; family Myxinidae; genus Eptatretus; species Eptatretus burgeri. Next base: position 19,677,007 of record NC_140968.1, read on the forward strand.
TCAGCTGCGTTCTGCAGCCAATATTCACAACACCGACAGACTTTCTCACACATCCCTGTGAAGCTTTTCTCTCACGCATCTTTTCTCAATCTGTGCCTCATTCACTCAAAGAGCATTACCAATTTGCACAGTTCACACCTTCCTCTTGCATTATGCTGCACTGCATTTGCACCTCCCACTCACACACCGTAGACACCATCCAGTTGGGTTGCATAGGTCCGTCGACCGCACCAGGTACAACGAGGTCACAACACCTCAACTGGTTCTCCGCTTTCTGGGCTAAATCTAATTTCCTCGGGTGTGCATGTAATGGCACATGAAATGTTTAACACGAGTTACGATTGTGGAAGTTATTCTCGGGTTAACTGTGCACTGTGTCTTTCTTTTTGTAAATATTTGCATTCCTTTTGCCGCACCCACAAATTCCTTGCATGACCGCTGTGCCACATCATTTTCCTTGCCTTGTTGTAATAAATTGCTTGTATTAAATATACCCAGCTCATTTTTGTCTTTTCCTTCATTGGTCCAGCATGGTTCGCACATTAGCCTAGAGGAGGAGAGGAGATTGGGACCATACCCTGTGCAGAGCGTTGGTGCTACCTAAGCAGTCTCCTTGGCTATTGGGCACAATCCTGGACGGGTCACCACTCTGACACAGTATGCCATTATGCTGGCACTCATTTTGCCGACCTCGGAAGGATGACAGGCAGAGTTAACCCCACCTGGTATTAATTCAACAGCTGAGTGGGATTTGAACTCAGGACCCAAGGATCCAAAGCCCACCACCTTAACCATAAAGCCAACACCAGGCATACATTAGCCAAGCTGGGAAGTTCTTCCCCAATAATCTGTTTATTAGCCGGTGCATACTTGGTAGCTCCACTCAGCTGCACCTGATATGGTAAGTTTAATGCAATGCATCGAGGGTGCGATTCCCCGATAAGGAGACTACGCATAACACAGTTAAACAGTAGTCAGACAGAGGACACTGGGTCATGTGGTTAAATCGTTGGCATTCGCGGTCGCGGTCGATTAGCGACCCACCACGACACAGACTTGATTCCCAGAGAGTCCAGGGGGAGAAACGGAGATACCGGCAACCTCGTAGTGCCCCCACGAGCCCAGGTCCCCAACAATATAAATGTGTACCAATTTCAAGAAGAAAAAAAACCCCATAATAGGCCAAGTCAGGCTGAAAATTTGATGTGAACAACAGTCATGCATCTACATCACAAGGTTCAATGCGAGTGTCATTTTGGCATCTCCTCCAAAACCACTGGTGACACAAAGTTGAAAATGTTGTCACATTAATCATCAAGGACCCAGGCAGGGCAGGGTCGAAAATATTGATTTGAACAAACTTTTCAATATTCACATCAATAAATCCCCAGAAATAGCAAGCGTGAACAATGCGCCGCATGGCTTGGCGATAGTCAAGGAACACCACCGATTGGCTGAGCGAGGCTAGGTGCACTGTGATTGGTTCCTGGCAAGTGACGTCAACACACGTTTACTGAATCCAATAATCGACTGTCTCAGCCTTCCCCATTCTTCAGTTAATAATAAAAAATATACCCAGAGATGGGGAATCCCCTGCCATTGAAAAATAATTGAAATGAGATAAGCGTTTTTCCATTTATTACAAAAAAAAATTTCAAGATGGCCGCCCGTCAGCCATCTTGGATCCGGCCACGCCCAAAATAAATAGGGTTCTTCCTTTTCAGGTGGTACATGTGTGACCCAAATTTCAAATCGATATGGCGAACAGTTTATGAGTTATCGCACTCACAGCTATAAATGTTGACGCCCAGCCAGCCGGACGGACGACCCGGGTGACAACAATATCCCCATTCCGCCACGCGACGGGGGATAAAAACTAGAAAGGCACTCGGTCGAGCACATACCCCCGCCATGCAATGTCTGATACAGTAGAACATATCAGGCCCAGTACAATTTTTAAATATCATGCTATATATCGTTTTTGGCTCCATCTCTCAATGGTCAAAGGATCACTTTGACAATTTAAAAAATTCTCGTATCCAGATATGGAGTTGGATTTTCACCAAAACCAAACCAATTCTTCCTCGTCACCGAAACAACTCACCCGCCTAGTTTTGTCCGAATCCGTCTACAACTTTTTGAGACATTGTGCTTCATATCATTTTGGCCTTATCTCTCAATGATAAACAATCACTTTAAAATTCCAGTTGCCAGATCCAGATCTTCACCAAAATCTAATCAGTTGGTCCTTGTCAAGCACCCAACCTGCCCACCAAATTTCATCCAAATCAGTCTACAACTTTTTGAGATATCCTGCACACAAACAGACGGAAAAACAAGCAGATGGGTGGGTGAAAACATAACCTCCTTCCACCTTCGGCGGCAGAAGTAAAAATAGCACCGCAAAGCGGGCAGAACCCCTCAGCCCCTTGACGCAAACCAATTTCAAGATGGTGGCCATATTGAAAATCGCAGCATGCCCATTTTTGAAAGGACCCTTCTCCTCTACTCAACCCCAACACACCCAGCAAAAATGGATTTAATCGGACAAGGCGTTCTCCTCAAAATCGACGGAAACCAATTTCAAGATGGCTGCCATGGAGGCCACATTGAAAATCGCAGCACACCCATTTTTGAAAGGAACCTTCCTCTACTCAACCCCATTATACCTCGCCAGAATAAAATCAATGTGTGAAGCCGTTCAAGTTATTGTCCGGAAACCAAATTCAAGACGGCTGCTCTATTGGATATCGGATTGCGCTGAATGTCGAAAGGAACCTTCCTCTAAACACCCCCATTATCATACACAAAAATGAAATCAATAAGTCAAGCCGTTCTCAAGTTATTGTCCGGAAACCAAATTCAACCTGGCTGCCCCAGCCGCCAAATTGGATATCGGATTGTGCTGTATATCGAAACGAACCTTCCTCTACTCAACCCCAACACACCCTATAAAAATGGATTGAATCGGACAAGGCGTTCTCCTCGAAATCGACGGAAACCAATTTCATGATGGCTGCCATGGAGGCCACATTGAAAATTGCAGCGTGCCCATTATCGAAAGGACCCTTCCTCTACTCATCCCCAACATACCCTGCAAAAATGGATTTAATCGGACAAGGCGTTCTCCTCAAAATTGACGGAAACCAAAAGTTGACAGGCGCCCGGACGGACACCCGCCAGACAACGCCTGTGACGACAATACCCCTTCGCCCAATTCGGGCTGAGTGGTAAAAAGCAGAGCTAAATACAATGCATGAAAAACTGGGGCTGGGAGCCACAGGCTTGCTCATAAAATTATAGTGTCACAAAAGTTTCACCCACAAGGAACACTGAAAATTATCAAATAGCTTGGCAAGCAATGAAAATATGTGAGCCCAACCTGCCTGAATGGTGCCCAGCTGGCTCCGGGGTTAGACAGGGAGGGCGGATCCCTCAGCTTGGCGAGCCCAGAGTCAATGATTGTTCCAAATGAATCCTGGAACCAGCGTTCGTGTGGGGTTTCAGGAGAGGCAGAAGTGACAGTGTGCGCGTGCTCCAGGGCAACCAATACAGGCCTCATCAATGCAGAGTGCTTCTCCCTCATTATGGCAATTTTCTCATCTCTAGTAAGCAGACAGATCAAGAGGGCATGGAACTATTTGGAAACATAATTGACAAAACCATTCTTCCACACGAGCTGAGCAGGATCGATGAGGTGACAACTTTTCATCGCCTAATGCAAGTCATACTTGCGGAGAGTTGAATTTCCATGCACCCGACGGGCTTCATCTTCAAGTTGTTGCACGTGGCGCAACGCAGTCGCCTGGTGCTGACTCAAAACCCCTAACCACAGCTCGTCCCAAAGCACCGTGATGCGGCGCAACTCTGCAACGAGCACCCGCACCTGAGTAGATGGGAAAGACATACTTTGGCCAACATTCATGTGTGAGAATGGGGAACGTACAGAACTTAAACAGAATCATGAAATGAACCCTGAATAAAACATGGTGCAGCATCTCAGGCACAAATAAACAATGCCCATCTCATTATATCTTTGGGAGGTTAGACATGACTTCCAATCCCAGAGACTATTGTCTGTCGGTGATTCATGCAAAATGAACTAGATGCAGTCATTGCCATGTATAACAATTCTTCTTATTCTTCTTCTCTTACCTTCACAAGGGGTGAGGCTGAATGGCACCAAGCTTCTGTTCTGCCTTGACCACGATACTCCACTTCACCTTGTCTACACTCTCCAACCACCTCACCTCATTGAGATCCCTCATCGCACAATCTTCCCATCTCAGCCACGGCCTACCTCTTTTCTGTCTACCTCTCCCTCAACCTGTCAGCTTTCTTTGCCATTCTTTTTTACTCCATCCGCACCAAGTGTCC
>NC_140968.1:19691383-19788883 GCF_056783735.1 Eptatretus burgeri
GACTCAGCTTCATCACGACAGATTACAATGATCTTGAAAGCCTTGGTTTCCACATCAAGCTCAGACGGATGTGAGGCAGGGGAGCTAGCCCAGAGCTGACAGAAGTACTCCATCAAGCTGCGAATGAAAGCCTAGTGGATGGATAAGAGCTGCTCAGGTGTGCCAAGAAATGACTTTACATGAAGAAGGATGCCCAGTCAGCATTTGGCTTTGGAGCCCAACTTTGAAATGTAGCTTGCCCAAGAGAGAGACCCAAGAGTTTGAGTGACTGAACCTCGTCGAGAGGATTGTTGAGAAAGTAGATCGGAGGGATTGCGGTATGGTCCTTTCGGAGAGACAGAGAGACTTCTCAGGGTTAAAAGAGATATTCCAAGTGTTTGACCAGTTTGTTATTTTTCTCAAGGTCAGAGGAGAGGGAAGAGGCTGCTGCCCATCTGTCAAAAGGATGAGAAGTGTGGAATCATCAGCAAAGAGATAAAGAGGATTTTGCAGAGAGTCAGTGAGATCATTGATGAAGATTAGGAATAAGATGGGGCCAAGAACACTGCCTTGGGGTGCTCCAGCCTTGACAGTGAAAGGAGAAGAAAGGGTTCCGTTGGTTATGAGAGTGGAGGAAGTCAGTAATCCAAGAGTGGAGTTGGCCTTGGATTCCATAGGCAGACAATTTGGAGAGCAAGGCGGGATGCCAGACTATATTGAAAGCTCGAGATATGTGCAGAGAGATGGCACTGATCTCATCTCATGTCTGATACTGAGGGTCTCCATCTATTGGTGGGAGAGTAAAAGCAGCATGTTCAAGGTGGATTGACCTGGTATGAATCTGAATTGGTGATCTGAGATGAGGCTGTTGGAGAAAAGGAATTATTATACATCAACTGTGATGACGAATTCCATGACCTTGCTGATTATTGGAAATAAGCCAATTGGTCTGTTATTAAGGGGATCTTTTTTGCACCATTTTGTTTTTTAGTTAATGCTGTGATGTTGGCTGATTTCCAATCAGATGGAAGATGATCTATGGTAAAGAAAAGGGTGAAAATGACAGACAGAGGAAGTGCAAGAGCAGCAGAGCATGTTTTTAGGACACGTGAGCTGATGCTGGCCGGTCCAGTTGCAGAGTCAGAGTCAAGGGTTGCCAGAAACTTTTGCACCTTCTTAGGCACAAAAGACTGACTGCAGGAACAGTTGGGTATGACTCAAAAGGGTGGGCACAGAGAGAGGGGTTAGGGACACATGATTTTGAAGCAAACAGAGTTGAAGCATTCGGCATTCTCAACATTCTCAACAAGTTTAAAAGCTCATTCTTGAGATTGGACAGATGTTTTTTTCTGACTCTCCCGAGAGTACACACACACTTGTTGCAGGCTTTGTGGAATGAGCTGAGGTTGCATTCGGTTGGATTTGCCTTCCAGGCGGAGAATGCTGCAAGCTGTTTTAAAAGAAATTGCCTCACCACAAGATTCATGGTATCAAGAGCGTGAGGATGGGTAAGATAACTGAAGACGAGATGGTATAAATTTGTGCATAAGAGAGAGCAGCATGGCAACATTAGCATGGTAACAGAATTTTTACAGAAAGGGACCTTTGACCTCTTGACCCCATAATCAAATCAGTTTATCTTTACATCATTATAATACTTGTACCAAGTTTGACTTGGATCCCTTCGGCCGTTCTTAAGTTATCGCTGCAATGAAAAACCGATCACGGACGCACAAACCCGAAAAAAATGCCTCCGGCGACTTCGTCAGCGGAGGCATAAAAAACAAAAACATTCAATGATACAACGATAATAAAAACAAAACAAAATAGAGAGTTCATAGAACACGATACCCCGTGCAGTGTTGAAGTATATACTTTGGGTATATATATATATATATATATATATATATATATATATATATATATATATATATATATATATATATATATATATATATATATATATTTTTTTTCAAACGATCTTCAAAATCATTGTTGTATGAAAATTGGACGTTTTGCACTGTTGAAGTTAATACATCACACCTATACACCACCCTATTTAACATGTCCAAGTACAGATATCCCCCACTTAAAGAAGGGGTTAAGTGCCTTTATAACCCCTCGTTATGTGAACCTTCGTGATGCGGGAGCTCATTTTCCATTATTTCCTTTGGGAAGATTACACTTAGTTTCCTAACCATAATGTTCCAGTCTTAAAGCAAAGCCATATGCTGGTATAATGATTTTAGTTGCAAGTGACATTATAATATTATTGCTGACCTAATAATAGAGATAGTAACACAATAATAAAGTTAATTTAGTTTCAACACAAACCAAAAGAATATTGGGGTGTCCATGTTTCCGTACAGAAGGTGGTGGTGCAAGGTGGTGGAGGAGATGGTTATTTTTACCCGTTTCATTCTGAAAAAGTTAATTATTCACAAGCCTTCTAAAAAGTTAATCCCCCCCAATTGAAAAGTTAATCGGTGGAAAAACATATCGTACTTATCATCTCCACAGAAGTGACGTTGCACACTCACCATGACACTGTGATGGCTCCTTCGTTGTAGCGAATGAAGACCTTCATTAAGCGATGAATAGCCCTCAATGAAACCATTCGTTGCAATGAACATTCGCCCTGCGAACCTTCGCTAAAGGCCCTGTCACACCTTGACGTTTTAGCCAGAGTATGCCGACGTATGAAAAATTTGGCGAATACGCTGGCACAGGTTGAATACATTTTGTATAAGTGAAGAGCACGTTGAAGCACGCTGGCATACGTCGTAGTACGCCGAGCTCGACAAATTTCGAGCATGCTCAAAATTTTGACGTATGCCAGCGTATGACTCACACGTTCCGCATACGCTGGGCATAAGTTGTAGGCACGTTATGCGATCGTTGACACACGTTACTTGTAAGTTACTCATAAGTCGAAACACGTCGAGGTAATGTTTAGCGTACCCAAAACTTATTTCTAACCTATGAGTAGCGTGCTTTGAACCTATGTGTAACGTATCTCCAACGCATATTGACGTATTTGACATCTTCCGGACGACCACAGAACTTACTGAACGCGTTTCTAACTTACAGCTACCATATAGTGGCATATTGGCATCGTTTAGGGGAATTGGTATATAAAAATACCCCCGAGCAGGAGTGCCGGTCATCTCTGCCAGAGGTTAACAGAAGCAAAATCAAATTAGGGGCATCTACAATAATCAATTCCATGGCTCCCCCTCGCGATGACGCCAGGCTCACCTTCATCTTCTGAAACGCTTTCATATAGTCAGACACCACTTTCATAAAGTATGTGTGCAACCGTCATACCACCCACCCACCCACCCCTGTACGCAGCCCGTACGCGGGCTTTAAACCACCTACCCACCTCATTTTTGTATGTACTTTATGAACGGCCCATGCGGGGCAAAAATATGCAAAAATTTGTGCAGGACCCAGAGCATCTTCAGAGATTGGCGCCGGCCTCCGGATGACCACTTCAAATTAGCACCGGACATGTAAGAATCAGAGCGAAGTTTGAAGGGCTATAAAATCGGAACGAGAACAAATTTTTAAAAAATGGCTCGTGTTCTTGATAATAGTCCATAGTATCTGAATCACAAATAACATTTGATCTCTTGATAAATGAGGGAAATACGATTTGAAATAGACGATTTTCGCAACTTTGACAGCCTCGTGACCTTGACAGTTATCTCGTTGTGCATGTCTCATCGACCTCTATCCATTCCACTATTAGTTATTTGTCTCCACTCGGTTTGATTGTGGATGGACGGACGTACCGACTTCGAGACTGGCTTTATTAGGTCATCTCTACTGAGATGATAGAGATGACCTAAAAATGGGCTTCACAGGAGGAACCGTTCGTGTTCTTGACTCCATGGTTTTTATTTTTTCTTTTTTCTTCGGCATGACTGTGATGTTGACACTTCGATTTCTAGTGCAGTTATGATTTAAATCGTTGAGCGGCAGCCTATTAATAGGCTACGCCACATGATCGCCAGCAATACGCTGCCGCACGCTATGCATAAGTTCGACTATCATTGCGCATAGGTTGTGAACGCAGACAACGCGCTAAGCATTCATTGGTATAAGTTATCTATAAGTTATCGAAACGTTCTGTGTATATTACTAATACGTTATGCATACGTCCAACTCGTTATTAATACGCCCAAAACTGAAAAAAAAACATCAATAGTTCAGCGTATGCCAGCGGTTTACATACATTTTGATACGTTGCCATACGCTGGCTAAAACGTCAAGGTGTGACAACGTCATATTAAAACGTCAAGCGGGGATACCTGTACTGCTAAACTGGAGGTTATTCGAAGTAATACGAAGGTGATTTGTGCTCCACAGTATTCAAGTATATAATTCAAATAATATAAAGATTGTAAAAGTCAGATTAATAAATTCTGGGTTTTCCAGCCATTTTACCCAGTGTCTATTACACCAGCCTATCGAACAAGTTACATTCATTATTCGTGCCTGTTGTTTGTCCTGTACAACATCCTTAAAAACAATGTTTCCTGCTTGGAATGATTTTCAATTTTGCTTGACTGGCAGGCAGACAGTAAAAATATCTCACTCCTCTCTGTGCAAGTGCAATCAGGCCAACTTCAGAGACAACATATGGTAAAACGGTAGATTTGTCTTCAAATTCATTTTCCGATTAGTGTTCAAAATATAACATTAAATATAAATAAGTTGTTCCTCAATCATAAACTGATAAGATGGACGGACGGGACAGACAGACAGACACAAACCCATTGCTGAGCCCCACTTTTCTTTGCGGGCGTGTGGTTTAAAAAAAAAAATAATAATAAAAATAAAAATAAAAAACGTACCTTGCCAAACTCCGGTAGGTGTTGAAGCCAGGCCATGCTCCAGCTCCCACTGAAGCTCAGTGCCATGTTTCACGAGTAACCTGAGAAGTCGCAAAGTCGCCATGACAGTATCTTCTCTGTTTTGTTTTGCAGCAGGACAAGATGTGTTCGATTTTTCTGTGTCTGAATTTGTATTTCCTTTGCTCTGAGCACACGAGAGGGGAAATCAGCTTATTTTCCTTCTTCTTTTCAGCATGTAAATCTTTAACTCATGTACTCTCAGCTCGATTAAACAACACACCATTTGTGATGAGATCGAGAGAAAAAAAAAGTTGATTTTGACTTTTTTTATAAACCTATAAATGAAAAATGTAATAAATATGTAAAGAACAAGCAGAAATGAATAAATAAAATGAAAAAAGACAAGACATAAAAACAACTTGCTTCAGTTTGATGAAACACCTTACCTTCAAGCCGCCAAGCCTGAGGAAGGAAAAATACGCATTGCAGGAAATTCTGTAGAGGCCAAATATTCTGCGGCCCACACTTTGCCATATGGACACAAGGCCATCGAGCCAGTGATCACCTTCCTCAGCTAATGCAGGGCAAGCCGCCAGCAAACGACACTTCACTGCTACTATACCATCATCTTCCGCTGCTCCATCACCATCACCCTCATAAAAATTGCCCCCTGGGCAGTCTGGAGACTGCAGCAGGGACTCCTCATCCTGGCAAAGAGGTGCAAGGCCAAACCACAGACTTATTGTACCTGGTATTCCTTATTCTAACCAAATCATCAAATGGAATATATTTTATGCAAAACTTCTGACACTAGTGTTTGTTTTTCATTTTCCTCAGCAGACATCATCTCTGTTTGTGTGTTCATGTGAGTGATTGTTGTTGTTGTTCATATAGTGATTGTATGTGTGCATGTATAGATGCGAGAAAGAGAAAGAGAGCCAGAGAGCCAGAGAGCCAGAGAGCCAGAGAGCCAGAGAGCCAGAGAGAGATAGCATGACATTTGATTTGTGATGCTTTATTGATGGGTTGATTTGGATGTAGCAAAAACTTGGAAAAGCCACACAAATTCCAAACAAAGTACACAAAAATGGACAGGACACTTGAGCACAGTAATCGACCAACAACTTAAACAAGGTAACAATGACCAGTCACAAAAGGGGAGCTCAAAGTTGATTCAGTCATCCCAGTGGAGGCTGCAGTTCCCCAAGCCAATGTTGTGGGGCCTGGTATTGTTCCTCATCTATATAAATGACGTCTCCGATGGTCCAGAAAACCCTCAATGTTGGTTCACAAAAAAATATTTTCACGAAAAAAAGCGACCACTATATTCGTTATTGTTGTCTGTCTGTCTGTCTGTCTGTCTGTCTGTCTCTGTCTGTCTCGCCCGAGCATAGCTCCGTGGGTTTTGATGCGATCCTAATAAAATTTTGGTGGGAGGTTTATATCATGATCTAGTTGTGTTTTCCGGAAAATGGGCGTGGTACGCCCATTATGCGTGGAGCCACGCCCAAAAAACGTGTTTTTCGGGGGTGGCCGATTTCAATTTGCATCTTCTCCTCGGGGGTTTGTCGAATCTGGCAGGGGGTTCGGTATTTGATTAGCCCAATGGCACCTGCATAGCCCCACAGAGCTCGATTTTTCATTTTCGTCCCAAGGTCAAGGTCACATGGTCACGAACTTAGAAAATTGCGATTTTGACATAAAAATCCATCTTCTCAGAGGGGTTTGTCGAATCTGGCAGTGATTTCGGTATTTGGTTAGCCCAATGGCACCTGCATAGCCCCACGGAGCTCGATTTTTCATTTTTGTCCGAAGGTCAAGGTCACATGGTCACGGACTTAGAAAATTGCGATTTTGACATAAAAATCCATCTTCTCCGAGGGGGTTGTCGAATCTGGCAGTGATTTCGGTATTTGGTTAGCCCAATGGCATCTGCATAGCCCCACAGAGCTCGATTTTTCATTTTAGTCCCAAGGTCAAGGTCACAAGGTCACGAACTTAGAAAATTTCGAATTTTGACATAAAAATCATACGACCGCCCAAACTTTGAGAGCTGGGATGACTATTTTTTATGCATAATCTTGAGGTCATTCCCCACCTAAAGTCTTGAAACCATTTTTCTCTTTCTCGAACACCTTGCCCGTGGCGCCCCCTTCAAGTTTGTTTTTACGCTGATTTCATCAAAATATGGATAATCGGATGAGTGTGAAATGCCATATAGCCTACATGACGTTATATTGTTCCTGGAATGTTCCAGAGGAAGTTTTGCACCAAAGGTCATAATCCTTGACCTTTAAAGGTCACAAAGGTCAAATTTTCTTAGTTGTGGGAATCGAACCGGGTTTTCGACCTTCTTCGACAAATTAACTCCAATAAGCTATAGCACGTATCCTGTTTCCTTATTTTAATGTCCACAATATTGTTTTGTTATGCAAAGTTATGCAAAGATCAAATTTTGAAAGTTGTTGAACGAAACAGGGTTTTCGACATTTTGCAGCTAATAACCTGTCAGTCACTCGTACCACATCATATTGATCATTTTTATAACTTGGTCAAACATTATCACATTGTCTCATCCTTGACTTCTGAAACAATGTACATCGTCAAATACCGCTCGTGAACCATCGTCGTCTTCAGACTTGTCATAGGTTATTATTATTTTTCCCCCCCCCCCCCATTGTTCATCCACTTTCAGGAAGAGATTTAGTCTCTTGACTGTCTCGGCCACACCATCAGCCATAAACTTTGGTGAGCCAACCACATAGCAAAGCTGGCCACCAGACACCTGCAGACTGAGGATCCTCTGTCGATTCAAATCTTTCCTTGGAAAATCTGAGCTATTCTCAGTCTATAAGGCCTTTCTTCATCCACAGTGCAATGGCATACTATGGGAGAACTATCACCCAAGCATCACATGTGTCTCCAGTGTGACCACTCCTCATTTTCATAAATGCCAAGGTGAGCCAATGAAAAAAGCCAAGAATTCACAAGGTTTCGGAAAAGCGATGATAATAGAAAACCTTTACGCCAAGAAAACTGTAAAAAACCAAGATGCCAAGGTGAACAACGAATATCCCTGATCTTGTGAAAAAAGCCAAGGGGTGGTCACACTGTGTCTCCTCTGGATTCTGCAGAATCTAAAGATCTAAATTATTGGAGGCTCCCATGACGAGGCCTCACAAACGCCGACGAGGCCTTTTTCTCTCACAATGCAGGCAGGACAGTGTTCTCTGTTTTCTGCCATCTATATCTATCTCTATCTCTATCTCCATCTCTCTCTCTCCTCTAGGATGCGAGTGTTCCCTCCAATAAACCCTCCCTGATGAAACTTCCAAAATCCAGGCTGACTGCACACATCAGCTCTTTTATCAGCTATATTCCACTTCTCCCATCAATGGACCCACATTCCAAAGGCTGTTCTGTCTCACTCTTCCCTCAAGGACCTCAATGTATGCCACATCTCTTATCATGCCAGAATTGAGAATGACCTTTATTAGCCCCATTAACCTGTACTAACTCAATCCTTTTTGATGGTTTCAGTATTTCCTCCCCTCCTCTCCCTCTCATATTTTCCTATTTGCGCATTATTCCTTTAATGGTTATCCGACTGTCAATTTTACCTTGCTCTTCCCCGAGCCTCGCTTCTGTAAAGTAAAACATAAATTTAAAATATGGACAGTTCAATGCATTTTGGAAAGGCCAGATGGGACTGCACAATGTGAAACCAGAAACACAAATTTTATCTGGCAGACTGGTTTTGCCTGCATTCTGGTCTCATCAATAGATTGGTCCACAACAAGTCTTTCAACACTGGAAAATCTCAGCCTCACCCTGTCACTCCAGAATGATCAAAATAATTCACCAATCTATAATTTCCATCGTTAATGATTATAATCTCCCTGATCGTATTTTCAGGGAACATGTTAAACGAATTTTCAACAGCGGAGCGACTTTCAAATCAAATTTCTCTTGAAGCGGGCTCTCTGGGGATTGTTAGATTGAATTGCATTTTCTATGAGTGCCAGCAAAGGAGATAGAGATTCACAGCGACGCTCATCCGAAGCAGCTGTCATTGACGAGAGCGGATCATTGCTTGTGCTCACGCTCTACGTATCGACGGTATACCTGGTGCATCGAATTGCGCTGCATTTTGTCTTTACTACTTTTCCAAATTAGGTAGTAGGAATTAAGTCTGTGGGGAACTGCACATAAAAAATTGCACATTTTTTTCCCCCAACTCGAGTGCACAAATAAATGCTTCTTTTTTCATGGATGCAACAAAACAGAATCTCAAATTTTTGTAAAGGGAGGAGAAGCACATTTTTGAAACGTAAAAAAACCATCACTACCTCTACACCATGTTCTTTCATTAGAGTAAGGTTGTTGTTGTTTTGTATGCAGCCTGTGGTTGCTGTTTGCATCATTGCTGAAAACACAGCTGTGCCGTTGATGCAGTGCCCACGTCACCAGTAAGCTGCTACACAATTTGCCAACCTCGGAAGGACGACAGCTTGAGTCAACATACCCGGTGTTATTTCAAAGGTATGACAGAGGGGCTCAAACTCAAGACCCTAAGATCTCAAGCCAGCCGCCTTACGGGTAAGCCAACACCAGGCTTGTTGGAGTAAGTTGACGGATAAAGAGGCCAAGAAGCTTGCCATTGACTCCTGGAAAGGCAACCTCACCGGTGGGAACCTGCAGTCTCTTGAAATCTCAAAACATTGCATCTGAGCTCAGACACAAGAATTCAGCATCACGCAGTTGCCTTAAAACAACTTGCATTCTCCTCCTGGAAGGTAAATCCAACTGATGGCAACCTCAGATCATTCCACAAAGCCTACAACAAGTGTGTCCCACTCTCAGGAGAGCGAGAAAACTATCTGCCCAGGTATCTACAGGACGTACGCGGTCCACCAGCAACTGCTTCCTTGTGAAACTGCCAAAATGCAGAACCACTGCTCACCTCCATTCATTTGTTGCTCTTCCTCCCCCCCTGCCTGTGGAACCAACTTCCACACTCTCTTCAATCTCATTCTTCCTTCCAGGTCTTCAAGGCAGCTGATCACCACCATCTCGGATCATCTCCCAACCAAAGCCATGACCTTGTCCACACCCATTAATCCATCCCCCACCACTCCAAAAATTTTGCTTCTGTATCCATCTTGTCTCGCCCCTTATATGCTCTCGTACCCCTCATCGTCAAGCCAACCTAAGGATATAACTCGCAAGTCTCTCACCATCCAGAAAAATTTGCTGGCAAGTGAGAGTAGGTCTGGAATATACTCATATGCTAGCAGTAAGTCTCTGGAATATGCTCCTCATCTCTTCCTTTGATGTTTAAGGATTGGTTCAGAATGGAACCTGCTCATGCTTGAGTTGACCATCTTAAATCTGTCTTGAAGAATGAAGTCTTTCAAGACAGAGGAGGAGGTCTAAGTGGCAAAGCACCCTCTTCCTAAACTTTTCTCCAGCTCTGTGCTGAAAACTTCTTAATGGCCTTTTCCTAATGCTTTGTTAACCACCACAAACACCCATTCACTCATTTGAAATAGCCCTCCTCAACCTGGAAGCACGGGCTACATATTATGTATAGTGAAAATTACAACAAAAGAGGAAAATAATCGATAGAAGCCTTTTTCAAGTAGTTAACATAAAATAATTACCAAATGGTATTTGGAAATTAACAAAGGCTTAAGAGATATGTGTACTTTATAAAATACAGGCAATGTCTTCTTTGGTTTTAATGAATCAAAAAAAATTCAGGAAAGAATACAAAATGGGGTTGACAAACATGATTATATCAAAACTCATGGCTATCTCTAATATTTGATTCCCACAAGAAACCATGTACTTCATTGTAATTGTCTCATGCTAATTTACAGCTTGTCAGGAAAAGTGGAAGCTATAAAAACAAAGCACCTCACAAAAAAAAAAATGAATCACCAACAGAACAAAAAAGGAAAATTTTACAGCCAACACACCTGAATTCCAGCAGGTCGGCAGACAACCTGGCCCAGAATTTTGCACACTGCATCCGACTCATCGACCAGCACACCCTTTGGAAGAAGAGTTTCCACCTGAGCCCTCTCACTGGCAAGGAGATCCACACCCTCACCTTGGCTAACACACACCCATCAACAGATAAGGCCTTAACCACTGACATGACATTCAGTAAAGTGTGTAAAATATATGTATGTCTGTCTGTATACGTATTATATAAATATATATATATATATATATATATATATATATATATATATATATATATATATATATATATATATATATATATATATATATATATATATATATACATATATAATTGTGGTGTTGGCGGTTCAGTTACCCCCCCCCCCAACCCAAATTGTGATAACGGGCGGTTTAGCACTACCGGCCCGGATATCTTCTTGTATACAAGTATTGTGGGTTTGAATAAAAGCTTTTCAACAAATTAAAGGACTGGTGAAGTAAAGAATAGTGATGATGCATCGAGGCCGAACTTGGGCCTAACCTAGCGTTATCAATGACTTTGCGGCCCCATCGGTAAGACCAGCTGGCGAGAGCAGCCCATGCCTTGGACAGACCAGGTGCACAGTGTGCAGCAAGGTAGTGCAGATGACCAAGCACCAGGTCTGCTTCACCAACGCCCACACACACTATTTTGGGATGGAGTTGGGGTGGATGAGAGGGAAGAAAAATTCAACACCAGATGACTTATGAAACAAATATTAATAAGTCAACATAAACCAGCACTTAAAGGGCCACAGAATCAGAAAATCATGTTTGGTGTAATGAATAGATATGACTTCACTTAACTGGTATTCTTTTCTTGAATAAATATCTTGATAGGAAGATTTTAATGTTATTTGGTGCTATTTTGCACTCGATTAGCCACCCCCCCCAAATACTCAATTTGCCCCGCCCCTCCCAATACGTAATCTCAACCTCGGGTTCATACTTGCACGGTCTGACAGCACCTTCTGCAGAACAATTTTGATTATCGTCATAATCTGGGGATTCTTTATCATAAAATTCATCATCAAATTCACTTTCCGATGAGTCTGAATCGAGTTGTGCGGCCATTATCCACTGCATGCTGACAATCTTTCCGCCGATTGCATCGTGGCAGTTTATCTGGAATTTCTGGAGGCAGTACCCGATGGGTTTGCTTTTTTAACTGCAACACCTCAAAAACAAAATGCTAAGAATTAAAAACCACGTTCAGTTCTTTATTTATGACTGAAAAAAAAAATCAATAGAATCACATCAAAGAAATAAATTATTAATTTTGTCCTGATTCTGTGGATCTTTAAGCTCCATGATGCATACCATTTGATGGCAACTCACTATTCTCATAGTATTTTGCAACACTGTAGCATATTTGTATGACTACAATAAGTAGCTTCATTGCATCCTGAGTGCAACTTCTAAATTAGCATCCAACAAATCACAATCACCAAAACTACTTGCCTGTGGATTCCACAGATATCGGAGGGAGAACACAACCCTCCGTGCAGGTGGGATGCAACGCCTGACCCAATTCTGTTAGCTCCAGCAGACTGCGACCGAGTGAAGTTAGGCTGGGCCCAGGTTTCTGCTCCATAGCTCTGTAAACTTGGCGTAGTGGGACTGCAGCTTCCTTCCATTCAGCGTGCAGCCATTTCGTGAGGGTGAGCAAAGAGAAGGCACCATCAGGAGCTTTGCCCGATGGGTCGCGACATGTGGACAATGCATGAGCACTGATCACCTCCATGGCAGGTCCAGTCTGGCCTATCGGTGACAACAAAGAAAACACCGAAAAGTCCAAAAATAATGCACCAAGTGGAGTGGTGGTGAAGGCTACTCTTAAGAGAACAGACATAAGTAGGTTTACAGATATATAACACATCTAATGACAATGGTGAAAACAGGAAAGCAAAACTATTGTTTGGCTACAGCTCCTAAAAAGTGTCCATCGCACAGTAATCTGCGCTGCATACAAGACAGACCTTTACCCAGCAAACACCTGAAAATTGTGTTTATTGCAAACAAGACAGACAAGAGCACCTACCAGTGATGTAAAGCAGCTTTGCTCGCTGTATCTCCATTTCTGTAACTGATGAGCTGTCAGACGAACCCAAGGAGCCACTTCCAGTAACAGACAGTTCAGCCATCATATCAGCAAGGCTTTTGCCAGAGTCAATGTCACCTCCATTGCGACAATAACTTAGGAGACGTGCTGCCAATGCGATGTTTCCACGCTTGCGTGCTAGTTTCGCTGCTGTCAGCTGCAGATGGGTCAGGAGCTGAGAGGCAGCATTGACACGATCTGGATGCAGGGAAATGGGAAATTAAACATTTTTACTTACTATTAAAAATATATAAAGTCTTGGCTCATGAAAACGTGAGGTGACAGAGGGAAGAAGGCAACGCACTAACAGTGGAGTGGTGGGAAAACATGTAGATACAAGGGGATTTTAGCAAAGGAGGAGGAAAAAAGGAAGTAGAGAGACAGCAACCTGCAAGTATAGATGACGAGATGTAGGAGTGGGTTAATGAGGATAGGAATAACATTGGTAGGATGGGGCAAAATCTAAAATGGAGGCGCACTGCCAACTTGAAGCCCAGGAGGGAGGTGTGGGAGTGAACAGACCGAGGAAGAACATTCCACAAGTGGAAGGAGAGAGAAACAAGGGAGTCGAGGTCAGGAGCGAAACTGGATGTTCAGACATTCACAGGGAAAAGGTTGCTAGAAGAATAAAAGTAGTGCTGCAGTTTAGGACTATATTTTCAGAAAATGGGGATATCCCAGACAAAAGCACCAATTTTTCTCATATTATGTCAAATACATTAATTTTTTTGACAGAGACCACTGATCCAGGTCAATCTGGGTGATTATAATGATCAATTGCTATATGTGCATACTTTTTGGAAAAATAAATAAATAAATAATCAAGGAAAAAAAAAGGCATTTTTTTATGACATTGGAAATCTAACTTAACAAGCAGAGGTACAAAGTAATCCACCCCATGCCAAATAAATAACAAATCCTCCAGCTCGTGACATTGCCAGGGTGCCTTCGAACCCAGCGATGTCACTGTGCAGTACATGGAGACAGAATTGGGAGGGATCCGTGCACTTCCAATTGCATAATAAATATATATATTTCTTAATTGATTGGCTGATAGCAATTAATTCATTGAAAAATGAAAAATTAATCAATAAATCAAAAATACCCTTAAAAGCCAAATCACTTGTTTACTGTCATGTCCAAATATCAGCTTCCTGGCTCAAATGGTGGCTGAGATATTGCCCAGACGAGAAAGAAAATAGTAATGAATAAATCAAAAATAATTAAATAATTAATCAATTAATTGATCAAAAAAAATTCAAATAGAGTTTTTTCAAAGCACATCTTCACTTTTGTTCCCATATTTCAGCTTCCCAGCTCAAAGTATGGCTGAGATATCGCCTGGACAAAGAAGAAAGCAAGAAAGAAAACAAACAACCGGAGTAAAAACTTGAGTACTCCTTTCCTTCGGAGCCCGGCGATGACGTCATGCATCGCCTGGACATGGAATCGGGAAGGAGCAGTATACAATAATTGTTATTAGTCCAGGAAATAGTCCAGGAGCTATTTCCTGTAAAGGCCTTAGAAATACTGTCGTGGCCAAAAATATTGACACCCTTGCCCTTTTTTCAACTAATGCACCAGTTCTTCCAGAAAATTGTTGAAATTAAAATCTTTTGGTATCCACATATGTATTTCATTGGTTTGCAGTGGAACAAAACAAAAAAAGCTGCAAAATTACTAAATCTTAGCTTATTCCAACAGACAAATCCTAAAATGACACGGACAATATTATTGGCACCATTTAGAAGTTGTTAGAAATAATTAGATTTCAAGCAGGTGATTCTCCTTTACTTTGGAATTGAACTCACCTGTGGTGAGTTGCAGGTGCCTGCAATACAAAAATCACTCATTCAAACACTTTGAATTGAGAAAAGGAGTCATTCTGCTGTTTTGTGTCACTGTGTGTACCGCAATGAGCATGGAGAAAAAGAAAGAAAATCAAAGAATTGTCTGAGGAGTTCAGACACAACATTGTATCCAAGCATGGACAATCTCAAGGCTACAAATCCATCTCCAGAGACCTTGATGTTCCTGAGTCCACCAAACACAATATTATTAGAAAGTTTAAGACCAATGGCACTGTAGTCAACCTCCCTGGATGAGGCCGCAAGAGAAAACTTCATCGAAGATTGCAGTGAAGGACAACTCAAATGGTGGAGAAAGCACCTCGATCAACTGCCAAAGATTCAAGCTGACCTTCAGACACAAGGTACGACAGTTTCAACTCACACCATCCATCGCCAACTCAATGAAAGGAGGTTATATGGTAGGAGACCCAGGAGGATCCCACTGCTGAGAGGGAGACACAAGAGAGCCTGACTGGAGTTTGCCAAAACACACCTGTACAAGACAAAATACTTCTGGGAGAATGTCCTGTGGAGAGGAGGAGGAGGAGATTGGGACCAGACTCTGTGCAGAGCGTTGGTGCTGCCTGAGCAGTCTCCTTGGCGATTGGGCACAATCCTGGACGGGTCGCCACTCTGACACAGTATACCAGCATGCTGGCACTCATTTTGCCGACCTCGGAAAGATGACAGGCCGAGTTAACCCCACCTGGTATTAATTCAACAGCTGAGTGGGATTTCAACTCAGGACCCTAGGATCCAAAGCCCACCACTATAACCATTAAGCCAAAACCTGTGGAGAGACGAGACCAAATTGGAGCTTTTTGATCAAGCACATCATCTCTATGTTTACAGAAAACAAAATGCAGCCTTCAAAGAAAAGAACACTTCCCTGCAGTCAAACATGGAGGAGGTTCAGTGATGTTTTGGGGTTGCCATGCTGCCTCTGGCACTGGGTGCCTTGAATGTGTGCATGGCATCATGAAACCAGGAGATTACCAAGGCATTTTGGAGCACAATGTTCAACCCAGTGTCAGAAAGCTGGGTCTCCGTCAAAGGTCATGCGTCTTGCAGCAGGACAATGACCCCAAACGCACTTCAAAAAAGCATCCAGGAATGGTTCAAGACAAAACGCTGGACTTTATGAAGTGGCCAGCAATGAGTTCAGATCTAAATCCCATTGAACACCTGTGGGGAGATCTGAAAACAGCAGTTGGGAGAAGGTACCCTTCAAATCTGGCAGAGCTGGAGCAGCTTCCACAAGAAGAGTGGGCTAAACTGGCAGTAGAGAGGTGCAGGAAGCTCATTCATGGCTATAGGAAGCACTTGACTTCAGTTATTTTGTCCACAGACTGTGCTACCCAATATTAAGTCGAGGGTGTCAATAATTTTGTCAATGCCATTTCATTTTATTTTCTGATTTAAAAGGATATATTAAGTTCTGAATCAAAAACAAAGGATCTGTCATATAAACAGTGAAATAAAGAATTGTGGAGACCAAATACTTTTGTCAATATCAACTTATTTTTCAAGAAAATCGTGAGTTATTTGAAAAACGTGCAAGGGTGCCAATATTTTTGGCCACGACAGTAGGTGTTTGCAAAACCCACACCATATACAAGGTTTGATTGCATTTTATGTTCGGGCAATGCTTTTGGAACATTTCTAGGGTGGGCGTCACACTCCAGATTGTGGTATAACTTTTTTTATTGCAGGCCAAAGTCTGTGGTGAGGGTCAGTTCTTATCGTCGTTTTTGGAAAAGAAAATGGTTGAGTGCTAGGGTCATTCACATAGCTCTATTTTTCCAACAAAGACTTGAATTATAAATTATCAGCCACCGAAGGAAAAAGGAGAAACCACCACATCACACTGAGTTTGTTGTTTTTGGCTCAGGGGCACTGTATTATGCAATGATGCATGGAATCTCATCACGTGGTATAGAATTTAAGAGACCACTGCAGAATTTGCCATTTTCTGTTTTGTGTTCAATTAGTCTTGCTCTTTTCACGAAATCTTCATCAGATTTAACCATTTTGAGTAGAAAAGTTTCTCATTTATTTTAGTTTCAAACGAATGGATTCGGGTCTTTTTTTTATTCAGAAAGACGTTTGGTTAATGAAGAACGAATATTTCATCCAATGTTCAGCAGAATCAACCTTGTTTATATTTTCAGATGATGCCTTTAGCTAACCAGTTCACGAGGTAGGTTTTTCCAGATATGATCAACTGGTAGTTTTCTCTTTAACTGGTGTAATTGGTTCATCTCTTTACCTCAAACAGAAGACGAGCACTCACATTTGACCTTGCCATCTATGTAAAGGCCAAGGAGATCCAGTGGAGTGTGCCAGACAGGTTCTCAGATACTGTCATCCGCACGGAAGGATTTCACATTGCTCTGAACTTCCTTGCTCTTCTGGGTAAAAGCATGCTCTTTTCCCGGCGGTGGTTTCGGGACATGTTGAACATTGAAAAGCTATCGAGTTATTGGCCTCATTGTGGCTACTTTTTACCTGCGGCAGCACTGCCTGAACACACATTGCAATATACACGCTATAGCAGCCTTTGGTGGCCTCAAAACGAACATCAAGGCCAACAAACCTTGCCCAGATTCTGAAGCACCTATACCCAAAATATAGTGCGTCGAAGTTCTATGGTTCGGCGGTGAAAGAATAACGTACAAACACACAAAAATATTTCGAAGATAAATATATATATATATATATAAAAAATAATTCTGAGCCCAGTGCTAATGGTGGAATCAATTTATCATTCAAGAGGACAGTGAAGTTGTCGTCTGTGTACTTGGAACAAGCTTATTGCTATACTACACTGTAAAGGGGAGGACCATCAACAACTTCATGCAACACTTATTTAGTTTTTACAGAACATTATTGACAATAAGGTCAACAGCAGTGCCTTGTATTACGTACAAAAAAAGGATAAATATATTAGCTTGTCCTCAATTCGGAAAGTGATTACGATTGCATTTTGTGTCAAAACAGATTCTAAAAAATATTTTATCATGAAAAGTATCAAGTGAGTGTGAATAAATGTCAACAAGCATGCACGTCTCGTACTTGGAATCCGGGTAATCATGAAATCTCGAAAAGAAGTGTATCGGATCGCTTGAAGCCAGGCACGAATGTCAGGCCTCTGGGAAACAAAACTTGACACTCTGTCCCAAAGCAGCATATAATTCTGCAACGGACATACCATCAAAATATAGTTAAACAAGATTCATACATTTGTTGCAACCATTCAATGATTTATTTTTTAAAGCCATTGTAAAAGTAGCATAAACATAACAAAACTGGGTGGAAAAGACAACATATCATAGAAGTGCTGAAATCTATGATAATAAAAAGGGCAAAAACAAACAAACAACCATATTGAGCCCTCATGTGCCCAGACATCAAGTTACTGCATAAAAGACTGTCAGGACAGACTACAGAGCAAGAAAAGTGGGTTCTAAAAATTTTGTATACCAGAAAAACAATGAGACGAATAATTAAAGCACTTACAAAACAGTGAACAGTTTTACAAACAAAACAAAGTAGTGCAAATCATACTTTAGTGGAAGGACCACATGAAAGGGTATCCTGCAAAGCTGCAGAATAACAAAGCTGCAGGATGGAAGCTGCAGGAAGCTGCATTTCCAGGCCAGTAACTGCGAGGCGCAGTGGAGTTGTGCTCAAGCAAGACACCTGCTTTATGTAGCGGTACATACTCCTGGTAAAAGGCACAAGATAACAGGTTGGGAAGAAAGTACAAACAGTTAAGCAACGACAGCTTTTTCCCAATTGTAAAAAAAAATCAAAGATTTCACGATTTTGATATCTAAAACATGCTGATATTTTGAAAAAAACCACAAAGTTCACACTATTGGAAACTGAATTTAAATATCTTGTATCAAAAATAGGAATTATACAATGCAACACAAAATAAAGCAAAAATCAAACAAAAATTTAATCCGTAGTGGATGGAATGTGCTGCGTGAAGAGGCCGATCTAAACACTACCACAGGGCGAGAAGAAAGAGAAAAAAAATAAAAGAAAGAGAAAAAATAAAAGAAATAAAAACAGGAGAGAGAGAGGGCTCTGTGCCAGAGAAGAGGGGTCAGCAAAGAGCACTAATAGAGATTTGGCAATCTGAAAGAGTTGTCCGTCTTATTGAGCTTCTTCATCAACCTATGGGCTGGCATGATCGACCTAGGTTCGCACAGCGAGTTACTCTGTCCAGGACACAACAGGGAAAACATCATACCCCAATCAAATGGGTACCCCGAAGTGCTAGCAGCACCCAGCAAATCAAATCAAAATTTGGTTTCATTCAAAAGACACAGAACAAGTAATCAAATGACTAAGAGTTCAGTTCCATCAAAGTAAAATACAATAAAATAGTGAAATATATGGATATATATGTGTATGTATGTATGTATGTATGTATGTATGTATGTATGTATGTATGTTCCCGAAATACAGCCAAAACGGTACACGACAGCGCAAAACTTGTCAGCCCACCTTACTCACCATTTGCTTGCAGTGTGCAGTATCAAGTTTCGTTCAAATCGCGCAACGAAAAAAATTTTAAAAATCAATTCCCGATTCAGTAAAGTACTCTTCGGGAGTATTTGATCAATGCAAACAACCTCAGCAGTGTAGTTCGCTGGAGCTATCTTTTCTTTTTCTTTTTTTTTCTTTTTTTTTTTCCATCAACCGCTGTCACAACAGAAACTCAACGGGTTCACGGGTTGTCTAGTATATTGTTGCGGTTCTTGGAACTGCATGCATCCAACAGATAGCGGTCCCAAGACAGTTATTCCATTATTATACGTGAATATAGCCCCTTTCCTTTTGTCGAGCAGTTCAACAAGGGAGTGCGTTGCGATGATCTCATAGCTCGGTTTGCTTACATCATTTTTTCTTCATTTCGGCCCTGCTCTTCTTTTTGTCTGATTATTCCTGAGGTAAATCTGAGCCAAGTGCGCCTTCGCTGTGAGGTGGCACTCATGGAGGCCAGCACGTGCAGCGCCGCTGGGAGGAAACGATAACGTGCAGGCATTAACGGCGCAGAGCCCTCGTTCCCAAGCGAGCCAAAAACCCGTGTGCAGCGAGTCATACAGTGCACTTAGCAGTGCGGGATTATCTACTTGAGCTTCTGATGATCTGGGGAAGATTGCCGGTTGCATTAAAAAGACATACGAATGAATACCTCTGAAGACGCTGCACACATGGTGTTTTTCACAACACAGGAAACACAGCCAGCACGACGCCCATGCTGCAGGAAACGCGTACGGAGGCCGATAAAGGCGACTCCACGCCACGTTGGGCAGGATCCGAGTGTGCGAAGTAAGAAGCCATGCGCTCCTTTTCAACCAAATATTTGACACATATTGCTGTTCGCCACATGCACATGCTAGCAGAGTCGTGCGAACGCGAGTGCTGGCCACATGTGTAATGGCCGAACAACATGGACTGTATGGAATGTGCTCGAAGGGAGACACGTACGCCACTCGCGAAACATGCATGGATTTATCCACAACAATGTACCTTCGGTCCTCGCTGGCAGCAGCGGATTCCGCACGAATGGTGAACGTCTTCTCGTCTCTGCGGCCAGCGAAGCAGCGATCGAGCCGGAGAGTGTTGTACAGTTCGGGCCGTGTTGGCGCGTGTGGAGTGGGCACGTTGAGCGGCACTGGTCGGACGCCCGAGCAGGCATGCGGGACCCTCGGCCGGTTGCCAAAGCACGTCCCAGCGGTTTTTGCGGGACAATTTGCGTGCCAATTTCGGTGTGGGTGATTCGTGTCATATCGTGGGGTCAGAGCGAAATATGGTCGCTGTCTGGGATGACCTTGCCGGAAACGAAGTGAAGCAGTTTCCAGCAAGGTTAGTGGGCCACGTGAGGGGTCGAGGCCAATCGGAGCACCCGATTCAGGTGATAATGTTTCGCTTCGGCGTGGCCCCTCCCCCGCGCTGAAAGTCCTATAAAGGTCGGAACGGTCCCCCTGCCATTCTCTCTCTCTCTTTCGTTCTCTCGCTCTGGCCTCGCCCTCGTCTCGCTCTGCTTTTGTGAGTTGCTTGTTAATTTGCTGAACCACACCTCTTTCACCTATCTCTGCACAACACACCCCAATAAATCCTGATCGTGCCACATACCATTCCTCGTCCATTGTTAATAAATTATTAGGAATGTTCCCTGCTCGTTTTTATCTTTTCTTCCATTGATCCAGCATGGTCTGAATCCTAGTTGAGCCAGGACTTTATTCCCAACGATCCTTTCCGTTGAGCCGGTACGTCCTTGGCAGTGTTGCTCGGCTGCATCCGATCTGGTAAAGTGATCCGGTTCGGACAAGGCGTACAGAAGGCGTGTTCCCCGGTCATTAAACCACGTGATTAATTAGGTAACAGGATTAACCCATAGACGGGAGGACCCTAGGTCACGCGGTTGAGTTATTGGCGTCCACGGTCGGTTAAGCGACCCGCCGCATCACGGAATTATTATCAGTGTGCGACGGCCTACAATTCTGGGGAGTCTGGTGGGAGCAGAGATAGCTTCTCCCACCTGACCCCCAACAATATATATATATAAATATATATATATATATAGCATATACAAGACTGCTCTTTTTTCCCCACCTTTGGAATAAACTCCCTCACTCTATTCAATCCCATTCTTCCCTCCAGGCCTTCAAAACAGCTGTTCACCACCACCTATCATCTCCCATCCAAATACTCAATCTTTTCTACCCCCGATAATCCACCCAAGCCCACCTCCTTCAAATTCCCTGCTTTCCTTCCTGTAAGTCCATGTAATGTCCATCTTGTATTCCCCATGTTCCCCACCCCATCCCGCTCCCTTCCACAGATCTCCTAACGTCTCTGTTCCCCACTGTTTTGTCCTTCCCACTCCAGCCCCTCTTGTCTCATGCCCCCCTTGCTGTGTGTTGTGTGTTTGTTCTCATACGAGCCTCGACAAGGTATACAAGAAAAGAAAAGAAAAATTAATCAAATAATAAAATCGAACAGAAAATAATATATTAGAGTAAATAATTAAAATTGAACAATAATTAATCTAAAGACAAGCATTTAACAGGTGAATCTTGAAAGGAACAGGCGATTGTTTGTATCTTTGAATTCTTATTTGAGCCATGTGTAGTTGTTGGAAGCTTCTGAGCCTGCAACTGGACATAAGTAGAGATTGGGACAAAAGATGGTGATGCCCCTTTGAGGGGAGCAAGGATTTCACAAAGCGGATTGTAATTAAGCTTCACCTGTCAGAAAGTGAGACAACATTAAAAGTGTTCAAAAGTTCACCACAGGACAAGATGTTTGGAAAGACAATCATGTGTTGCGCTCTCTTCTGAATGTGTTCAATACATTGGGCTTGAGCAACAGCAATGCCAGAAGACCACACAGGTTCTCCAAGTTCAAGTTACAGAAGAATGTACATTTTCTATATCAAAAGCAGATCAACAGCCTCAACTCTTTCTTCTTGAATTTGTTCAAAATGTAAAGTAGTCATGAGACATTACGAACAAGCCGATAAACCTGTTGATCCCATTTAAGATTATGCTGGATGATAACGCCAAGCAATTTGAATGAGGAGACAGTTTCCCGTGGAGCATGATCAATCTCCAATTGAGTAGGAAGTGGAGAATGATGAAGAAATGAAATCTATATTAATTTACACTTAGTTGGATTTAGCTTCTTATCATGATCATGACACCAATCAGTAAGAGAATCAACAAGAGACTGTAAATTTTTGGTTTCAGACCAAGTCACTCTACCCTGGATATGCTGCTTCTGCTCTCCCAACAATGGATGGAGGTCCTCAATGCCAAACAGGAAATCCGAGCAGTATCCCTGGACAAATCACGTGCTTTTGACACGGTCTGGCACCCTGCCCTGCTCACCAAACTCTCTTCCAATGGTATCCAAGGCAATCTCCACTCATGGCTCGCAGACCTCCTCTCCTGTCACAGCCAACGTGTGGCCGTAAATGGAGTTCTTTTATCCCCTCTTCCTGTGCAGGCTGGAGTTCCTCAAGGTAGCATTCTGGGCCCTGTTCTTTTTCTGGTTTTCATCAATGATCTCTCTGACTCTGGAAAATCCTCCATATCTCTTTGCCGATGACTCTACCCTCTGCCGTACCATCGGTCATCCCTCAGACCGGCAAGCAGGAGCTTCTTCGCTCACTGCAGATCTGAGTAAAATCACAAACTGGTCCAACACATGGAGCATGTCTTTCAATCCGGACAAATCTCACACTCTCACTATGTCTCTCCGAAAGAACCATTTGGACCCCCCCCCCACCCCCACTTTCTCAACAATCCTCTGGAAGAAGTCCTTTCTTTCAAGCTTCTTGGTCTCACTATCTGCCATGACCTTTCCTGGGAAAGTCACATTTCAAACCTCGCCTCGAAAGCCAGTCGCCGACTGGGAATCCTCCGTCGTGCAAAGTCCTTCCTCGGCCCACCTGAGCTCCTGACCACTTACAAAGCTTTCGTCCACAGCCTGATGGAGTACTGCTCTCACCTCTGGGCTGGTGCTCCTGCCTCCCACCTTTCTCGGCTTCACGCTATGGAAACCAAGGAATTTCGGATCATTGGCATCTCCCGCAATGAGGCTGAGTCTTTGGGCCTCTCACTCTCTCCCCGCAGGCTGGTGGGTGATCTTTCTGCCTTCTACCATCTCCACTCCAGCGTTGCCCCCCTGCTCTCTCTGCGATTTGTCCCCACCACATTTCCGCAGGGCGCTCAAGGTCCGCCAACAACCCCCTTCTGGTAAAACTACCAAAATCACAAATCACTGCTCACCTTCACCTTCACCCTTTCATTCCTCTTTTTTTCCCGCCTTTGGAATAAACTCCCTCACTCTATTCAATCCCGTTCTTCCCTCCAGGCCTTCAAAAACAGCTGTTCACCACCACCTCTTATCATCCCCCATCCAAATCCTCGATCTTTTCTACCCGCGATAATCCACCCAAGCCCACCTCCTTCAAATTCCCTGCTTTCCTTCCTGAAAGTCCCTGTAATGTTCCATCTTGTATTCCCCATGTTCCCCACCCCATCCCTCTCCCTTCCACAGATCTCCTAATGTCTGTTCCCCACTGTTTTGTCCTTCCCACTCCCGCCCCTCTTGTCTCATGCTCCCCTTGCTGTGCACTGTGTTAGCTCTCACACGAGCCTCGACAAGGTATACAAAAAAAAAAAAAAGTGAACGAAGTGACTGATAAAACATCGATAAAGCAAAAATCAACATATATCCAGTATCAATGGGATGAAGTGAGAGCTGCATCATTAGCCATTGTCTTGAAAATAATAGGACTTGGTTTTGTTCCCTGCAGAACACCACGTTAGATCAAGAGAAGTTTATGTTGATCCGTGGTCTCGAACAGCTTGCGATTTAAAAAAAAAAAAAAAATTATAGATTGTAGGCAAACCGTGTAATCAACACCAAGTTGGATCAGCTTTTCAATTGCAATAGTATGACTTGCATGATTAACCCCTCAAATACTCATGCAATTACAGGTGTGATAGAGATAGGGCAAAGCTGATGGCAACTCGTAACAGGTGAACTCTTTAAAACTGGGCATACTAATGCAGTTTTCCAAAATTGAGGAAAACTTCCACATGTAAGGCAGAAATTTAAAATTTCAGTCAGTGGTTCCGACATCTCATCAGCAAATTCCTTTACGAGCCTTGTAGGACAGTCATCTGGAAGAATGGATTTTGACGTGTTGATTTGACAAGTGACTGAACACAAGAAGTCAGTCACTCAATGATTGGAGGAAGTGAAGATGCTGGCAAATAAGGAGTTGATACAGATAAATTCAGAGGAGGTAAATCTGAGCAAATTTTGGCAAAATGTGAATTGATTTCGTTCGCAGATTCAAAGAATGATTTGATACTTTCAGGAAGAGAAATTGATTACTTTTGAAGTCCAGTTAAATCCATGATTTGTTGATGAAATGTACCTGGTTCTGTTTGTTTTAGGTGTTCAATCTTTCTGGTATAAAAAAAAAACTACTTTTCATAAACTTTATTGTTCTTTGCACTTTTTTTTTCCGTAAACTGCCGAATGTATCATCGCCCAAGATAAAAGCAGCATCACGCTGTACTATCAACCTGTGCAAGGCATTATTGATCGACATTTGATCGTTATTAATTGAAAATGGTGTTTATACCGAGTATTGATGAGTTGAGAAAATTATTCAGCCATACTATTGGGATTGTCACACTCCCTAAATACAGACCAATCCACATGCGTTATCCGTTGCCTAAAAGCGCCGAAGGAAGAGTCATGAAAAGGCCGAAAGGAAATCTTGTGAGGTTTAACAGATTCTATCAATTTATGTGGACGAAGAATGACAACAGCAAGATCACTCGTAGATATCGGAGCAGACACATCTGGATCATGACAACTATCACCTCAATCAGTGAGAACCTTATCCAAAACGGCAAAACCTCACGTAGCCTTAATTTGTGACAAGAAAAGTTGTGTTAATAATCCCGTGTCCAAGTCATTGAAATCACCCATAATGAAGAAAGAAGCGTTATCCGAAGCGGAACGAATATCATCAACCATTGAAATGATGTGACCAATTCGCTCATTTTTATACTGTGAACAAGGTGGTGAACAAAGAACACGAACAAAAATGTTCCTCAACAATCATACAGAACCAGTAGTCCTGAGATGTTCAAGGTGCAGAGGAATAAGGTCTCAAAAAATTTCTTTCACATCGTTTTCACGAACATTTAAATCAACATGTCCACCCAAACGGTCATTGCGGTCGCAATAAAACTGCTCAAAGACCGGGAGATGACTTGCACATGGGTTATTCCATGTCAAATCATCAAAGAATCTGCCGTCATCTCTCAGATTTTTGTAAAACTTTGGGAACCAATTGGGACCCATGAAAAACGACAAGAACTCAAATATTTTTGCGAACAGCCTCTGAATTAGTGAGATACAGACTAACGAACTTTGGACTAATTAGCACAACGTCGCGAATTCAAATGGCCATATCTCTAAAAGTATAACACCGAGAGAGCTGGTTTTGGTGTCATTTTAAAGGTATTTTCATGCCCTATGAATTTGTCTGGGCAACATTTTCCTACCTCCAACCACAAAAAAGTTATCACAAAATATAAACTTCAATCGTGAATCCCCAAAAAATGTATCCTTCAAATTTCCTCAAATTCATCCCAGAGGTACCTTATGATGTCAAGAAGCTTCCACATAAATTTTGTGATGGGCACTCCAATAGTTTCTGAGATATGAGCAATAATGTACATGTACGTATGGCATATTGGTTTGAAAATCAGCATTTGTAATGTATTATACAATCAATAAGTGAGTTCAAGTCCACAGTGTTCACTAACCTGACTTGGGCTTTCAATATCCTCTTCAATGCAGCAACAGCAGCACTTGTTTCTTCCCCTCAGGCCCAGTTGAAAATGAAAGTATATGATACTTCAAAGCAATTGATGGTCGTTCCCTGTGTTCCGTCATGGCTCGGTTAGAATGATTGTATAATACATTACAAATGCTGATTTTCGAACCTATATGCCATACGTACATGTACATTATTGCTCATATCTCAGAAACTATTGGAGTGCCCATCACTAAATTTATGTGGAAGCTTCTTGACATCATAAGGTACCTCTGGGATGAATTTGAGGAAATTTGAAGGATACATTTTTTGGGGATTCACGATTGAAGTTTATATTTTGTGATAACTTTTTTGTGCTTGGAGGTAGGAAAATGTTGCCCAGACAAATTCATAGGGCATGAAAATACCTTTAAAATGACACCAAAACCAGCTCTCTCGGTGTTATACTTTTAGAGATATGGTCATTTGAATTCGCGATGTCGTGCTAATTAGTCCAAAGTTCGTTAGTCTGTATCTCACTAATTAAGAGGCTGTTAGCAAAAAATATTTGAGTTCTTGCCGTTATTCATGGGTCCCAATTGGTTCCCAAAGTTTTACAAAAATCTGAGAGATGACGGCAGATTCTTTGATGATTTGACATGGAATGACCCACATGCAGAATTTGAAGATGCAAGCCAAGTTTCAGTGACAGCAATTAAATGAACATCATTAAACTGAGAATAAAAAATAGCTTCAAAATCATTAAACTTGCTATTCAGCGATCGAGCAATGAACAATAACACAGATGGTGAACCAAATTGCAAATAAGATCGTCGAGTATCAGTTAGTACTGTCCAGCTTATCTTGTGAGTATTCACACGGCTACATTTGCGAAGCTGAGGTTGCACAACCTCAGCTTTGTGCGATGTTGTTGGTGCGATGTTGTTCAAGCCAATGTTCACAAGCACTTCCTGTGACGGTTTCACTCTGCCACGTGACGTATCATGTACTCGAATCAGTTGCTGATGATTATAACAAATTGTCTGTCTTTCAACAGGTGTTACTTGAATTCCCATTGTATGAAATTGGCAGCAGCTATACAGTGCCTCTAAGATCAAATTGGGGAGGGGGGGGGATAAGAAAAAGACCAGCCAACCAAATCACCACCAAAGCCACTCACCACACCAATAGAATGGGGATCTCACCCGAAGCCAAACCTGGGAAAGGGCAAGACAAAACTATTGTACCAGTTCCCGGACAACTTCACCATCACTCCCCAATCCCCACAAAGTTGACGACCTCTTGGCATTGGATTCACACTCCGTGCACTTCATCAGTTACACTCCGTGGTTGCAAATGTACAAGAGATTCAGGCCAAGCTCTCAGCTAGGACCACGCTCAATCAAGAGGATTCCAAATAAAATGCAAGATAAAACGGCCACGCCAATTTCTGGACGACCTCACAATCACTCCCCACAAAGTCCATGCTCCTCCCAGCACAGGACCCGCACTCCAGTGAATTCCCCACTTGGGTCTACCGATGGAGAATGCGAGGCCTCAAATGCAATGCCAAGAAGGAGAGGAGTGAGACGACGATCACAAAGGAAGATGAGCTAGATCCAACCAAGATGGAAAGCCTCGAGGGAAGACAGAAGAGTAGGCAACTGCCAGGCACACATAAAGCACTAACATGCCGAAGAGAAGGGCATAATTCATCACCAGATCAGTGATGTTGGCTTGGTGACCAGATATCTGGACTCGTACACAGCAGAAGTGTACAAGTTCAGATACGATGGCTAAAAGAACTGAAGGCCTCAACCCTTCATCTTCCTTTCCACCCCACTCCATTTCCTCATCTATTTTAATCTGACGTGCTTTTGTGATGAAGAATGAATTTTTTAAAAATTCGAGTGTCCAGATCTTCACCAAAATCGAATCAAATCGTCCTTGGCCATAACCCTAACTGTCCACAAAGTTTCATCCAAATTTATCTATATCTTTTTTGAGATATCCTGTTCACAAACAGACAGACAGACATGGATGAAAACATAACCTCCACCCACCTTTGGTGGCGGAGGTAATTAAATATGTTGATTTGACAAATGAACCGTCTTTCAATCTTGGCAAATCTCAGTCCCACCTTGCCTTTCCAGAAGGACAGTCAAATGAACCTATCTATCTACTGTCATGGTCTGCCATAACCCAAAGCCAGTCATTACTTTAAGTCCTTCACTGAAAAATCTTCACTTTCACAGCCGACAACACCTTTGTCTGGAGCTCAATATAGAAAACATCCTCCACCGTTCTCCCTTATCGGCTAGCGTCCTAGCATCACGTCTCCTCTGGAATATGTGGAATCTAAAGCTCTCAACATTATTGGAATTTCACGAAATAAGGTTGAAGCACAAGGACTGATACTCTCATATTGCAGACAGATCGGAAGACTATTAATTACCACCTTTACTCGACTTGATCTCATTCAGAACTCAAACAATCTTGCAGTAACCCACTCCTGGGTAAAGTCAAGATGCAAGCTCATCACATACATTCACTCCATTCTTCCATGAGTGGAACTGCCTTCTGAAGGTGGCTCAATCGTACCCCTACTTCCTTCCAGCAACACCCCTCCCACCTTGGTAAAGGAATCAATCCACAGACGAGTTACTGGCTCAATGGGTGTCAAAGGCAGAGTACATTCTCCATCGAAAGGATTAGCTGGCAAGCTGTCCCTTGGAGGACCACATCCAAATACAACCTCTTCACTATTAGGAGCCACACCAGAAATTGCTACAAAGAACCTCAACAAGAAGTGACACCGGCCATGCAGCCACCCTGTTTAGACAGCCATAGTATTTCCATTTTACTATCTCGTATCTCAAATACAATTTAAAAACGTCGTTAATTGTAGCATGGATGTCTAAG
Source organism: Eptatretus burgeri (assembly GCF_056783735.1). Taxonomy (NCBI): domain Eukaryota; kingdom Metazoa; phylum Chordata; class Myxini; order Myxiniformes; family Myxinidae; genus Eptatretus; species Eptatretus burgeri. The sequence goes on from NC_140968.1 coordinate 19,720,478, forward strand.
CAGAGCGGATTACAATACATGTGGTCAAGGGTGGGGAAGTAAACGACAAAATGTGCATATATGAATACATGTATGCACATCTACATGAATGTCTATGCTAACCGAATCAGTTGAGATTCATGTCAGCTGGCCAGAGGGAACGAACAATATCGCCTTGCTGCTGGCGACCTTCACCATATTAGAAACCTCAAAAAACCTGCAGCACAATGTGCGCTTCGCTTCACTGGCTGTACAAGTTCGTTCAAACCTATTTAGAAAATAACATTCGTGGATGACCCAATGAGTTTGGAATTTACACATCCCGATTGACATATCTTCTTCGCTTTCGCTGACAACTGTCTGTCAAAACCAGAGTTTTGGAACCACTGGCAAGCTACTGGAATGAGAATGATACGATGCAAGACGAAATCTGGTCATTACAAGACCTATAATATTGGACGTGAAAAACTTAATCACCAGAAGAGATTTCAACAAAACTGCCTGATGTAAAGACAGAGCAGTTTTATTGTTTTAAAAAGAAAGCAAAAATCCCGTTACGAGTTTTTCTCACTACCTATGATTTACAACATGTTATGACTTTCAAGGACTGGAAGAAGATATTTTAAAATTCTATGACTTTCCAGGATTTCCAGGACCTGTACTAACCCTGCCAAGGACGCACCAAAGAGCAGAGTTGGTCTCCACTTAAGCTGAGGCTTTGATGAATGGCGAGCATCCCGAGAGCATCGTCGTTTCAAAGGGTGAATTCTCCTTGAGTACGTCATGAAATGCAATGAGAACGCAGTGAACATATCGTCTCCCCTTTTTGATCTGCTTCCTCTGTCCGATTTGATTCCATTCCTTGGTGTGCTTTTTCATCTCCTTCCAAAGTCGATCATCATCTCTATACTATTTCTCATTCGCTCCAGGCACTTATATGGGTGTGTTCCAGGCATGCCCCCTGCCTCTCAAGGATTAATGGATTAATCACAGCTGCCAATGGCCTCCAAGAACTGACACACCTGGGCTTGCTTCTTATTGCATGGGCAAATCTTTGCTCAATGATTACTGCAGCTGACTTCCATGGCGAGTTCCGTCACATACGAGCTGTACTTTGTATTCATTTCTCCTCTGTTTATTCACCAACATTACAAATAATACACGATTCTCGAGCAAAACAATATATAATTATTATTTTGTATGCAGCCTGTGGATGCTGGATGCATAATTGGTGGGAGCACGGCTGTGCAGCTGAGGCAGAATCCCGTTTCCAGGAAGCTGGTACTCATTTACCAACCTCGGAAGGATGTCAGGCTGAGTCAACCTCCCTCGTGCTTTTTAACGGCACAAAAGAGGCTCAAACTCACGACCCTAAGATCTTCAGCCATTCACCTTTGATTAGGTCAGGTTAGGTCAGGTATGGGAGCATGTGCCAGAACAGCACGTCGCTGCGTCCACTTTCCGCCGGTACTCCAGGGGCCTCCGTCTGGCCATCCCCCAGGCAGATGCCAGGCCCATCCCCATCTCCTTGAGATGGTCAACCTGTTGCAACCATGAGGCACGTGGTCGACCCACTGGCCTCCTCCACTCATGAGACTCCCTCGCTGAGAGAATCTGGTGAGCAGGATCAGAGTCAGGAAAACGAGCCACATGTCCATACAGCCGCAACTGACGCTCACGGACTATGCAGGTAACAAATCTCATCCGAGTCTCTCTCAGCAACCGCTCGTTGGACACAAAATCCGACCAGCGATAGCCAAGGATTCTCCGAAGAGACCTGGTACCAAAGGAATTAAGTCTCCGTCTCAGATCCTTGGTCAGAGTCCAAGTCTCGCACCCATAGAGCAAGACTGGAAGTACCAAGGACCTGAAGACTCGGACTTTCGTCCTCCCGCACAGGTACCGGCAGCGCCACACCCCATGATCCAGTGAATCCATGACTCCCCAGGCCCGACCCAGACGTCTATTGACCTCTGACTCGCAGCCAGCAGAGACATAAATATCACTGCCAAGGTAAGTGAATCTCTCCACGACCTCAACATCCTCACCACAAACAGGCATAAACAGGACAGCAGCATCCAAGATGTCACCGAAAGCCTGGATCTTAGTTTTGACCCAAGAAACCCGTAATCCCAACGGCTCCGACTCCTCATTCAGCAGCTCAAGGGCCCCCAAGAGGATGTCTAAAGTCTCCGCAAAGATGACTGCATCATCTGCAAAGTCAAGGTCCGAGATCTTGACATTCCCAAATGACGCACCGCAACTTGATCTCTCGGACATCCTCCCTAGAATCCAGTCCATACAAGTGCTGAAAAGTGTGGGGGCAAGTACACATCCCTGACGAACTCCAGTAACAACTGGAAATAAGTCAGAGATGGTACCACCACACTTCACAGCACTCTCAGTACCAGAGTAGAGTTCAGACATCAGATCGATCAGTTTTGGTGGCACCCCACGAAGACCAAGAATCCTCCAGAGGACATCCCGATTCACTGAATCGAACGCTTTACAGAGATCAACAGAGGCTGCAAGCAGCCCCTGCCGAAACTCTCGTCTGCGTTCGGTGAGGACACGAAGTGCAAGGATACGGTCAATCGTTGACCTCTTTGGTGTAAAGCCTGACTGCTCTGGACGCTGGTGCTCAAGCAGATGGTGGCGAACCCGATCGAGAATTATCCGAGCAAAGACCTTGCCCGGCACTGAGAGCAGCGTCACCTCTCGGTAGTTGTTGCAGTCTTGGCGATCACCATTCCCTTTCCAGAGAGGGACAACAAGGCCCCTCTTCCAGTCAGTTGGGATGATGCCTGTGTTCCAGGCAGAGCACAAAACTGCATGCAATGACACGAGTGCAGCATTTCCACCAGCCTTGAGAAGTTCGGCATGGATGCCACAGATCCCTGGAGCTTTGCCCCGTTTCAACTGGTTCACCGCAGCCCGTGTTTCCACAAGCGTAGGTGGACCACAGTTGATTCGAGGGTCAGCAACAGGGATTGTAACACCCTTGACGTCCAACTCGACAGTTGGGGGATCAGCCTGGTACAACCGCTCAAAGTAACCAGCCCAGCGGGCCTTCACTTCAGACTCCTCTGTCAAGAGCCTACCACTCTCTGCTCGAACTGTAGTGCTCCAAGGGATGGGCTTGGATGAACGTAATGCGCGAATTCCTCTGTAAGCGGGACGAGAATCACCTGTCCACAGGTGATGCTCTACCCCCTCACAGATTCCTCGCACATAGGCCTCCTTGTCCACCCTCAGTGTACGTACAGTTTTACGCCTCAGCTCCCTGAACAGCTCAGCTCTGCCATTCAGCCTGGCCCTGCGACTCTGGTCAATGGTATCCAGTGTCCCTTGAGACAAAATTCTTCTTTGCCCTGCGGTGAGCTCCAAGGCATCCACCGGCAACATCAAGGACGGTGGTCTTGAAGGCGCTCCACAACTCTTCAGGACCCCCCAAAGCACCCAGACCCCCCAAGTGTCCACTCAGCCTGTTCGCAAACTCCTCAGCTACTCTCTCATCCCTGAGCTTGGCAACATCCAGCCTCGGCTGGGATGGTACCATTCTCCAGGATTTAAGGTGCAGCTTTAGAGTTGCTACAACAAGCCTGTGGTCAGTATTGAGGAACTGAGCACTCCGGTAGACCCTGCAGTTCTGGATCATCCTCCAACGACCGTCAATGAGGACATGGTCAATCTCCTTTGCCACACCGCCAGCGTTGGAATACCAAGTCCAGCGATGAGCTTGCGGGCGCTGAAACCATGAACCAGCCACCCTAAGTCCACGACTTCTTGCAAAGTCAAGGAACATAGTGCTATTCTGGTTCATAGTTCCTGACCCATGGGGACCAACACACACCTCATAACCGTCCCTATCAGTTCCAGTCGATGCATTGAAATCCCCAAAGACTAGAAGTGTATCTCGTCTGGGGCACTGATCAACCACAGACTCGAGTGTGGCGTAGAATGCATCCTTCACGGTGAGATCACTCGCCTCAGTCGGAGCATAAACAGAGACCAGGGAAATGACACCTAAGGAGTGACGAATCCTTAATCTCATAATACGCTCGTTGACCGGTGTTACCTCAATTATCATTGGGGTCAGCTTATTGGACACAGCTACAGTAACTCCTTGGGTATGGTAACCATCAGAGCGACCAGACCAATAGTAGGTGTAACCACCCACCATTATCTCGCCGCAATCCGGTCTCCGAACCTCAGAGAGCTGCAATCCCGATGTCCAAACGCTTGAGCTCAGATGATAACAGAGACAGGTGATCATCCTCTCTTAGGGATAGGACATTCCAGGCACCCACCTGAAGGGACCGCCTCAGGTTAACCCAAGGAGACCGCCGTCTGGTGGATGACACCTGAGCACCACTCCGACACACTCTCCCGCAATCTGACCCAGGGATGTTACCCCGTGGTTTCCCTCCTATCAAAGATTGGGGGTCCCGAAGGCTTTGCCCCAATCCCGTCATCCGGTGAGCTGCCCTGCGAAGGGAAGCTGCACAGGAGGTACTCCCACGGAGTGAGTTTTCAGATTTTTTTGCGTTTTGCGGAATGAAGGGTTTTACGGTGGCCGGAGTGCAAATCCTGCCACCAACCTCCTAATAAGAAGTAACCCAACTGCAGGAGGACGTCCGCAGACACAGTTGGGCACGAGATATGGATGGCCGTTGGCTCACAAGGAGCTCCTCCGCCCTTTGACAGGTTTTGTTTTTAATCCTGCTGGGTGTCCATATCCAAACACCCTCCTCACCAGAAAACCTGGTGGGGGAGACGGTTTAGTCGCCGACAACCCGACCATGGAACAGGTTAGTACAGGTTTACATGGTACCTGTAGCAGGTCACAGATCGAACCTGACCTGACAAATTTGGAAGATTTCGAGAATTCGAGATTTGGAACATTTATGATCAATGCGTCTTCAAAAGGATAGAAACCGGACCTCAGAAATCAAACCGCATTTCTGAGTCATAAATGGCGGATGATATTTTGACAATGGATGATTTCACAAGTTTACAGCATCGGTGACCTTGGCATTGACCTTTAATCAGGTCTAAAATCATACAGTCATGCATCACTCATCGACCCCTACCTACATACCAAGTTTCATCAAGATAGGCGAAATTTTTTTGACCGTATCACATCGACGATATTTCCAACTTTGAAGACACGTGGCTCGATAACCTGGACTAATTTAAAAAAAAACCGGCCTGACCAAATTTAGATATTGTTCCATATTATCAGAATCCGGAGAAATTTCGAAGATCGGATCACAAATGGCGGAGGAGATAGATTTTGAAAATGGACGATTTCGCAACTTTGGAGTGGCCTTGACCTTGACCTTCAATCGTGTCAAAAGTCATACCGTCGTGCATCACTAATCGACCCCTACCTACATACCAAGTTTCATCAAGATCGGGCGAATTTTTTTTTGACCGTATCACATCGACGATTTTTCCAACTTTGAAGACACGTGACTCGAAAACCAGGACGAATTTCAAAAAACCGGCCTGACCAAATTTAGATATTGTTCCATATTATCAGAATCCGAAGGAATTTCGAAGATCGGATCAAAAACGACGGAGGAGATAGATTTTGAAAATGGACGATTTCGCAACTTTGGAGTGACCTTGACCTTGAATAGGGTCAAAAGTCATACAGTCGTGCATCGCTCATCGACATCTACCCACATAGCAAATATCAAGAAAATCGGAATAAAAAAATGGGGACGTACGTACATCGAGACTGGTTTTATTAGGTCATCTCTAACGAGATGACCTAAAAACCAAATGAAAACACATCTCTAATATATTCAATGCTGTGATGACTGCAGTTTTACAAACTAAATCAACAGGCAAAATTGTGATCACAGAGGAAATTCAAAATGAAAAGTGAAGCCATTCATGTAATGTACTTTGCAGTCTCAGTCTGTTGGTTGTCGTCTTCCATGTTCACCAGTCCTCCAGATTCCATCAAGTCCAGGCAGGCGAGTGAAGCACGCAGGAGGTGGCCCTCAACCAACTTGTCGAGCTCCAAGGGGTTCGGCGGCATCAACGTCGGACAAAGGTGGTTGTACTCTGAAGGAGAAAGCGCAAACAGTCGCATAACTGTCAATGTTAGATGTTCAGAAACTGTTTGAACGAATGCAAAAAATAATAAAAATTAAAAAGTTATAAAAAAAAAAATAAAAAAATAGAACGGCACTCAGTGGAGAGCATACCTCCGCCCGGCTGAACAGTTTACTTTTTGTGTCCCACTGACAGGCCGGATCTGAATTTGGATCGTAACCAAAATCTAATCAGTCACTTACCCAACTCATCCACCAAGTTTTATCACGATCTGTCCACGACTTTTTGAAATACCATCCTATATATGGTTTTAAGCCCCATCTCTCAATGGTGAAGAATCACGTAAAAAATAAAAAATAAAAAAAATAAAAAGTATCCAGATCACCAAAATCAAATTAATTTGTCCTAATCACACCCAATCTGTCCACCAAGTTTTGGCTGAATCTGTCCATAACGTTTTGAGATATCCTGCTCACAGATAGAAAGACAGAGAAAGAGACAGACGTGAAAACAACCTCCATTCACCTTCGGTGGCGGAGGTAAAAAAAAAAAAATGAAGATCCAATCACAGTAACTATATTAATTCAATTGGTAAAGCAGACACCAAATGCCAATGCAAAAAGCTTGTGTTTTAGATAAATCCTGGGAGATTTAACAATATTGCTATAGTACTGTATTAGTATACAACTTGCACCTCAAGCACAAATCTTGCGCAATTCAACAAAAATGCTTTGACATGAAACGTACCCGATGTATCACCGACAGTTAGTCTTGGGCCTTCACCTGGTAACAGGTCAAGCTGCTCTCGACACTTATTGAAGTTTCCGGCCTCAAAGCTGCTCAGAGCTCTGCTATCACAAAGCACAACAATCAACGTTTTTGCTCAACAGACCAGCAAATGAGCCGTATACAAAACATCCGTGCACGTTGAAACAATAATTCCCACACAACCATATAAAACAATCAAAAATTTAACACTCCAAACTCAAAATCAAGTACGTTGTTTATTTAGTTCCCTTTATCACACTCACAAGACATAATTAATATCGCAGTGCAGGCCTGAGAAGCAGCTGGTTCCCGAGTGACTTGCTGAGTTCTGAATGTTTGCCACACTTGTACGCCACTCCTGCAGGGCATCCCAGTCACCGATAGCCATATAGCACTCAGCTGTCTGGTCAGCCAAGAAACTAACCAGTTCCCAAGGGACTTCAGTTGGGCGAGTCAGCAGAGTCTTCTTTGTCTCTGAAAAAAAAAACAAATGAACCGACCCTTCAGAGTTTTAACCACATGAGTGACATGAATGCATGTTAGTTCTCAAATGTTCGAAGTTTACAATATCACACTGAAATATTTCCTTTGGGTATGGCACACAGAATGAGGGAACTTTAAAAGAGGCTAAACTTTCTTGTACAATTGTAAAATCCAAGGAGGAAGCACAAAAACAACCACCAAGAGAAGCAACAATCCATGGTGTACTCTTCAATTTTGTTTGCTTTTTTTTTTTTTTTTTAAAGTGAAAAACTGATGAAGTTTCTGATCTAATGTTTTCTTCTTCTTTGTTTGCATCCTTAGAGGTAGAAATGTACCATTAAGTAGCAAATGGAAATTCAGTTATTTCTTGACTTTCTTTTCTGGTGCAACCCAGAAAATGAAACTCCTTCGGTCATGACATTGTGAGGTTCCTCCCAGGACTACATGTCGGTCATCCATTCATTTTTAAGCATGTTTAGCAATGTTCAAAATTACTCTTGATGAGACCAATTAATCACACTGACATACAAGTCCATGATTTGCATGAGAGAAATATTGTATGGACATGTTTGTCAGTGCAAACAGGAGAGGTTGGCAGTTGACAAAACCAAAATAGCAATTTCGGGGTTAATATTTTAATTTGAGATCCGTGCAAGTCTCAGACTTTGAGGAATGTCCAAAATGGCACTGCTCAAGAAACATCCAGAAGCACTGCTCACCTCCACTCATTTGTTACACCTTTTCCAAGCCTGTGGAATGACCCCTCAAATCTATTAAATCTCATTCTTCCCTCCAGAACTTAAAGACAGCTGTTCACCACCATCTCATTTTATGCTCCATTAACAACCATGATCTTATAAAAACCCATTAACCATTCCAAAGCCCACATCTTTCCAAGTTTCAATTCTCTCCTTCCTGAGTTTGCAGCTGTATCCATGTTGTTCACCCCCACCCCACGACACAGCCATCTACCCCTCTCCCTCATTCTTCAACATATCCATTATTTCTTCAAGTCTCAATTTATTTTATCCTTCAACCCTGCTGTTGGTGTATTTGACCACCCACCCCCTCCTCTTTCTCCTGTTCCTTTTGGTTGGTTACATCCCGATTCATTCCGTGATCTTGCTCCTCCACGAGCCTCGGCATGAAGTCATGACTCGAAGCGGAAGTAAAGATGCGAGTTGTCGGCATGCCTCGAGTGCACAGCAACATGACATTGTGTACCTTTCCCATGGAATCCGGGTGCTCACCGGGAGTGCCGACTCATTCAAGAAAACAATTTTCTCAAACTAACTCTGTGTAGTACAGGTCCAAAAGTGTCATTGATGTATTATCGGCCAACCTTTGCTCTTACAACGTGATAGGACAGCCACATTACCGATCCACCCAGACTTCAACTCATTGTAGGCATAAAAATTTTCCAAACATTCACGTCTTCCAGGGTGTAAATTTTTTTTTTTTTTCCAAACAAGAAAATTCACTAAATTTGGAGATAAAATGGTTGGAAAGTTTCTTCCTTCTGGACCTTGCTGTATTCGGCAAATCATATGGGTCTGTGTTGTCGATAACCTCTAATGTTATATCGCTCCCAACACAGCGTCAACATATTGACATATCCAAGCTTCGGAACAAGCTTTGAACCGATTATTTAGCCATGAAAGCACACAAAGCACAATAGCTTCGTGTTATTGTGACTTTCGGTTCTGTTCTTAAACGACTTCTGGATCCGGTTCTTAAGCAAAGGTGGCGGTTCCTCTTCAAGGTCTCCACCGACTCTCAAAGATAAGTTTTCCAGTCGTTTTTGTCACAAGTTTCCGGTTGATAAGTTTTTACTGTTATTTTGTTATCTCTGTTTACTGTGTTTCTAGTTCGGTCTTATGTTAAAACCTGTGCTAATTGTAGATGATGAACAGGCATTCGATAATACGAGTGAGGAAAGTGAAAAAACAAACAAACTATCGTTAAGAAATTGTTGCGGCCTGTTCCAAGTCGAGGCATCGTTGAGCAGGCCAAAAAACATGGCGGCTTCAGACCCCAGCTAGGTTAACAAGGATACGTCTTCAGACCCCAGAGAGCGAGGTGGCCGAGGATCGCCTGATGAAGGACAGAATTAAATAAGGCTTAATCATCTTCAAGAGGGGTGTTTTAATTGCGCCAAACATCGAATTTTCAGTCTTGCACTTCCTTGGAGTTTTCTTCGTAATCATGCAAAGTTTCAGGCTGCTAGGTTTCATGGTTTTGGAGTTATGGCCCCCACACTTTTCAGCACTCGTTAACCTCCACCATCGAAGATGGATGGAGGTTACTGTTTTCACCCCTTTCTGTTTGTTACTTCCTGTTTGTCAGTGTTTGTTACACTGACACACTCTGATGCACACTGACATTTATTAGGTTTAAAATAGCAGGACTGGAGTTTGATTTATATCACCATCAGAGTAAACATAGGCAAGTGAAGAGAATAGCTCGGCAAGCCAAAAGAGAGTAGAAGGACGTGGCTAAGAATATTAAACAGAATAGCAAGACATTCTTTAAGTATATTAGGGGAAAAGAACAGGTTAGGACCAGTGTGGGCCCATTGAGGAATAGCACCAGGAGAGTGGTTAATGAGGAAAGTGAGATAGCATGCTCACTAAAAAGGTATTTTGCTTCAACTTTCACATAAGAACAGTCAGGAGAATGGCCAGGAGCTCAGAGTATCTATCAAGGTGGTGAGCTAACAGCTAACCCTAACAGCAACCGCTCGTTGGACACAAAGTCCAACCAGCGACAGCCAAGGATTCTATGAAGAGACCTGGAACTAAAGGAATGAAATCTCCATCTCAGATCCCTGGTCAGAGTCCAAGTCTCACATCAGTAGAACAAGACTGGAAGCACCAAGGACCTGAAGACTCGGACTTTCGTCTTCCTGCACAGGCACCGACAGCACCACACCCCATGATGCAATGAATCGATTCCACAGGCACGACGCAGACATCTGTTGACCTCTGGCTCATAGCCAGCAGAGACATGATTATCACTGCCAAGGTAAGTGAATCTCTAAATGACATCAACAACCTCACCACAAACAGGTATATACAAGCTAGCAGCATCCAATATGTCATTGAAAGCCTGGATCTTAGTTTTGATCCAGGAAACCAATAATCACAGTGGCTCTGACTCCTTATTCAGCACCTCAAGGGCCCCCAAATGGATATCCACTCTCCTCAACATGACTGCATCTTCTGCGAAATCAAAGTCAGAGATCTTGACATTCCCAATGGATGCAACGCAGCTTGATCTCTCCAACATCCTCCCTAGAATCCAATCCAAACTAGAGGGGGAGCACTCGGTAGAGTGCAAAACCTCCGCCGCCAATACTGCAAGGTCACTCAAGTGAACCTGATATCCTATTCATTCAATTTGACGTCAACAGTGCTCACAGAGTTATAGTTTGCAACTTTCCCTTTTACTTTTAACTTTTACATACTCAATTCATTCGTCATAACTTGATTCCTTGAGACAGAAATTGATTTTATGTGGGTATATCCACCTGAAGTTCCAAAATAAGCCGCAATTATAATTTTGGCATGTTTTTTGTTGGAAATAACATAACATATAGAAATCCCAAAAAAAAAATTTGCAAATTTTATTTTTCTTACAATTTCTTTTTTTTGGGGGGGGGGGGGGTGGGGTTGGAAATCACTTAAAACATGTAGAAATGCAAAATAAAATTCAAACATTTTTTCAAACTGGCCGCCATAGCGGCCATATTGGATTTTGGACCATGTCCAAAATCTAATGGCATGATCCTTGGACCAGACCTAACGCCCCCCACCAAGTTTCATCGAGATCCGTCGAGAAGTTTTTCCGTAATACTGTTCACAAACAAATAAAAACCCGTATCTTGCCAAAAGGCGACCACGTGTGACTTCTTTAAGGTCACACTGAGGTGAACAGAGCTGTGATCCAACAGGAGCAGACTCCTTGAGGAATATCTGCCAAAGAGAGATTCCGATGAGAATCGTTCTACAGAGTAACCATGAAAAAAATCCGTTTTTTCATCATGACGTCATCAGATGACATCATAGTGTCAAACTTTTACCAGATCTGGAAAGCACTTATCAAGCACTTTCATATGAGGTATTACTCGATATGGTATCCAAGATTTCAAAATTTGACCTTGGGGTCAAATATGTTTGACCTGAGGTGCTAACCATGAAGGTCAAGGCTGATCGCCACCAAAAATTAATCAGCTGAGCGCCAGACCATGAACTATATTCCCATGAAGTTTGAAGACTATCCGATCAAAAAATAAGGGTTTCGTCGACTCCCCTGATTTGCGACAAAGTGACCTTGACCTTGAAAATTTTATGCGCTGAAAGGGACCGCTATAGGACTCTGATACGCGAAGTTACAAAAATTTCCAATGATAACTGTGCTCTGCAGAGTGATCGATACGTGATTACAGACAAACAAAAATAAAAATAAAAAAAACATACAAGGTGACTAACCAATCTTGCAAAAACTTTGTTTTGGCAAGATAACAAACAAACAAACAAGCAGTCATAGACTGGTACTTACGAAATGAACTTGACCTCTGACCTTGTCTAATAAAAGCTGTCTCTCGAGAAGGTTGCGACGCAAACCAGAAGTTTCTACAATGATTCTGTACCAAACCATCAAAAATCGTAACGTCGACCGAAGCAAAAATCTCCATTTCTCCACGCAATCATTTTATATTATTTTATCAAAGTCACAAAACCGTAATATTTGGCCATCGACCAACAATCTTTACATAATCCGACAGCTCAGCGAGTCAGGCATGCGACAATAACCTTTATTGGGAAAAAAAAAATAACTTTTAAACACCATCTTTATCGAAAACAGTCAGCACGCACATGGAAAACCTTTACGTGACTCAACTACACGTCTGCTCGAGCGCACTGCATCATGGGACGACCCGTGACGCGTCGAGTGAAATATTTTTTATACAATCTTAAAACGTCTCCAAAACATCCGATTTTTACCAGAATTTCGACAACCGAGTTTTAAGCGTCCGAAGCGATCGCAAAAACCGAAGACAAAATTAAAATCGAAGTTAAAACGAACTCGTAACATCGAGCGAAGCAAAATTACTCCATTTCTCCACATTAATTTACGGAATTATGTTTGACCTCACTGTGACCTTGACCTTTGACAGATTTTGACCAAAATCTAATCAGCGCCAGCCATCACCCTCCTGAATCACGTGGTGTAATATGACATTGGTCGCTTCTTCCATTCTCGAGTTATCGTGCCTACAAACAAACAAACGCACAAACACACAAACAAACACACAGAAACGGAAGTGATCAATATACTGACGAAATCTTTTGATTTCGTAAGTATCAAACAGAAAGGGGTGAAAACAGTAACCTCCATCCATCTTCGATGGCGGAGGTTAACAAGTGCTGAAAAGTGTGGGGGCCAGAACACACCCCTGACAAACTCCAGTAAAAACTGGAAATAAGTCAAGGATGGTATCAACATCTCACAGCAATCTCAGTACCAGAGTATAGTTCACACATCAGATTGATCAGTTTTGGTGGCACCCCACGAAGACCAAGAATCCTCCAGAGGGCTTCCTGATTCACTCAATGGAACATTTTACAGAGACCAACATAATCTCTGCAAGCAGCCCCTGCCGAAACTCTCATCAGCGTTTGGTAAGGACCCAAAGGGCAAGGATACGGTCAATCGTTGACTTCTTTGACGTAAAGCCTGACTGCTCTGGGTGCTGATGCTCAAGCAGATGGTGGCGAGCCCTGTCAATAATTATCCGAGCAGAGTCCTTGCAGGCACTGAGAGCAAAGTCATCCCTCGGTAGTTGTTGCAGTCCTGGCAATCACCCTTCCCTTTTCAGAGAGGGAGAACAAGGTCTCTCTTCCAGTCAGTTGGGATGATGCCTGTGTTCCAGGTAGAGCACAGAACTGCATGCAATGACGTGAGTACAGCATTTCCACCAGCCTTGAGATGTTCAGCATGGATGCCACAAATCCCAGGACCTTTACACCACTTCATGCGGTTCACCACAGCCTGTGTTTCCACAAACAAAGGTGGGTCACAGTTGATTGGAGTATCAGCAAGAGGGACAGTAACACCCCTGACATTCAACTCCACAGCTGGTGGTTCAGCCTGGTACAGCTGCTCAAAGTAACCGGCCCACCGGGCCTTCACTTCAGACTCCTCCATCAAGAGCCCACCACGCTCCACTCTAACTGCAGTACACCGCGGGACGGGCTTGGAGGAATGCAATGCGTGAATTCCCCTGTAAGGATGAGAATCACTTGACCACATGTGATACTCCCCCCCCCCTCTCAGATTCCTCGCACATAGGCCTCCTTGTCCACCCTCAGTGCACGAACAGTTTTACACTTCAACTCCCTGAACAGCTCAGCTCTGCCATTAAGACTGGCCCTGAGACTCTGGTCATTGGTGCCCAATGTCCCTGGAGACAGAATTCTTCTTAGCCCAATGGTGAGTTCCAACACATCCACCGACAACATCAAGGATGTTGGTCTTGAAGATACTCCACAACTCTTCACGATTCCCCAAAGCACCCAGACACCCCAAATCCCCACTCACTCTGTTCGCAAACTCAACAGCCACAGTCTCATCCTTGAGCTTGCCAACATCCAGCCAAGGCTGGGATGGTACCATTCTCCCCAATTTAATCTGCAACTTCAGAGTTGCTACCAAAAGCCTGTGGTCGGTATTGAACTGAGCACTCCGGTCGACCCTGCAGTGCTGGATCATCCTCCAGCGACCATCAACGCGCACATGGTCAATTTCCTTTGCCACACCGCCAGCATTGGAATACCAAGTCCAGCAATGAGCTTGTGGGTGGTGAAACTACGAACCAGCCACCCGAAGTCCATGACTTCTGGCAAAGTCAAGAAACTTAGTCCTATTCTGGTTCACAGTTCCAGACCCATGAGGACCAACACACGTCTCATAACCATCCCTATCAGTTCCAGTCGATGCAATGATATCCCCCAAGATTAGGATAGTATCTCGCCTGGGGCACTGAATGACCACATACTCGAGCGTGACATAGAATGCGTCCTTCACGGTGAGATCACTCGCTTCAGTTGGAGCATATGCAGAGACCAGGGAAACGGCACCAAAGGAGTGACCAATTATCATTGGAGTCAGCTTAGAGAACCTTTCCCAGCATTGGCAGGTGCCGATTTGAATAGCTTGCAGATGCATATGGGTCCCTCAATTTCATGTCTCCTCTTTCAAATTCCTCACCTCACCACCACTCTCTCAAGGCTGAATGTGCCCCCTTTCTGGATCCCTCCTCACCCCACTGTCTTAATGCTTCTCACTCATCCAACCTTGTTAAAGCCTGCAACCACCCTCCTGACATCAGTTTGACAGATTTCTTCCTCGCAAAGGATGTCGCTGACTCCTTCGTGTCTCCCTGGCTATTGTCATACACTTTTCATCAATAAATCAATTTCGCACTGTCTGTGCATGGATATTGCACCTCCCAACCCTCAGGAGTACCTATGTCTGGGACTTCGCCTCTGCTTCCACCTCTGGTTTATCGGTGTATTGTTCCATCCTCCAAACAATGACATCTGTGTCTGTCTGTCTGTCTGTCTGTCTGTCTCTCTTTTGACTTCCACATAGAATGGAGTTGTGCATTAAAAGCTTTGTGAAGTCTTGCCTTGATATTTTTCTTGGCTCCATTGTCTTTACTGATGAGATTGCCTCGGTATGCAAACTCCACTGCAGTCTCTTGGGCTTCTCCATTTACAGTGGTGAATACAGAAGGTGCAGTATTGATAGTCATCATCTGGGTCTTGGTGGTATAAATAGAGACCTGCCCTTCTGGCGAAGATGAAAAAAGTTACAAGCTTGTCAAAAATTTGGGATCGGTCTTTTAATCCAAACAAATGTCATGCTCTCAGGAAGAAGATAATTTGTTTTGGGTCATATATTGACACAATTTGGCTGCTCATAGTCACCGAAGTGTTGCAATTACACAGGGTTTCCGCATATTTCATGGGGTTGTGAGTTGGTCAGGTGACCGTGATGGCCCATGGCATGTAGGAGCTGTTTCAATCACCGTTTCTGTGAAGTCGGTGATAGGAATGATCGGTGAGAGGAAAGTGTTAAATAATTTAATCCACTTTTTCAATGATGTAATGAATTATGTAATGATTGATCTGGGAATTCCCGTTGAATTTTATGAGTGGGAGGAGGGTGAGGAGGAGAGGAGAGGGTTGGGATTGTGGAGGTGGGAGAGGGGGGAAAGAGAGCAAAGATGGGAGAGAGTTGGGAGGAGGATGTTGAGGCCTTGGGGGAGGAGGGGTGGGGAGAGGGTTTGATGGCTTAAGTGGGGAGGAAATGGACACCTTCAGGTTTAGAGGCAGAGGTTTAGAATTTGGGGTTTGTGAGTTAGTGAGGGGGGGAAGAGTTGAGGACTTGAAGTCACGTTTTACATTGCACGGATGTTCCACTTCATGTTCCTTTTGCTCTGTCTGCTCTGGCACGTGACCAGCTGAGAAGCAAATTTAAAATAAAATAAAAACACAAGCCATGTGCCAGAGCTTGAATGAAGGCCTGAGCAAGTCTGTGGTTCATGGATGAAAGGTCACCTGAGAATAGGTCAGCTCCAATCTGCAGGTTGAAAAATTGGTTAAATCGTATTTGGTGCATTTTTATTTTCATTGAACAAAGTCATTCAACATGAAATCATTCTAAAAGTTACAAAAAATAAAATAAAATAAAATCCAAGGATATTTACAACACCACAGCGATAGATATATATTTACCCAGGGTATGAAAAGTAATCTTGACCCACTTGGATATGCAGGTTTTTTCTCCTCAAAATGAAAAAAAATATGATGGTTCACATCTCCAAGAGCATGCAGTCCGAAAGCAATATACAATTTGGTCCGGAATTTTAAAACAATGACCAAAATAAACGCCACAAAAAGTAAACTCCAAGGTCATACCTCCTTGGCTGTGCCGTGGGCTTCCACCACACACAGGATTTGCTATCTTTAGGGTGGCATGGTCCAAGCAAGGGATGACACAATCTATGCCAGTCATCGAGCTGATCACCTCCTGGTAGTCCAACGCTGCCTTCTCGTACCTAATATGAAGCATACCCGTCAAAACATCACTCAAAGTCACAGCAACAAAATAGCGAGTCAAATGGATTTTACTTTAATTTATTTGATTGTCTGGACATCTTCGCAAGTACAAAATCGCTGTCTTGCCCAGAAGACAGGTTTTTCAATCCAATATTAAACTGAAACAGATGAATTTTCATAAACTCAGACAAAATGCAATTGGATATTCCTCAACACAACTGATTATTATCAAATCACTCAATTCACAAATGTTTTCCATTCGCACAAGTTCCAGGAAACTAAGTTCTCAAAATTAGATGAATAACTTTTGAGGTCCAGTCCTTCGGTTAGTCTGGATAAAATAAATTATTGAGTTGGATGTGTGGATGTCAGCGCAGCATTCCGGCAGCTTCAGATATTCAAACACCAATGTCGGTGCTCAAACTTCGAAAGATAGCAGCAATTCCTTTAATCTCGTGAAAGAAAAATGTATTTTGGCACACCGTTTATTTCGTGACCAGTGACTGTCTTCAATATATACAGAACAACCTCATAGAGGAAGGTGACACTGCTGACAAAATATAAAGACAAAGTTAATTGGATAGGGCATGTTGCTAAATAAAGGACTTAATACTGTTACGGCTGTGGAAATTCGCAAACCACCATTCAGGGCCCGTAGGTGAGATATCTCTAAGTACATGTGTCATTAGCCCCAAACCAAGCTGTATAGAGAGAATTTTGTGATTCATTCGGGCTGCGACGCTTTGAGATAGCCGTTTTTCTGTTCTATCTCTATTTTCAACCAACCACGTCTCAACCGCCATCACACAACAACCACCACGCCAGCCATCGTCACCAACTGCAATCACGCTCCAACCCTCGGACAACAACAACGCCAACAGCCACGACCTTGACCTTCACAACTCGCTCCCACATCATCGCATCACCGCCATTCCCAACTGCACCATAACCATAAACCACCACCGAAAACCCTTCACCACCTTTACCTCTCTCCTTCTACGGCCATTCCCGCACCACCTGTGAACACTGAGTGTCGGGCTGTCTCGGGCCCGTTCGGCGATTGGTGCCGAACGCACCGAGCCGCAAGCGCAACTCGCAGCCTTTCCGAGGGAGAATTCGGATCAAGAACGCTACACGCCCACTTCCCCTCCGTCCAATTAGCAAGTGCGGAGCGGCTTGGCCCCGCCTCCAGGCGTGTCTGTGTGAAATCGATATATGCAAATTCTAGGATCAGGGGAGATTCACGCCCCCTTTCCTCCGACCAATGGGCGAGCGTGGCTCCGCCCCCGAGGTCATCCTGATCCGGATATTTGCATATTGTTTTCTCCTGCCAGCCTATAAAACGGCGAGCGCAAGGCGAATCAGGGCAGAGTGAGCCAGTTTTGGTTGGAGAGTTGAAGAGAGCCGGGGGAGAGTGAGTCGAGTCGGGTGGCGAAGTGATCGGTGTGGCAGAGAGTGGAGTCGGGTGGCGAAGTCATCGGTGTGGCATCGACTTGGGTTCTGCAGTCGGCTGAGGAGAGTTGCGGGAAGAGGCAAAGGAGCTCGGGTCCGAGGCGAGAAGGACGGCGGTCGGCGACGAGGTCGCGGTGTGAGATCGCTCGTTGCGGGACCCAAGCCAGCCAGTCATTCTCCTCCCCCAGGGCATCAACAATTCCCCCTTTCCCCCGCACTGAGATAGTGCAAAAAGGGGGCCCCGTTCTACCCCCACTCCAAAACGCCGTGCCAACGAAACCTGCCAAGGAGCACGGAGTCGGGGCAAAGCCACGCGGCCACATCTGCGGCTCGTCCGCCAACGCGTCACGAGGACGCGGGTAGGACCCCCCCCGTCTCGCGGACCTGGTCGCTCCTCCAGGTCACGCGCACAATTGGCCTACAGACCCGTCTGCCCCCTTGTCTATGAGGGTGGCTTCTTTCCTTTGCTTTTGAGTAAATGTGTGTTGGCGCTGTCTGAAAAGTAGAACTGTATAAGTGTTGCAGTGTGTGCGCATAGTTGGTAGTAACTCTGCGTCGTTGTTGCTTTTGTTTTGGTTGATATATGTGCATTTTGACTGTATATATGTGCTTTCCGTGTGCCGGGTAATAAATGTGCTTTATGTGTGAACTGTTTTCCCATTTCGCTTCGTCTCCTTCCTTTTAATTGACCCTCCATCCTGCTTCACGTAAAGGGTTCGTAGTGGGCTTAATACGCCCGGTAATTAATCGGAACCGTCGAGGCCGACGATAACACCGCTCGGTTATCACTGTAGCACGGAACGGACCGCTCAAGCGGTTCGTGTCCAGAGTCGGCCTGCGGCGAGGTATGATCGCCCGATTTACCATCCACGTGGGTACTGAGGTAGGTCGAGTTTGGCGAACAACCCTATCCTACGCGGGTGGCCGATTGGCACGATTGTGGTGAGGTCGAAAGGCCCACACGTGACTGGCTCCGGGCGATAGTTCCCGGAGGGTCACGACTGAATTGTCCGTCCAGTGGTTGACGCGGTCGCGATTCGAGTGACGCGGGCGCAAATTCGCAACAATACTTAATACAATACGTATATAAGGGAACATATTGGCTGTTTCACTTTGACTGTCTTTTGTTCAGTGCTTGGTGGGACATCATACAGTGGATGAGAGGATTTTAAAAGGCCATTCCAGGTTAAGCTGAAGATTATCTCTAAATTTTCATCATGGAAAAAAACCCAAAACAAAACAAAAAAAAAAAACCTGATTAAGCAGAAAAAAGAATAAATAAATAAAAATCAAAGCCAGAGTCAAAGATAAAGCAAGTGCAAATGCTCCTTTTCCTACTCAGAGTGGAATCGCTTGCCTTTCAGGATTACAAGAACGGGAGGTAGTGTGCACTATTTCATCATTTTGTTTAACTCCAAGAGTGAGGCTGATGAAAAAGCAAGGTTTTAAAATGACAGTGCAGCAGCGGAGCAATGATGGTGAAAACTTGCAAAGGGACAAAAGAACAGAAAAGCAGAGAGGGAGAGAGGGGGAAGGGGATAAAGAGGGGGAAGGGGAAAGGGGGTAAAGAGAGGGAAGTTGTATTGTGAGAGGGGGGAGGGATGGGAGAGAGAGGGAGAGAGAGATATTTTTTAAAATAAAGATATAAAAAAACACCAACTCAAGTGCGCTGGGTTAAGAAGCATTCATGGGGATAATAAAGACCAGGGGGCAGGATGGGGAATGACGTGAAGTGGCTGCACTGTCTGTTGAAATCCCTGAATGGAAGAGTGACAGAACAGCCTTTGAAGGATGGTTCCATACATGGGAGAAGCAATGAATAAAAGAGTTGAGGTTGGCAGTCAGCCTAGATTTTTGAAGAGTAACCAGTCAAGGGTGTTACTGGAAGAACATGTATCCTGGAGCTTCTGGGGAGAGTTGGAGGATAGAGAGCAGAGGAAGTGATGTTGGAGAACAAACAGTAGAAAACTGAGAGACCACTGACCTGCTGCAATGTGAGAGTAACAGATTTTGTGCTATGTCCTCATCACAGATGATCCCATTAATTTTGAGGCCTTTACATTCTACAGAATCTCAGACATAAATGTGATGCTGGAGTGTCAGCCCATATCAGAGAGCAGTACTTCATTGAGCTATGAACAAAGCCTTGTAGACCGAGTAGTTCTGATTTTCCAAACAAAGACTTGGATCGACGGAGGATGCCCAACCTGAGGTTGGCTTTGGAGGCAAGCTTTGTTTTGTGGTCAGCCCAGGAAAGGTCATGGTGAGGCCAAGTCCAAGAGACTGAATCTCCTCCAGTGGGTGGTCAAGGAGAGAAGGGTTCATTTGACTGTCATTCCAGACCAATCGTGTGATACTGAGATTTTTTACATAATTGAAGGACATGTTCTATTTATCAGAAAGGATTCTCATCATTTCTACATCAGCAGAAAGACACACAACTCCTGCCTGCGCAGTAGAGGGATGAGGGTACTATACAACATAATGTGCAATCTTAAGAAGTTGGAATGTGTGGCTGGATATTTAATGACGAGATAAAATAGCAGAAGATGTGGACATTTGCAGGTTCTTAAAATGACAGCGCCATATTCCAACACCTCATTTCACATGATCCTCCTTAAGTGCTTTGCAAAGAATGGAGGAGTAAGAAAAGTAAAAATTAACAAAGCACAATTGTAAAATCATAAGATTGCAGGGAAGATTAAAAATTTTAAAAAGAGTCGTTGATCTGAAGAACGCTTGATCACCAAAAGCCCATTTACCTTGAGACTTCTGTTGTGAAACAAGATTTCATATAGGGGTGGATGGTGGAATTAAACCAGAAATGTAAGCAGGAAGTAATATATACCTGGCTTTTAAAGTTGACAGCAATATTGTAAATTCTATACATTTACACACAAGCAGCCAGTGGAGTGTTTTTAGAATCAAAGTTAGGTGATCAAATTTAATACCTAAATGAGGTGCCTGTCTGGCATATCTATACCAAAATAAAAGGCAATGTGTGTGTGTGTGTGTGTGTGTGTGTGTGTGTGTGTGTGTGTGTGTGTGTGTGTGTGTGTGTGTGTGTGTGTGTGTGTGTGTGTGTGTGTGTGTGTGTGTGTGTGTGTGTGTGTGTGTGTGTGTGTGTGTGCGTGCGTCCTCCATAACTATAAAACATTGCAGCCTGAAACTTGGCATGCACATGAAGAAAACTCCAAGGAAGTGCACGAGCGAAAATCGGGTGTTTGGGTTAAATAAAACACCCATTTTGAGGATAATTAACAGTCTTATTTAATTATATCCATCATCAGGCAATCCTCGGCCACCTCACTGTCTGGGGTCTTCAGGCGTTTCCTGGGTAACCTCGCTGGGGTTTGAAGCTGCCATGATTTTTGGCCTGCTCAACCTTACCTTAATTTGGAACAGGCGGCAACGATTCCTTAATGATAAAGTTTTTTTTTCACTTTCCTCACTCGTATCGAATGCCTGTTCAACATAGTTATGAATAGTTGTATGCATCGCTTTTGTACGTACTACAGTTTTCAAATGAGGAGCTTGGAGGGATTTCACGCATTAGATGATATGATTTTCAACGATCTACTCTCATGGACTGATCAAGAACATCATCGAAATATTATTTCGGTTTTGAGGATCGGATATCGTCGGGACTAAATAAGTGCTGAAATCTGTTGTGAAAGCTGACAATTTAAAGAAACGAGTCTTACAACTAAGCCGATATACCGATTCACTTTAAGCAAGCAAGGCGATGTTCCCTCCTCCATCCATACACAAAAAAAATGTACAATTTCCAAAGCATTAAACTTACCGTGTTCAACTGTTTGGGGAATTATATGGAGTAAACAAAAAATTTTGGAATGTAACAAAATTAACCAGCTTCATTGAGCTGTATGATTTAATGGATTCACTGCAAGACCTCGCACCCTGTCTCACAGAGGGACTGCCTATCCATAGCATCTGCTAGATCTGTGTCTATATTTTTGGAGGTTTCACAAGGTGCTCTCCGGGAAATCAAAGCAAATGTGTTTTGTTTTTTTTTAAACAACAAAAAAAACGGATATTTTAAATTTAAAAAAATGTTTGCACAACATTTGCACAGACCCCCAACTGATGTGACGCGTGTAGACGAGCAGGCAAAAATGGCAGATTTTTTGCAATGTTTATTTCACGAGCGATTGAACTTTGTGATATTTCCCGGGTTTGTCTGCATTAAGCAACAACTCTTGTGGATAGTCATTTTTTGAACGAGTTCATTTTATTCCATTAACTGCTGCGTGCGTGGTGAAGATGGGCTTCAAAGTGAAAGGGATCCCTTATGGCATGCAGGGACAGCCTGGCCAACCGTTCCTCATCAACCATTTAATTGGAGTGCTTGCACGAGTGCAAAAGCCACTTAAGTGCTTCAGCGAGCAGTCCGCGCTCCACCGCATGGAGCGAGTGGTCCGCGCTCCGCCACTCGGAATGAGTTGATGTGAAATAACACCAGATTTCGAAGCAGTTTGCAGTAAGAGATGCCAACTTTTGGAAATCAGAATTAGGGAGGATTTGCAACCGACACCAAATAATGTGCGCTAAGCGCACATCTCGAGCGCGGAGCGCTCGACCCTTGCGGCGGAGTCCAGGGCCCGCCTTAGGGCCCTGGAAGCTCTGGGGTTCTAGACGCTCTCTAGTGCCCTCTGAGCCCTATTTTGGAGCATTTAACATGTTAAGAATTCCCACTTTTTGAACAAAAAAAGGGGAAAATTGTGCACTTTTTAATGTTACATGTATGTTAATATTAGTAAGTTAGGGGACAATCAAAGATTTACAAAAAGCACAAAAGAAGCAATATTTTTCTTACCTTACTGGCTGGTACTACTGCTGCTTGCTTTTTCCATGGCAGCTTTGCTGAGTGACAACTGTGTGGCTCTTTTAGCCCTTCTGATTATGTCTTTGCTGTATTCTCTCTGGTAGCAAGGGGTGCTATGAGCTAGTTTTTCAATTAAGAGAGCTTCCAGGGTTTTGACACTCAAATTGGGACGAAATTCAGTATGATTCTTCCGTACAAGACTGAGTGCCCGCTCACATGATGCGTTCGAATGAGGAATGACCAAGATTCCCTTCATCACTTTGCTCAAATTAGGATACTTCTTGGCACCAGTGCAGGGATCTGTGAGCTGTGAAATCCGATGCCACTGCTCATCCACTCTCACTGTCTCAGTAGCAATTGTAGCTATGGAGGCGTCTGCCTGGTAGTGAGCGAATTCACTCTCAAGACTGTCTATGTCACTATCAGCGCCACTGAACAGACAGGGAATTTCTTGATGAAAAACTCCACACAGTCAAACCCCACTTCTTGGTGTAGCTTAACATCCAGCACCTGAGCATGCTTGGCTAATTCATCATCTAGCGGCCAGGTTTTGAAGATGTAATTGCAGGCTTTCACATAATATGAGCGAACTGCACTGAAGAAACCTTGGATGTCTGACTCACTCAGAGTGAAGGTGGATTTCTTGAGACTCCTTTGTTCCCTTATATACAGTTTGGCATCGTTCCCAATCATGAGGTCCTCATCATTCTTCTGATGATTTCTGTCAGAGAAGGGTACATTTACCAGAGCAACCGATGACACCGATGGTTTCAAAAACCGTACGATGATATCTTTCAGAAGACCATTGAATTCTCCGTGCAGGAGATGAATACAGGGTTCGTCTCTTTGGAGCAGAAGATTCCCCTTCTCAAAAAGCTTGTTGGCATATCGAAGGAAGAAACAATAGAGTTTTGTTTGTGGAGACAAGAACATCCTGTTGACACGTTTTTCTCTAGATTCCTGCACACTGTTTGAGGAAGATGCGCTTTTAGTTGTAGAACTCGTAGTACACTTAGCCGCAGGGCGATCACACTTGCGTTTACTGCCAGCAGAAGAGGTCAGACTCGTAGTACCAGATCCAATTTTACGTTTGAGGAGAGAGCTTGAGGTAGGTGCAGCCAAGGAAGAAGACCTCTGATTCGAAGGTTTTGCTGAGCTTCTATCAAGTGATTTGGCAAAAGCAGAACTTAACTTGGGTCCTTCTTTGCCTGTAGATGGGACTATCACAGTCTTTCTCGACTCTGAAGGGATCTGCTTTGTAGATGAACGTGATGAAGGGCCGGTGATGCTACCTGCTCTCAGCATTGGTTTTGGTGCTGTCCCTGCTGTCTTCTTCGCAGCAGATACTGCAGTGGTAGTGGTGAATGCTGCTCCACTAGTGCTTGATCCTGCAGTGCCAGTACTGGCAGTAGATACAGTGCCGTCCTTCTTGCTCGTTGTTAGAGTCTTGGCTACAGTTGGTTGCATTTTTCTTCGTACTTCTTCTTTGAAGAAGAGGCGAAGTGGCTCCCACTGTTCAATCAGCCTGTCTAGGCACTGACCAAGGGACAGCCACCTTGTTGCGACATGCTTCAGAATCTTGTGTCGGGGCATCACAGAGTTCTTGCAGTGCTTTCACTCCTTTGACGCGTTTACTACTTTTGTCCAAGTAGTAGTAAATATCGATGAGAAAGTCATCTAATTCAATGGCTAAGGCCTGAGCCGCCTTCTTGGCCGTATTGTGCATCATATGGCAAGGGCATCCCATGATGTAGCACTCTGGATTTTGTTTGTGGATATAAGCAGCGACTCCTTTGTGCTTGCCCACCATGACAGAGGCATTATCAGCACAAAAGGAAACACAATTTCCCCACGGAATTTTCCTGTCACTGAACTCATGATCAAGCAGTTTGAAAATGTTTTCTCCAGTGGAATCTTGTTTGCACGCAGGCAAACTTAGCAAACCTTGCTTCACAATCCCAGCACTGTTGTCATAGTACGAAATCAGGACAGGATATAGCTGGGCCTCACCACTGTCATTGCTACCGTCTGTAGCTAGGCTAAATGGAGCTAGTCCAGCAATATCGGCAATAGATGAAGCAGTAACATTTGACAACTCACCAATTATTGCTGAAGTTTTTGTTCTTGCACATCCATACTTTGAAGCAACTTTTGAATCTGGAAACATCTTTTTGAAATAGAGGTCCAGCATGATCTGAGACTGATATGGGCAAGTTATGTTCCACAATAAATCCACTAAAGAGAAGTTCCGCTCGGTAACATCCTCTTCCTCGCTTGTCCCTTGTTTGGTGAAATAATTCAGAAGTGTACCGGTACTCGTGCTCGAAGATCTCTCCTTTGCAATGTCTGTGTGCCGTTTGCTTCCAACGTGCTTCCGAATATCATCGCGACCTCCGTGCTCAACTGAAATATCAACGCTGCATACTGTACAATACGCATGATGAATTCCTCTTTCAGACTTTCGAATACACAGGTATTGGAGACTGTATTCGGTCTTGTACTTCTGAGACCATTTCTTGGTCTTCGTAAGCTTCTTTTCTGCCATTTCGTAATCAACATCGAGGGCTTGAAGCATCGGTAACTTCGAAGTCGATGTTCCACAGCTGCAGCGCGACTCGTAGAACTCTAGCGGCTGTTAAACACCGCACGGTGGTCGCGACCGCCGGGCTGGTACGGGGCCCAGCTGCATGCAGTGAGCGTATCGCATGCATATACACTGTGCATACATACCGCATGCACTGTATTGCACACATACCGCATGCACTAAATCTCAGTGCATGATCGCATAAGCGAGATCCAGACCCAATGTTTCGCTGCTCCTCATTTGAATTTGCAATTTTTTATGTACAATTTGGTAGCAGCGAACGTTATGGAGTTACCACATGCTATACGTAGCAGACGATGCTTTTCATTCAATTCTCATACGAGTACATTCTGATTAGTGAACAGTGCAAAAATATCAAAATTTCGGGAGGATAAGGATAGTGATCGTAAGGGCGGGAGTTTGGGTGAATTTTCGGAAGCCTCCCGATGAAATCGGGAGGGTTGGCATCTGTGCAGTATTAACGTGTTTCCTAAATTACCGAGCCAAATTTCCACCCATCACACGAAGCAGTATATAAATAAATAAATAATGCCAGTGTACACATATCCATGAGTTTCTGGGTCATTTACAGTAAGTACTGTAGTTCGAAATCACACAGACTCCAACCTGCTGATTCCCGAAAAATTGCTGATATCGGCCGAGCACGTGTGTGTTCGTTTGTTCGTGCTGCCGTGCCTGCGTGTTCGTTCGTTCGTTCTTGCTGCCGTGCTCGTTCATTCGTGCTGCCGTGCCTGCGTGTTTGTTCGTTCGTTCGTGCTGCCGTGCCTGCATGTTCGTTCGTTCGTGCTGCCGTGCCTGCGGGTTCGTTCGCGCGAGATCGCGTTCGTTTGCGTTCTCACGTCCTCATTCGTGTGTGTGTGCGCTCGTGTAAGCAAATTTTCTTGGAGCTTGGAAGCTAATTTTCCTCTCCTATTATTTCCCACATTCAAGCAGGAATTGGCAAAAATATAATAAATTGTCAGTTCAATTCAATAAATTCTTTGAATTTTCTATTTTACTTTTCTTTTGTCCTCTTTTTAGTTTGCTTCGTGTGTATAAATCAACATTGCATTTTCTTTTATTGTTCTTTTAGCAGTTCAGGAAGCATTGATGTGCATAAGATTAAATTGCTCTTACAGAATTTTGTTTTATTTCCTGGTCTTTTTATGAACGCTTTACCCTGAGGGGTTTGCAGGCAAATTAATAACGAAGGCCAAAAAATTGAAAAGTCACCTTGCACGAACAAATGCAATCTACATTCAAGTACACATACCTCCCATCAGCCTGAGAGACTGCAGCTTGCAACCAGGGAATAGGCCGACCCAGCAGGACTCCGCACCAGTTTGACAACCCCTGCAGAGCCTCAGGGGACTGCAGTTGGCAGAATGCCTCCACTGCCAACATTACCACAACTTCCAGCTCTGCCACCTGTGGTGACATTGATAAAATATTGTTGTGGGGATGAAACAGGCATTAAAAGGGGTAACAAAGTGTAGTCATTTCATTATTAAATGTTCAGCATATGGCGTGCAGAGTTTGTGGACAACGATCACAACGTGTTGAGATCAAATTCATTGCCACCCTTCTATTCTGTCAGTGATGAAAACCTCACCATTCCTCCCGCATGAATCCTTTAAAGCGTTAATCCAAAACATGTCCAGGTGCTTTACAGTTAATAATTAACCAGGTTCGCTGACAACAGGGATGACACCGAGGAGGACGGAAAGAGCAACACTTTGGGAAATGGTCTGGATCGACAGGAGACAGCCCCGAGCGACCGAAAATTGCACAATGAAGCAATGAGCATATGGCTGGAGTACAGTTGGGCGGATGTAAACCGGGACGGACAGAGGAGCAAGCAGCAGCTGTGTCTGTGTCTCTCTCGTTGAATCTCGCACTCTGGCTGACCCTAACTTCGCGTCTGGATCTGAGAGAAGCACATGGCATGCACAGCAGGTAAAGCCTCGAGAGAGTTGAGGGTGCCAGGCTAAATGCACTGAGAGAGGCGAGGAGTGAGTGCACAGAAGGGAGTGGAGAGTTACGGTGGTGCCAGTCACAACCCTCCAAGATGGTCACCATCCCATGCAAAAGAGGTTTCTCTTCCATCTTGTCAACGCTATCTGCATTAATTGTCGTTGAGTGAATGTGTAAAGCAGCGGTGAAGCAGAAGAGGTTTCGTGGGGGCTGGGATAATTCTTTATAGCCATACGCGTGATGAATTATCTGTACATATGGGCTTCTCTCCTCTTCTCTTCCCTTCCTCCATTAATTAAACCTACTCGATTCCCTTTATTTGTGTCTTGTTGTTCACAGTTAGTCAATGGGTATTAACCCCAGCATGGTTAAAAAGGATAACTGTGGGAAATTGGGATGAAAACCCGATAGTGTGCTGTATCACGTGATTGGGTTTTCGTATATCATGCCTCGCCCGCTAGGGGTGGCAGGAATGTACTTCCGGACGCGCGAATACAGCGGTGGTGTCTGTTTCTTGGTGCTTACGATTATGATATTCAGTTCCGAAGCACCGAGAAGCATGCTAACTGCGACGGGCTCTCACGCTTGCCGTGTGCGGAGGGTCCAGCTGCGTCTGAGTTGGCCGACCGGGTCGATGTGTTCGCGCTGGGCCAGGTCCAAAGCGGGCCGGTCACGGCCAGACAGGTCGCGGTGGAATCGGCTCGTGATCCGGTGCTCGCCCGTGTCGTCCAGGCGATTTCTACGGGGAATTGGAGCGATCTGCCTTCGACACCGGCATTTCAACCTTTCACGTCACGCGCATCGGAGCTCTCGTTGGTCCAACGGTGCGTTATGTGGGGAATGAGGGCGGTGATTCCACCGAAGTTCAGGCAGCGGTGTTTGGAAGAACTGCATGTCAGTCACCTTGGCGTCGTGAAGACCATGAGTCTTGCTCGTAGCCTGTTGTGGTGGCCGGGGTTGGACAAAGACATTGAGCAGTTGGTTAAGTGTTGCGCCACGTGCCAAACAGATGCTGATAACCCGCGTCGAGCTTCGGGACGCTGGCCTACCCCAGGCAGAGCCTGGCAGAGGGTCCATGTGGATTTTGCGGGGCCGGTTAATGGCAAATTGTTTTTAATTGTGATCGATGCATTCTCTAAATGGCCGGAGGTTGTAGTAATGCAGCATACATCTGCAAACATTACAGTCGAGAAACTGCGGACGATCTTTGCTAATAAAGGGTTACCGGAGATCCTGGTCTCTGATAACGGTCCGCAGTTCATCGCGGGTGTATTTGATGAGTTTATGCGCCAAAATGGTATTCGACATCTTAGGTCCGCACCACATCATCCTGAGACGAATGGGAAAGCTGAGTCGTTTGTTCAGATGTTGAAGCGGGCTTTGCGCAGGGGGGGGGGGGGTGTTGCACCTGTGCAGACGGTGGTCGATGTCTTTTTGCTCCATTACAGGAACGCAGTTCATCCTATCACGGGTGATTCGCCTGCCATTCGTCTCTATGGACGGGCATTGCGGTCCAGACTGGATTTGCTGCGACCTGGAGGGTCGGGGAGTGGGGCGGTGTCACGTCCGACGCGGCTTCGATGTGGGACAGCGGGTAATGGTGTGCGATTATTTCCAGTTCCAAATGGGTGCCGGCTGTGGTCTCTGTGGTACGTGGACCAAATGCATGATCGCTGTCCAGCGTCACCCCCCCCCACGCCGAACGATGTGGGACCCCCACCTGTAATGTCGCCAGTGCCAGACGTTCTATCGCCAGGGCCAGATGTGCCGACGCCAAGGGGGTCTTTGCCTGATTCTGTCCGACCCGGGGACGTCGGGCAGGCTGGTCGGCCGGGGGTGTTTGTTATTGCGGATGGCGTGAGTCCGGCGAGGGTGTCACCTCGACCGAGCCGGGAGGCGTCTGAGCCTGGACTGTCTGGCGGCGCTGCCCGTCCGAGGCGGGTCAGGGTGCGGCCGCGGTACTTGGAGGATTATGAGTGTTGATTGGTTTCGGGTGGTCGTGTTACGATTGTCCTTTCATCATTTGACTTGTCATTTTACGAGGGGAGGAGTGTGCTGTATCACGTGATTGGGTTTTCGTATATCATGCCTCGCCCGCTAGGGGTGGCAGGAATGTACTTCCGGACGCGCAATAAAGCGGAGTTGATGCTAACACTCTTGCTTCTCGTGTTCCACTGCACCTCGTACACTCTAGATAGCGGGTTAATCGAGAAGCATGGCAATCCCTCAGACACTGCTCGGTCCAGATAACATCCTGTGAGGATTGCTCCGTAGTGGTAGGAACTTGCTCGAGTATGCTGTCCACCAGAACTAGAAGCAAATGACGGCGTACTTTACCGGCAGACGGCGTACGGTCTCAAGGGGACATTCCGCCACAAAATTGGGGATCGTGTGGGTGGTAGATATGATGAATCCACAGTAACAATATTATAAATAGGTTTTAGGCAGTAAAAATAATTAATTGGCTTGGGTGGTCAGGGTTGGGGGTGGAGAGTTGGGGGGGGTGGGGGGAGGGGAGGAGGTGCAATGCCAATTCTCTCTAAGTAAATCTGTATGCCAAAGCACCACCAAATATGGAGTAATTATCCCATCTGGAAGGACGGGTTCTTCACCTTCAAATAAAACTTGCAAATGAGGATGCGAGCAGAAACTGGCGGAGAGGTGGATCCAATAGAATGTTCGAATGGATGGGAAGCGGTTTAAAAAAAAAAAAAATAAATAAAAAAAAAAAAAAAAATAAAAAAAATAAAAAAAACTTTAAAATAAAAAAAGAAAAAGAAAAAGAAAACAACATTGTATGAGAATGTTGCCATTCAACAAATCAGGGAAATTTTTCCAATAAATTGTATCAGCTGAGATTGTTTGCTTGCCGATTTATGTTTGCCATATAATATACGCAATTTACATGTTTTGCTCGGAAAAAAATTTCATTGAAGACTGTGATGGTTTAAAATACATTCAGCAAATAGTTTGAGACATGCAGCTGCAGCCATACAAAACGTTATGCAAACAGTATACAGTCCAAGTTTTGCTTAACAAAGAAAATAATATTCAGCTTGAAATTGAAATACAAAACAATGGCTTAAGAAAAAAAAAATAGGACCATGCATCGTGAAGCTCACCTGGATCAGAAGCAACAGTCACGCAACGCCCCCCCCACCCACACGCCCTCACACCCCCTTCGACCCTGATTTTTTTTTAATGCCTTAGTGTATTGCAGATTTTTAAAAAAATAAAAAATTGAATGCCGATTTATTTTATTTACTTTTTTTTTATGAGCAACTTTCATCGAAATTGTCGTTTCAGACAAGAGAGTAAATACCTTTTTTGGGGGGGGGATCAAAAACACCCACGTCGATCCCCTTATTGGGCGCAGATTTTGATGCGGTCCACACATCTTTGTTAGGCATCACATATGAAGTTTGCGACCATGTTTCATCAAAGCGTGTGTTTGGTTCAAGCGACAAAGACTGAAGTGTTTACGGACTGACAATTTTGAATTTAAGTGAAACCGGACAATGAGCGTATTACGAGACGAGGGATTAGTCACTCCTCGAGTGTCGTTTCCATGGTCCCTGAATATGCTCCGACTGAAGTGAGTGATCTCACCATGAAGGATACATTCTATGCCACGCTCGAGTCTGTGGTTGATCAGTGCCCCAGGCGAGATACTCTTCCTGTCTTGGGGGATTACAATGCATCGACTGGAACTGATAGGGATGGTTATAAGACGTGTGTTGATCCCCATGAGTCTGGAACTGTGAACCAGAATAGCACCAAGTTCCTTGACTTCGCAAGAAGTTGCAGAGTTGAGGTGGCTGGTTCATGGCTTCATCACCCACAACTTCACCGCTGGACTTGGTATTCCAACGCTGGTGGTGTGGCAAAGAAGATCGACCAGGTGCTGGTTAATGGTCACTGGAGAATGATCCAGAACTGCAGGGTCAACCGGAGTGATCAGTTCCTCAATACTGGCCACAGGCTTGTTGTAGCAACTTTGAAGTTGCAGCTTAAATGCAGGAGAATAGTACCATCCCAGCCGAGGCTGGGTGTTGGCAAGATCAAGGAAGAAAGCATAAATGGGGAGTTTGCGAACAGGCTAAGTGGAGATTTGGGGGGGTCTGGGTGCTTTGGGGGATCCTGAAGAGTTGTGGAGTGACTTCAAGACCACCGTCCTTGATGTTGCAGGTGGACGTCTTGGAATTCACCATAGGGCGAAGAAGAATTTTGTCTCTCAAGGGACACTAGATACCATTGACCAGAGTAACAGGGCCAGGCTTAATGGCAGAGCTGAGCTGTTCAGAGAGTTGAGGCATAAAACTGTACATGCGCTGAGGGTGGACAAGGAGGCCCAACGTATGTGCGCGGAACCTGTGAGGGGGTAAAGCATCACCTGTGGTCAGGTCAGGTGATTCTCGTCCTGCTTACAGGGGAAGTCATGCATTGTGTTCTTCCAAGCCCATCCTCCGTGTACTGCAGTTAGAGCAGAGGGTGGTGGGCTCTTGACAGAGTAGTACGAAGTGAAAGCCTGCTGGGCCAGTTACTTAAAACAGCAGTACCAAGCTGACCCACCAGCTGTTGAGTTGGATGTCAGTGGTGTTATACTTTTCCTATTGCTAAACCTCCAATCAATTGTGATCCACCTTCTGTTATGTGGAAACACAGGATGCGGTGAACCAGTTGAAATGGGGTAAAGCTCCTGGGATATATGACTTCTCTGATGAACTTCTCAAGACTGGTGGAAATGCTGTACTCGTGTCGTTGCATGCAGTTGGTGCTCTGTCTGGAACACAAGCATCATCCTCACTGACTGAAAGAGGGGCCTTGTTGTCCCTCTCTGGAAAGGGAAGGGTGATCGCCAAGACTGCACCAACTACCGAGGAGTGATGCTGCTCTCAGTGCCGGGCAAGGTCTTTGCTCGTAAAATTCTTGATACGGTTCGCCACCATCTGCTTGAGCACCAGCGTCCAGAGCAGTCAGGCTTTACACCAAAGAGGTCAACGATTGACCGTATCCTTGCACTTCGTGTCCTCACCGAACGCAGACGAGAGTTTCGGCAGGGGCTGCTAGCAGCTTATGTTGATCTCTGCAAAGCGTTTGATTCAGTGAATCGGGATGTCCTCTGGAGGATTCTTGGTCTTCATGGGGTGGCAACAAAACTGATCAATCTGATGTCTGAACCATACTCTGGTACTGAGAGTGTTATGAGATGTGGTGATACCATCTCTGACTTATTACCGCCACCACTGAAGGTTAAGGTGGTTATGTTTTCACCCCTTTCTCTCTGTTTGTCTGTCTGCTTGTTTGTTTGTCTGTGTGCAGGATCTCAAAAAGTTGTGGACGGATCCGGACGAAATTTTGTGGACAGGGTCAGTGTGCGACAAGGACGAACTGATTAGATTTTGGTGAAGATCCGGATCCAGATCCGAGTACTAGAATTTTTTCAGTGATTCTTTACCATTGAGAGATTGGGCTAAAAATGATATATAGCACAATATCTCAAAAAGTTGTGGACGGATTTGGATGAAACTTGGCGGACCCGTTGGGTGTTTGACAAGGCCGAACTGTTTAGATTTTGGTGAAGATCCGGATCAGACTGCTAGAATTTATAAGTGAATCTTCACCATTAAGCGATGGGGCTAAACATGATAGATAGCATGATATCTCAATTGTGGACTGATTCGGATAAAACTTCGTGGACAGGTTTTGTGTGTGACAAGGAAGAATTGATTAGACTTTGGTGAAGATCCGAATACGAATCTGGATACGGGAATTATATAATTGTTTAAGTGATTCTTCACCATTAAGAGATTGATATAGTGCTGGCCAAAATCGATATTGTGCTGTAGAGCATGATATTTCAAAAATATATTCGGCCCGATATGTTCTCGTGGATCAGGTATGACGTGGCGGAGGTATGCGCTCCACCGAATGCCTTTCTCGTATGCCTCACTGAAAGTTGTAACTGGAGTTTCTCAGGGGTGTGTGCCGGCCACCACACTTTACAACACTTGTATGGACTGGATTCTGGGGAGGATGTCGGAGAGATGAAGCTGCAGTGCATCGTTTGAGAATGTCAAGATCTCTGACCTTCATGTCACAGGTGATGCAGTCATCTTTGCAGAGACCCTTGGATATCCTTTTGGGGGCCCTCAAGATGCCGAATGAGGAGTCGGAGCCGCTGCGATTGCAGGTTTCCTCAGTGAAAACTAGGATCCAGGCTTTCAATTATATCTTGGATGCTGCTTTCTTGTCTGTACCTGTTTGCGGTGAGGATGTTGAGGTCAAGGAGAGATTCGGTTACCTTGGGCAGTGATATTCATGTCTCTGCTGGCTGTGGGACAAATGCCAATAGACGTCTGGGTCGGGCCTGGGGAGTCATGGATTCACTGGATCATGGGGTGTCGCACTGTCCATACCTGTGCAGGACAACGAAAGTCAGAATCTTCAGGTCCTTGCTGCTTTCAGTCTTGCGATACGGATGTGAGACTTGGACTCCAACCAGAGATCTGAGATGGAGACTTAATTCCTTTGGTACCAGGTCTCTTCGGAGAATCCGTGGCTATCAATGGTTGGACTTTGTGTCCGAGTAGTTGCTGAGAGGGACTGAAATGAGATTATTTTTTTCACCTGCATAGTACATGAGCATCAGCTGTGGTTGTATGGACATGTGGCTCGTTTTCCTGACGCTGATCCTGCTCACCAGATTCTCTCAGCGAGGGAGCCTCGTGAGTGGAGGAGGCCAATGGGCTGACCACGTGCCTCGTGGTTGTAGCTGGTTGATCAGCATCTCGAGGAGATGTGGATAGGCCGGGCATCTGCCAGATGGATGGATGGCCAGACGGAGGCCCCTGGAGGACCGGCAGAAAGTGAACGCAGTGACGTGCTGCTCCGGTACATGCTGCCACACCTGACCCGACTGACTGACTCACCTACGGATATTGCTCAATTGCATAAGCTCACCAAACTAAAGACCAGGTTAGCTAAAAATGTTAGCAGTTCCACAAGCAATGTAGTTTAAATTAAACTCGGACACTTCTACATACGGACGGACAACCCTGAAAACACAATGCCTCTGGCGACTTCATCAGCAGAGGCAAAAAATTAAATCTATCAATTCATTGCATGAAAAATAAAATGCTCCCACAAATATTCTTAAATCAAAAGTGTCACATCAGCAATGTCCAAACAAAGCAAAACCAGATTCAAATACTTGCATAAAATTAACAAGTTAATGACCATATATAAACATACCTGAGGCTCACCATCGGCTGCCCTAATTTCTGTCAGCATCTCGAAGCACTGCCGCACAGCGAGGGCTGCCTGGCCCGACAGCAACGCAGCACGGGCTATGGCCAGACGCAAGCGCCGCAGCCACTCACGGCACGTTTGTCGGTTGGTGGAAAAGAATCCACGGATGACCTGTCAAAAACAAACCTCGTTGGCATGATGGCATTGGCGCCAATTTTTCATTGCCATCGCAATTGCCTACCATCATGAGCAATTTGAGCTCTTGGGGCAGATACTGCACGAAATACTGCACCAGAGAACATTCTCCAACATCATGAGAAACTATTTTTTGCTACGATTTAATTAATAGCATGACAGATACAGCTCCATTTCAGATAGACAATCATCTTTGCAGGTGAATAAAACAAAAACCGACAACCTTAGACGGAGCAGGAATAGCAGTGGCACATCCTTCGGCAGCATTATACATCAGTTTCTCGAGATTCTCCAGGAACTGCAACAGCATCCAAACGCGCCACATGTTCTGCACATAGCCCTCATCAGTGTCCGCAGACGCCACACACCAACCATCTGTGTGACTTTCCTCCAACGCATCGGCACTTTCAACCAAGCGTGCCAAGCTGCGCACAGCACCTGCAAAATGCAGAGAGCAGAAATACAAGCACCTTGAGAATAAACCCAATGTTAAATCAACACCCTGCCTACCAACCATTAACATTGAAGATGACGAATGAAAAGTTTTCATTTCTGAGATCAAAAAACAAATGTCAATTTCAGACAAAATAAATGTGACAGCATGAAGTCTTCAAAATAGCTCAAGGTAGTGACGCTTACTTGTAATACTGCACAGACCATCAGTCAGATGTACTGATGCAACAGGTAAAACAAGACAGCTGTTCACCACCATCTCAAGTCATCACACATCCTAAACCATGATCTTTTATACTCATTTGTTAAACCACCCCTCCAACCTCCAAAATTTTGCTTCTGTAACCCCACTATCCAGCCTTGCATATCAATCTTACCCATTCATACTCTATTGCCCATCTGTCTATTTTGTCCCTCAGCCCCAATGTTGGCGTTTCCCCCCTTCCGTTTTTGCTCTATTGCGTCCTGATCCGTTCTATTAAAACATCAGAAACTTTACCAGAAACGTACGTTATTAAAACATCAGAAACACGACAAAGTAAAGCTGCAAATTACATCAAACAATCACAAGCTTAACAGAGAACAAATGAAACCACAGCACAAATGTGCACCAAAATTAACCATTTCATAGTTATTTGAGAACCCTCAAGTAACATATAAACAGGTTTATATATTAATATAAAACCCCTCTCTTATAAACCGTCATTTGAACGGAAAAAAAAAAAAATCAAACACTTCCGAGCTAAAGTGCGCATGCGACCAGCGATTTAATTTTCAAGAACACTTCTGCCTTCTTCCTCCGAATCGCTCGCATAAGGCTCGAAACGATTTGGCTC
This sequence comes from Eptatretus burgeri, assembly GCF_056783735.1. Lineage (NCBI taxonomy): Eukaryota > Metazoa > Chordata > Myxini > Myxiniformes > Myxinidae > Eptatretus > Eptatretus burgeri. The sequence goes on from NC_140968.1 coordinate 19,756,496, forward strand.
CACAATTCCCCCGAAAGCATTTCCATCACTAATTTTGTCTCCAATAGATTCTTCAAAATCCCCATGATCACTTTCAACATTCTCAGAACCATCAGAGTTGCTATTGACTGTGGAATCAAAATCGGAATCAGTCATCAACCTGCACTGTTTCTCGATGTAAACCGTCGTTCAATTCAATATGGATTCCAGATGTGACGTCACTGGCAAAATCGAAAATCAACACAAGTACTTTTTTGACACTTCATGATTGGCAAAAAATATATATATATATATATTTCCCCCTTCAAATTAGACTGCGATTAATGGTTCTCAATGGTTTTCAGAAGAAAAAGAAAAAAATGCATTTCGGTTCCCATCCATCCATCCATTGGGACCACACTCTGTGCAGAGCGTCGGTGCTGCCCAAGCAGTCTCCTGGGCCACTGGGTACAATCCTGGGTGGGTTGCCACTCCGACACAGGATACCAGGAACCGACCACTCATTTTGCCAACCTCGGAAGGATAACAGGCAGAATCAACCCCACTTGGTATTAATAAAACAGCTAAGGGTGATTTGAACTCAGGATCCAAGGATCCCAAGCCCACCACCCTAAACATTAAGACAACACCAGGCATATTTTGGTTCCCCTTTAATATAAAATCTATAAATTGCCTCCAATAATTAAACTACAGGGTGCCCCACAGAAAACCAGGGAATTTGAGATTTATTTTGCCATATTTTACCATATCAATAAACTAACATTAATTTTCAGCAGCCCACGGAAAGCACTTTGAACACTACATCTAACGTTTGCTTTTGTTTGAAAAGAAAGTGTACCTTTGTTTTACACTACATCTAAGTTTGCTTTTGTTTTAAATAAACTGTACCAAATTTCCTGGTATTCCGTGGGGCACCCTGTAGAAAGGCACTCGGTAGAGCACATACCTCCGCCCCGTAATGCCTGATCCACGAGAACACATCAGGCCCATTCAATTTTTGAAATATCATGCTGTACAGAACTATGTTGTTTTTGGCCTGATCTCTCAATGGTGAAGAATCACTTTATAAATTAAATAATTTTCGTATCCACATCCTGATTCGGATCTTCACCAAAATCAAATAAATTCTCCCTCGTCACACACCCAACCTGTCCACCACGTTTTGTCCGGATCCGTCCACAACTTTGAGATATCGTGCTATGTATCGTTTTTCGCCCGATCTCTCAATGGTGAAGAATCACTATGAAAATTAAATAATTCTCGTATGCACATCAGGATTCGGATCTTCACCAAAATCTAATCATTTCGTCCTTATCACATGCCCAAAATGTCCATCAAGTTTCAACCGAGTCCATCCCCAACTTTTTTGAGATATCGTGCTATATCGTTTTTGGCCCGATCTCTCAATGGTGAAGAATCACTTTTAAAATTCTAGTCGTCGGATCCGGATCTGGATCTTCACCAAAATCTAATCAATTCATCCTCGTCACACACCGAAACTTTCTCCAAAATTTCTTCCAAATCAGTCAACCACTTTTTTAGATATCCTGCACACAAACAAACAAACAGATAGGGGTGAAAACATAACCTCCTTCACCTTCCGTGGCAGAGGTTAAAAATGAGGAAATCAGCAGCAAAGGTGTGACATACAATTGCACAGTACAGTACAATAGAGTGTAATGAACAATGCACACAAACTCAAAGTAATGCAGTTACAGACGAGCTCACCTTCAAGTGTTTACCCTGCAGCCAATGCATGTAAAATGCTACATCATAAATTAAAAATATAAAAGCACAAAAAAAAATTCCAAAAATGAACACAGGGCATCCGAGGCCCTTTGAGAGCCAAAATAATCTGAAAAAATATTTGATCACATGATTGGGGAAAAAAAAAAAAAACATCAAAGATTACCACTTCATCTTTCAGTAAAACAAAGTGAAGAAAATCTTACAAGCCGGTAGGCGACGAGAGATTCGCTGGGATCGAAGCGCTGGATACGATGCTTTTCATTCTGACCGATCCACCAACGAAGATTCATTGCCAAGACGTATTGGTTCACATACAATTGTTCCTCTGCCTGGCAATATTTTTCCTATTGCGTATTTTGCCAACTGGCACTCCTCATAAAAAATGACGGTAAATAGACACCCGATTTTTGAAGGACAACCATTTGAAAAATAATCGGTTTGCTGGTTTGTGCTGTGGAGCCTCGCGTTGCAGACACAGACACAGACACAGACACACACAAACACGATAAACTTCTCAATGCTCTTGTTTGGCCACACCTCCTGAGCCACACAATATTTTTCATAAGCCACGCCCACTTTCCTGCATCACTCCCACGTTTCATCAACCACGCCCACTTTCCTAAGCCCCTCATAAAAAATGACGGTGAATAGACACCCGATTTTTGAAGGACTACCAATTGAAAAATAAAACCTCAATCAAAAATCGGCTCGAGTAAAATTTTCTAAATATCTCGAAGTGTTTAATTCTGAAGTCCAGTTTCTCTACATTCAAAACTGAAGGACAAGTATTGAAAATATTGTACGCGGTTTTTCAGCCGCTGCACAGCAACAGGTGGTTGCTCGGCAACGAAATTCAAACGCGCACATTCCCAGACCATATGGCACCTGTTGGCAAAGTTTCATCGAAATCGGTTCGCTGGTTCGTGCTGTGGAGCCTCGCGTTGCAGACACACATGCAGACACATGCAGACACACACAGACAGAGACAGAAAACCCGACAATAAGGGATATCTCGCATATATAGCGAATCCAATAAACAAGCTCACCTTCGATGGCTTGAAAAGTATCCTGGGCACGACCCAATGGTGTTCTCAACTTTGCTTGCACAGTGAACTGTGCAGCCTCCCACATGGACCACAACCATAGCGCTACCTCTGACTGCTGTAGTTCAGGTGTGAACCCATCAGTCATTTCACTGTTGAGAGACCCAAGCAACCTTTCTCTCGGTCCATTGGAAAGGCGCTGACAGCTTTGGTACAGTCGTTTCAGCCAAGAATCTTTTCTGTAAAACAAGAGGAGGGACGTGTGGTACAAGAGGAGGGAGGTGTGGTACATGGGGGGGGGGGGGGGAGGGGACAACAGCAATATATATATATATATATATATATATATATATATATATATATATATATATATATATATATATACATACACACATACATACATACTGGGTCATATCACAAAATTGATGCAAAAATTGAAATTGATGCAAAAAATTGGTTGGGAGACAGAATGGCACAAAAAACACAATGTAAAACCACTGCTGGTTTGAGTTGCGAATCTAACCCTAATATCTTGTGCCACCACTCCGACATAAACACGCACAATAGCCATTACAATTGCCACCATCCAAATCAAAAAACATGCTTCTCCGGCGAGCCTCATGGAGCACCAATTCCATGCTCATCTTAACTTGGTATAGCATGTTGGAAGTACATACCCCAAGCGCATCACATTGCCAGTCAGCACAAAGGCCATGATGTCTGTAAATTCCCGTGAGTGAAAGGTGCCAGTGGCTTGACGGCCCATGTGAGTGTGCAGAACCCCTGATAAAAACTTCCGCTCTTTAAAATCACGATCCTGATCCACACTATTTGCAAGGAAAAATAAAAGGTGGGAAATCGTTAGAATAACAATCACATTATTAATAAATAATGTGCAATCCACCAAAAGTGGCCACAGCACAGAGGGGCACATAACTTTGCAAAATATTGATCCATACATTAGGCAAGTCACATAAATGCAGGGTTTTTTTTTTTTTTTGCTTTATTTCGATGCTCAAAATCAACAAGCATCTTCCAGATCAATGCTAACAAGGGCATTTCCACCACTCAAGTGCTTGGAGAGAAGGAAAGTGACAAAACAGATAAAAGAAAATTAAAGATTGGAAGAATAAACATTACGTTAATTACATAATGTAACAGGTATTTTTTTTTTTTTTCGAAGCTCACCTGAGCAATACATCGAGCCGCAAACTGCGCAGGAGCCGAGTATAAGACTGCCTCACTTGTGGATTTGTGTGCACCAGTTGGCCCCAGCACACGTCTAAGCACCTACAAAGTCACAGCACCAGGTATTGCAGAAGCATGATAATTCCAACAACATTTTATGACTGCGCAGGTTCTATGGGGCACCTACCGCTGTGCCAGGTTATAAGGAAGCGATGGGGCGAGCAGTTGAAGGCTGTCACACGTTTTTATGCAGAACAAATGGTCTTCATGGTTGGCTGGGTGGGAAATCAAACCAGACGTATGAAAAATATTCAGTTAAAATTGAACGCAAAATCATGAAATTGACAAATTTAAATAATACGGTCCCCTTTGACAACATACAAAAACAAACCAAGATGGAAGGGCACTCAGTCGAGCGCAAACCTTCACTGCGCAATGCCTGATCCAATAGAATACATCAGGCCCAATAAATATATCGTTTTAGCCCATTTCGCAATGGTGAAGAATCACGTTAATAAATAAACAAATCCCATATCCAGATCCGGATTCGGATCTTCACCAAAATTGAATAAATTAGTCCTTGTCACACACCCAACCTGGCACCAAGTTTCATCCGAATCCGTGCACAACTTTTTGAGACATCGTGCGATATAGCGTTTTTGGCCCGATCTCTCAATGGTGAAAATTCACTTTAAAAATTCTCAGTTGGATTGTTTTTTCTTTTAATACAAAGTTGAGGCTCGTGGAGAGCTCGAATACTGAACAGATCAGGAAGCAACAGAACAAAAGGAACAGTAGAAAGAGGGGTATACACCAACAGCAGGGTTGAGGGACAAAATAGAGGGGGACTTGGACATATAAGGGCTGTGGGGAAGAATGAGGAGGAGGGGAGGACGTACAGGGTGGACAAGATGGAGACTGACGTAAACTCTCAGGAAGGAAAAACTGGAAATCTTGAAGGAGGTGGGCTTGTGGGTTGCAGTTAATGGGCATACAAATGATCATGACTTTGGATGGGGAGGTGATCTGAGATGGTGGTGAACAACTGTCTTGGAGAGCTGGAAAGAGGAATGAGATTGAAGAGAAAGTACAGTAGAAGTTGATTCCACAGGCGGGGAAAAAAAGAGGAACGAATGAGTGGCAATGAGCGGGTGATTCTGGATTTTGGATGTTTCACCAGAAGGGAATTGCTGGTGGACTGCATGCACCTGGCAAAAACTTGGGGTTGGGGGGCAGGGAGGGGGGGACAAAACATGGAAAGAGCAGAGGGTGCATGTCATGGAAGAAGGTGGTAGAAGACAGACTACTGACCTGTCTCAGATGGGAAAGTGATCGGCTCAGAGACTCAGCTTCATCGCGGGAGATTTCACTGAACTCGAAATACTTGATTTCCACGGCGTCAAGCTGATCAAGGTGTGAGACAGGGGCACCAGGCCAAAGAGCAGAGCAGGATTCCAAGCTGCAGATTAAGGCCTTGTCGGTGGATAAGAGTTCAGGTGTGCCAAGGAAGAACTTTACAGCTGACTTTGGAGGCCAACTTTGTAATGTGGTTTTTCCCAAGAAAGATCATGGCTGATCGTGAGACCCAAACGTTTGAATGACTGAACTTCAAGAAGATTGTTAAGAAAGTAGATGGGGGTTACCAGACAGTCTTTTCGGTGATATAGTGAGAGTGTGGGATTTGTTTGGATTGAAAAACATATTCCAAGTGTTTGACAAGCTTGTGATTTTGTCAAGGTCTGAAGAACAGGAAGAGGCTGTTGCCTGTCTGTCGGAAGGATGACAGATGTCATGGCAGATGTTGGAATCATCAGCAAATAAATAAAAAGGATGAAAGATGTCTTGTCCTTCATTTTCAGTTATGCTCGGTGTTGCTTAATGCATGCCTTCCTATATTATTTGGTGAACCAAAATTAGTCTTATGGTCTGATTGTGATGATTATCTATGGTAATAAAATCCATTTTATATTATGAACTGTGGAATTTTAAAATGCAGAATATGCATGTCAATGCATTTTAAATTTGCCAGGAAAATGCTCTGAGGGGATTACACCAGTGTTTGCTCATACTGCTTGCAAGCATTATTCAGCTACGTTCAATGTTATTGAAAAAAAAAAAATTAACCTGCGATTTGTACAGACAATAAATCGCCCAAATGTACAGGCAAGGAGGGTCAACAGCAGTGAGATGGGTACAATTGCCATGATACATGAGAGAATTGGTCTTCATAAAGACTGAAAGATTGCAGTGGCCATAACAATAGCGATGTTACCAAGGTAACATTCTTTCCTCATGTTGGTTCTTTCACTACCTGATGCAACCTCAGTATGACAGCCATGGTTATCTGGACTTGGCATGCTCAATCTGTGGTGGTCCACGTCACTGTTGTTGGCCGTGAGCATTGAAGTCACCCCTCCGGAATACAATCTGTTCACTTCTCTTCCTTAGTGCCTCTTCTAGGGGTTCTTCAATGTGAAGGAAAATAAGTTTGCTTGCCGAAGGGGAGCCAGACAATAAATGATCACAAGAAGATTTGCAAGGATTATACAACCTGTTATTGGGATTGCTAATAAGATCTTGGGGTGATGATATGGACTCCCAAGGGCACTTCCTCCTGCTTAACTGCAAAGCACGGTGCTCCGATTTCTCGTAGGTCTATCGTGCTCGTGAAATGGGATATACCGCCTTGAACCGCAAATGGCAGCATCTGGGATATTACTGCTCATGCAATTTAAATTCAGTGTGACAATGTCAAGCTGTCCAGGACTGGTCAAATTAGCCATCAGTCCTCATATGTTCACAGGAATTATTTTGTAAGGTTGGGGTCGCCATTGTTGCAGTCAGTGCTTGGTTTATGCTGTCTGGCAAGTCCATTTCCCGAGCTATTCTTTGTCATTTTATCCTGTCGTTTTAGAATGAGATGTGCAAGACAATTCTGGAGCAAAAAAGGAGTCCACCACAAGTTTGGGTAATTATCTGTAAGCTACTCATTACAGGATGGAGCAGAGAAAGTTCAGCTTTTTTTTTGTATACATTGCCAAGGCTTGTATAAGAGCTAACACACATAACATACAACAAAGGGAGCAGGAGACAAGAGGGGCGGGAGAGGGACGCACAAATCAGTAGCGAACAGATACATTAGATGTGTCTGTGGAAGGGAGAGGTCTGGGCAACAGGGAATTTGAAGGAGGTGGGTTTGGGGTTAATTAACGGCGGTAGAAGAGATCATGGTTTGGGATGGGGGAAGATATGAGGTGTTGAAAAACTGTTTTGAACTAACAGCAGCCTGACTATAAACTGTTGGGTTTGTGCTTCACAGGAAGGGCACTGGCATCCTAAAGTGTGCAGTCTCTTGGATGGATGTTAAGGTGGGGGACCCATTCACGAGCATTAGCTGGTGGACGGAGAATATTCCAGTGTCTTTTTATGAAGAGTCAGCGAGTTATTGCCAGCACCCTCAACAAATTCCAAATTCTGACTCTAAGCTAAAGGGGGCACTACATCGGTAGTACCAACGTGAAAAGCGGATTGGTTGTGCCTCGCCCAAAACGATGCAACCTGCATCAACTCCTGGCTCAATACGAACATGAATCAAGAATATTTTGGCAAGACCAGGCAAGACAAGTAGAATTGCTGTTACATGAAAGTCATTAATGTTAGCTGGCAAGGGCTTCAACCCTCCCTACCCCAACCCACTAGATATTCTCAAAGACAATCCCAAGGAACAAGCTCATTTCTCGACGTTTGGAATCGAAATCACCAAATACCGATATCTTTAGTAAAGTTTGACCCCAAAAACGTACGAGATACCAGTCCAGTCTACTTAATAAATAATACTCCACCATAGGGCCAAAAAATTCATCCAAACACTGAAAATTTCTCAGCAACGATGTCAAAAGAAAGGGAAAGATGTTCAGACCAATACTTTAGTTAATGCAAACAAGGAATCAGGCATGCTGCACAAACCCATATTATGTATGACATGAGGATTTTAAAATTTTCTTTCAAAAATTAAAATAAACACATCACATTCATTTACTTGAAGCATGGCTGGCTTACCATTTGTCAAGAGGCCCCAAAAAAATGTTTTAAAGGCTGGGAGGAGGAAGAGTGGAGAATAGGCTTCAGAACTCGACATTAATGACGTTACCTCGGATGCCCAAGAGAGCAGCAATTTCCTGAAAAAGGCAAAGTGGAATAATAAAATCACCACGCCATTAAAAATGCAGTGATCAATGGTCAACTTGGAAACAAACATACTGAAGGTCTACACCCACTGAACCAAATGGTCATGATTACAAATAATGACAACTGCTGCTAAACTAGCGGAAAGCTCTGGTGAACTTGGCATGTTGTCCAAGTCTTGAAACATCTTGGCCAAAAAAAAATTAGACTTAAAGAGTGCTCTCACCGACTGTCATGGCTGGGTTGCTGTTGTTGCAACAAAGAACCAATAAGAGCCAGGGTACAAGAGAAATGCTGCTTTGTAGCCATGGTGACTGTACTAATCACAGCCCCATCAAACATTGCTGGAGAGGATGAGCTAAGGCTGCTGGAGATGAAGTGATCATGCCTAGAGACAGAAGATGAGATAAAGGAGAGAGATAGAAATTAGAACACGGTGCAAGAAAAGGTAATTGCAGAATAAAATAAAAATTTGTGTGCAAAGGTTTGTTTGAATAGCAGCAATATAAAAATAGCCCCGTGGGGGACTAACGGTTATTTCCCCAACAGGCGGGGTGAAAATGAGGGATTATGGAGAAGGGGCCATGCCCCTTTCAGTTAAATGTTAACGGATGCACGTATGGACGGACGGACGGACAGACAGACGGGCGGACACTGTGACCCACTCTGAGCTTATTTAGGAGAAATAACCAAATGAATCGTTACCTTGTGCAATGAGAGTACAATGTGTACAGTACCGAGTACTGAATAGCTGGGTAGTGGATTGCAATATCCTGGTGCACAACTGCTAGGGTATCACTCAACAGAGAAAAAACAGTTGGAGAGAGGGCCCACATCTGATGAAGAGAAAGAGGGAGGGGGCTAAGAGGTTGCAACACATGAACAAGACTACAGTAGGCTAAAATGCAAGGGTATGTCAAGCCACAAGGCCCAATTCATTGACATGGTGAAAGATGAAAATTACAACTGTGTACTGCAGGCATTCACCCCTTCCCACACCCCCAAACAAATGTGTACAAAACACACGCATGCAGACACATGCACAAACACCTCTAACAAATGCTGTGGAGCAAACAGCCTTACCCCAATGATGGAGTTTCGGGCGTTTCCTACAGCACTGAGAGCACAAAGGTTGAAAAGCATGATGGATTGTGCCTCGTCCGGAGGGGGCACTTGTCCCACAAACACCGGATGGACAATGGCTTTCCAGTTTTCTTCATCCTCAGAAGAACTTGCTTCTCTCTTGATTACCTCAAGCAAGGCACTCAGGGCCCAGGCTGTTTCTCCGAGGAGAAGTTTGTACACCATTTCCAGGATTGGGATATTTTTGAGACCAAGAACAGCTTGGTACAAGGACAAGGCACTGTTCATCACCTACAAAAAAAAGAAGTTTAAAAAAAAAACCCCTAAAGAATGGTTTGTTGATTTGCAACAGTAAAAAAAAAACGAATGAAAATATAATTTGATAGTAAGGATCAACATTGGTACTTCATTGAAGGAGTGAATCCAAAAAACAAATTAAACTAAAGGCTTCTGAGAACACACTACCCTGGCACTGTCTTGAAACACAAGGACATGGGGGAGGTCTACGATCGGAAAATTTCATTGGTCGTGATGGCGGAAAATACCATATTTAACCCAAGTACTGTTGAACAGGAATGGTTTTGAAAGTGTCAAAAAGGTGATGTGTGTTCTGCAGTGTTCAAGTATACAATTCAATGGAAATAAAATAAAGATTTTAAAGGTCAGAGGAAAAAAAAAAATTCCAGAAGTTCACCACCGTTCAAGCAGCATCTTTTGCAGTACCTTGTGCAACACGTTACAATAGTTATTCGTGCCTGCTTGTGTCCTTCACGGCGTCCTTAAAAACAGTACGTTTCCTGTTTGGAATCATTTTCAATTTTGTTTGACTGCCAGACAGGCAGGCAGAGTAAAAAAAAAAAATCTCACTCTCTCTCTCCACACATGCGGGATCGGGCGGGACAAATCCAGCGCCAAAGTGCTAAAGCACAGGTTCGTTTTCTGATTCTTGTTCGAAATATAACATTCAACTGAAATCAAGTTGTTCCTCGATCATAAACTGATGTTTGTAGACAGAACCAATTATTTGTAGACAGATGCAGACAGACAGAAGTGAACCAATTTAACCTCGCTTTTTTCTTCGCATGCATGCGGTTAAAAAAAAAAAGTAGGACCACCGAACCTGCAGCTTATCTGGGCCCTCGCCTTATATTGTCACCCAAATTTGGTAGCATTCTGACTGGTGGGTCTGGAGAGGAAGATTTTTGAAGGAATTTACATGATTTTTTTTTTTCCACAAACATGTGCTAAGTCCACCATTTTAACACGCTTTCGGAAACATGATCGGCATGACCTCCGCAATTTAACATCAGGATCCTGTCCTAATGTTGTAACCCAAATTTGGGAGCATTCTGACTGGTGGGTCTGGAGAAGAATATTTTTGAAGAAATTTACTAAGTCAGCCATTTTGACCGACTTAAAGTCACGTGACTGGAATGAGTTTCGCAATCACTGTTACCAATCATGGGAGGAACGTTGCTGCCAAATTTCAGCCGGATCTGCCGAGCAGTTTGGCCGGAGAAGTCGAAATAGGACACGGACGAACGGTGCGCGATGACGATACCTTATCTGGAATTTAAATTCCAGACGAATGAAAAAAAAAAAAAAAAGATTACAAACTGCTGCTCCCAAGTGAAAAACCAAAATCCATCCATCATTTGTGCAAACTTCCTGCTCATTGCAAGAAAAATGATTACAATTGTTTGTAGTGATGATGCATAATTATAACCGAGTGGACTGAAGTGTTGCCGACGTGTTCGGTTTTTTTTGATGTTGCTGATTCGCAAATCAAATTTGATCAAAATCGCTGATGAATTAAAAAAAAAAAAAAATTTACAAGTGTGATCACGCTTTGTAATAGTGACCCGTAAACACATTAATCAGCAAATGTACACCTGCAATACCTGCTCCCTTGGGTAGATTCATGAGCAAGTGAATAAGAAATAAAGTAAATAAGCAAACAAATGGCAATCAAGATGATTTCCAAGTCTTTACTCCAATGCTTCAGTGGAAATTGGGCAAGAGCTGATATTTCAATTCCCAATAACATATAGTACCACTCCCAGTAACTATTATATTCCCAACAATACAATTCAAACAATATCGAAGAAAAATAATGTCTGAAAGCCATCACCGTCAAGCATATGATCAGAGCGAGTCCAAGAATCAGGCACGAGTGGTTATTTATATTATTTTGAAGGATGTTGCTACGCTTGGAGGAAACTTGCCTCGACCTCACGTCGGTAACGCAGTTGCAGAAGGTTCGAGCTTGGAAGAAACAGTTTCTCCACAAATGGTGCAGGCAGGTTTGTACCTACTTGTTCAACTATCTGAATAATCAAAAGGCAGGACACATTTTGACAAGTCAACCAAATATCAAACAATATTCACTCTTGTCATAAAGCTTGTTGCTGGCAAGCTTTATCTGAGCATAAGTGGCAACAGTGACAAATTTTTATTGGTCTCGTGTGAATTTCAGTGCTCACCAAAGCAAGAAAGGAAAGGAGTGAGACTATGTACTCTGCAGAACAGCCCAAACAGGCCTGCATTTGCTCAGAAGCAAATGACAGGACTGCCGAAGTGGGTGGTGCTGTCCCAGGATCGAGGCTGACGAGGACAAACCCTACACAATCATTGGCTGCCGTAAGTAGCTCCTCAGAGAAAGAAGTGCATCGGGCTACTTCAACAGAATTCACAACTCTCTCGAGTACCTGAATTGGAATGACAGGGATGTCCATCAGAATGGTGTGCAGTGGCCCATCAGCCACCATCACACATGGGATTTAGTCAACAACTGCAAAATAGATATTTATATATCTTGCCTGCACAAATGTATCTTCCCTGCACATAATAAAACAGAAGCATTCTCCAGTCAACACAGCAAACCAATTTTAGAGGGTACAAAAAGGTCGAGGTGACTTCTTTTTTTTTTTGAAGTACGATGTAAGCATTTTAAATACAATATATAATTTGTCATCAACAACAGTTCCGTTACAATGGTTACATCATCGTTGCAATGATACAATAATATGCTCAATATCGGTCAAAGTGGAACCCACCCAATGGAAAAAAAAAATTATAAAATTAAAAAAAATAACTTCTTGCAGGGTTATGGTTTTGTAGTGATGACATGTAACCCTAACCCTAACCCGAAGCTGCAAGTCTTGAATCAGTAAGTTAATGGTTGTTTTAAACACCGAGTCTGGTGTAATCTTGACAATATTCCAAACAAATTAAACATCTGAAACAGGAGGAGGGGCGGTGGGGGGGGGAATGTCAGCAGAGAATTTGCTTTCTTGAAAGGAAGCCACAAATATGAATGCACTTTAAATTTAATCTGCATAATCCAGCATCCCAAATACACAGCAATTGTTATACACCTCCCCACCACCCCGATACCACCCTTTCTCCCCCATCCCTCCCTTTCCCCCAACCTCTCTGCTTCCCCTGCTCCCCCCTCATCTCATCCCATCCCCCTCCTACCCTGTATTCCTGTCAGTGAAGCGACAGGTGGTATTTGCTGGTATAAAATAAAATCTATATACCGTTTGCAGGGTATAAACAGGCCCCTCACCCAACAAAGTACAGTACCGTCTAATTAGTTTTTTTTGGTGGTAGCCGTTTTTCGTCAGACACAAGTATGTCAAATGTCAATCTCATGGGTATGACATCAAATGTAGACCATCTCTAATGGTCTGACATCTTGTGTGTCTCGGTGACCACGTTGGCACTTAAAGTGAAAAAAAACGAACAACAAACGTCTGCACGGTGGGCCATGACTTCCGTCAAAGTCGGGAATGTCTACCCAGCGTCCATTTTCCGACTTTGAACGAAACACCGTCGACGTGTCCCAGGTGGGTTGTGCAATGTTTTAAAATGTCGATACAACTCTCTGACCCCTTAACTGAAATAAACAGCTGCTGATTTTCTCTGTTTAGACCACAATGGTCAACAATGGCACAGAGTAATGCCATGCACAGCAGACATAAGATGGCCACCTGGAAGTCGACCCTCGCAAAAAAAAAAAATTAAATTGAGGTCAGCAGGAATTTCATCAGCAAAAAAAATTTGGGGTCAGCAGGAAAAAGGCGAGGGACAGCGGGAGCAACCGGGTCAGCACCAAGAGCCGAGAAGAAAAGGTGGGGTATACTATGAGCGATGTTAATGGGCACAACACACAACTCGCAGCAGGAGAGAATTCAGTAGTGATAGTGTTGACATGGTAGGCAGGTATGGGTGAGATCAGGAAGTGATGACCGAGGGGACATTGGCAGAAAAGAAGCACGGGACTCACAGGGAAGTGCCTCACTGTATGAATGGTGACATGCCAGAATGTGAATGTCAGTGTTTGAGGATGCAAATGGAACAGGAGGTGGTTGGCTCTCGTGTGAACACGGGATGGCACAGAAATAGTACAGTATTATCATATTGGTTTAAGTAAAGCAATATGACATCCGTACGAAGTGAGAGGAACACAAGAAAAGTGTCAAAATGTCATTAAGTTGGAAGTGTTGTGATTCAGTGGTGTTTGAAGTCATGAAGGGAAAAGCACAGTCTAAAGCAAGATAGCCCAGCAGAGGGCCATACGTAAATGCCAAGAGGACATAAGTTCGAAAAAAAATTGCAGCTGAGGGTGAAGATGTGAGCGAATTAAGTGCGTGTGGAAGCAGCACAGTGTTCTGAGGAAGAACTAAAAGGGTACCGAGGAATAAACCGGTGTGTGCCATTCGGGTCAAAAATAAAATGTCCCCCGTCCTGATTTGAATCTGAATGCAAGTGACCAGTGTGCTAACAGGGGAGTTAGATTTTCTTCGTTAAAGATTTGGCATTCCCGCTAATGATTATAAAGACATAGATGAGGGATTACAGAGCTTGCAGCATCAAATTGGTTAGCTGTAGGATAACACGCTTCTTTCAACCAGCTCATGAAGAGTTAGTGGCATCGACCACTATTCTCAAGTAGGTACAGGAAGATCGAGTTGGCCGTCTTCTTTGAGATCAAGCACACCATCATCACCCTAGTTGCACACCAACCTCATCATTTGCTATGAACACGATTTTTGACCCGGATGACCTAATATGAACAAGGCACTGGCCGCTGGCAAAAACAATTGCTCCTGCCTTTTGACCATTTATTGTTTTCCCATGTCGGGGTGGACACTTGACATTGCCACCAACTCCGCATCCTCATTCATTACCGTTTCTCTTGAATGCCAGTTTGAATAAGTCCTGTAGATAAGGATGGATGAATCTGAAAGCAAATAGGATCTTGGAAGATGGAAACAGGAACATGAACCACACTCGTCACACTTGAAATGTTTTGGTATTTTTCTGAGGTCAGATGTCAAATAAGGGAGTACATTTTTGTTTAGTCCCTTCCCTCCCTCCCGCCCCCCCCCCGCCCCATCCCCCACCCTCTCGAGGTGGTGAGCCTCGTAACGAGCGTGGGGCCAGGGCGACACGGCACGGCACGAAGAAGAGGCGGCGGGATGCAGATGTGAAGGGATTACCGATCAAGAGCTGTCAATAGCTGCACACTCAGGATACAATGATGTACTCAAAGATAAAAGCATACAACAGGACCAATAACAAATACAAATCATAAAACAATGTACCTCCCCAATGTAAGATGTCGTGATTGGTGGTCCACGGGATGGACTGAAACGATTCCCGATGCTTCGAACAACTGTGGTAAATACTCTCAGGAGGGCAGCAAGCTTTGCCAATGAAACATCCAACTGAGGCACCTCCTCATCCAGAACCTCCCCACCTGCAGCCTGCCGTACATCCTGATCACACAAGAGGTCTTGGCTTTAATTAGTCTCAATTTTCAGCCGAAGCCAATTTTTTCTCAATTTTGACCTGAAGCTTATTACGTAACCTTACAACACACTCTACCACATCAAAAATAGAAAACAACAAAGTAGCAATTTTACATGAATGCACGCATGAACATGACAAACCACTCATCCTTCAACATTTTCTGGATAAAAATCCAATAGGGGATATTTAGGACATGCGAGACCAAAGGTGCATTCCACAGCCAATATCCACAAAGCAATAATGCTCAACCCCACAAAATAAATTATGCCAGGTGTCAATCATTAATTATTACCTCATCACCAAAGGTGGGCAGAGGTTATGTTTTCACCCATCCTTGTTTCTTTGTCTGTGAGTAGGATATCTCAAAAAAGTTAGGGGTGGATTCGGACGAAACTTGTTGGACAGGTTGGAGGTGGGACAAGGACTAATCGTTTACATTTTGGTGAAGATCCAGATCAAGATCAGAGAATTTTTTTCAGTGATTCTTCACCATTGAGTAATAGGGCTGAAACAATATGTAGTACAATATCTCAAAAAGTTATGGCGGATTCGGATGAAACTTGGTGGATGAATTGGGTCGGTGACAAGAATAAACAGATTAAATTCTGGTTAAGGTCAGGTCAAGTCAAGTATGGGAGCATGCGCCGGAGCAGCGCGGCACTGCGTCCACTTTCTGCCGATACTCCAGGGGCCTCCGGGGGACAATAAGAATCTATCAAATAAGATGTTGCATTTCTGCAGCACTACCAATTTAATGAACATACCAAACACTGGAAAGCAAGAAAACAGATGGAGTAAAAGCTGAACTCTCCTTTTTCTTATGATAATTTTTTTAATCCCTCAAGATTTGAAAACACAGTGATGGCTACAATAACCAAGGTAGTGAAAGTCTTTGGCCATATACATTACACGTGCAATTGGTTACACTGGCAATACAATAGAATCATTTTGCTTACAACATGACAATAAAAAACAAAAAAAAGAAAGAGGCCGAAAGAAACATTTTGTTGTCAACCAAAGTAAATAGCGTACACACCTCAGCGTATGCTTCCATGTCCTCCAAAAACTGACTCAGAAGGGTTAAGGAGAATCCCAGGTCAGCCACCCAGAACTGCTCCAGACAGTTCAGCCAGCCTGGAAGATTGGGAGCCAAACAGTGTGCAATGTGCATGGTGATCAGTATTTGACAAGGGAAAGTATAGTGCATCAATCTCTGAAGGTGAAAGTAAATTGCAGTAAATAAACTACAAAGGATGCAAGCTGTCAATTGCTACAAAGCAAGAGGCATATTTCCTTCTTCCAAACTGTTCTTCAAAAAAGGCAATCCAAAAGAAGAAAATTCTGAGAACAATTACTGCAAGGAATATTCTCCAAATGCCAAACGAGAGCCATTGTCGTGGCTGGTGAAGGTGCAGTTCGGTTTTCAAATATTACCGCCTTTTCACAAACAAGGTAAACCAAATAAAATTTACCAATCACACAAAACATGTCACAAATAAGCTCAACAACCTAAGATGCAATGCTGCCATAATGTTTTCACAAAAATAGAATATATATATATATATATATATATATATATATATATATATATATATATATATATATATATATATATATATATATATATATATATATATATATATATATATGTGTGTGGAAAGACCCACCCACATCTCTCACCTGTGAATGGAGGGAATATCCAATCAGCTCTCACCTAATCTACTAAACCCAGGTCGCTAGGATTATAGAAACAATTGACCCCTCCCACACTCCTCAAGCCGAAGAAGCTGCGTAAAGCAACTCCAGAAGACCTACACAAGGTAAGCGCTATGCTGTTTCGAACCCTTCCCAGAGTTCCTCAACAAATATAAAGACGTTCACACATGAGAATCCCAATGCTACACGCTGATATATACACACGCACACACACGTAAGCACAGTGTCTGGGCTGTGTCCTGTGTTGTCACTGAACTAATCCCTCAAACCTTTGTGAAATCGTACCAAACTTTCGGGCTGCACCTACCTCTGCCGCGTGCATGTTGTAAGGGTATATATATATATATATATATATATATATATATATATATATATATATATATATATATATATATATATATATATATATATATATATATATATATATATATATATATATATATATATATATATATATATATATATATATATATATATATATATATATATATATATATATATATATATATATATATATATATATATATAGCGGTAGAGGAAATTTGCAAACCACCATTCAGGTCCCGTAGGTGAGATATCTCTGTAAGTACATGTGTAGTTAGCCCCCAAACCCGTTGTTTAGAGGGAATAAATGTGATTCATTCGGGCTGCGACGCTTTAAGATAGCCGTTTTTCTGTTCTATCTTTATTTTGTACCAACCACATCTCAACCGCCATCACACAACAACCACCAACCACAACGCTGCTTCACAACAACAACGCCAACAGCCACGATCTTTACCTTCACAACTCGCTCCCGCAAACATGGCATCACCGCCATTCCAAACGGCACCATGGCCATAAACCACCACCATAAACCCTCCACCACCTTCACCTCTCCTCCTTCTACCGCCATTCCCGCACCACCTGTGAACACCGAGCGTCGGGCTGTCGTGGGCTCGTACAAGGTGCGCGCCAAACCGCGAGTGCAAAATGCGGCTTTTCCGAGGAGAATTTGGATCAGGAATGCTACACGCCCACTTCTGATTCGTCAAATCAGCAAGCGCGGGGCGGTTTGGCCCCGCCTCCAGGCGCGTCGGTGTAGAATCGAGATATGCAAATTCTCGGATTAGGGGAGGTTCACGCCCCTTTTTCTCCGTCCAATGGGCGAGCGTGGCTCCACCCCCGAGCTCGTTCTGATCCAGAAATTTGCATATGGGTTCTCCCCACGGCCTATAAAGCGCCGAGAGCAAGTCGAATCAGAGGAGAGTCAGTTTTTTTGGTTGGAGAGCAGACTGTGGCAGCGGCAGGGTCGAGTCGGTCGCGGCAGAGTCGGTCTCGGCGGAGTGTCTTGGGCAGTCTGTCGGGGTTCGGAGTCTGTCGGGGAGCTGCAGAGAGAGGAAGCCTGGAGCTTGGAGCGTGGAGTGGAGTTGGGAGGCGAGGGCATACAGGTGGTTTGCTGCAGTCGGCTGAGGCGAACGGGGAAAGAGACCGAGTAGCTCGGGTCCGAGGCAAGGAAGACGGCGGTCGGCGACGAGGTCGCGGTGGAATCGCTCGTCGCTGACCCAAGCAAGCCAGCTATCCTCTTTCCCCAGAGCATCAACAATTCCCCCCCCCCCACTTTTTCCCCCCACGCTGAGATAGTGCGAAAAAGGGGCCCCGTTCCCACCCCACTCCAAGCAGTGCCAACCAAACCCGCGAAGGAGCATGAAGTCGGGGCACCGCCGCCACATTTGCGGCTCATCACAAAGACACGGGTAGGATCCACCCGGTCTCGCGGACCTGACCGCTCTTTCAGGTCCCGCACAAGTATTGGCCCACAGGCCCCGTCTGCCCCCTTGTCTTTGAGGGTGGCCCTTTTATTTTGCTTTTGAGTAAATGTGTTGTTGGCGCCGTCTGTAAAGTAAAACTGTGTTAGTTTTGCCGTGTGCTCGCGTAGTCGGTTGTAGATCTGCATTGTTGTGTTTCTTTTGTAGCATTTGATATATGTGCATTCTGTTTAATTGTATATGTGTGCTCTCCGCGTGCCGTGGAATAAATGTGCATTATGTTGAACTGTTTTTTCCGTTTCGCTTCGTCTTTTCTTTGATTGAATCTCCATCTTGCTTCACGTAAAGGGTTGGTAGTGGGCTTAATACGCCCGATAATTAATCGGAACCGTCGAGGCCGACGATAACACCGCTTGGTTATCCCGATAGTACGGAACAGGTCACTTCAGTGGCCCGTGTCCGGAGTCGACCTGGGGCGAGGTGCGATCGCCCGGTCTACCCTCCGCGTGGGTACTTAGGTAGGTCGAGTTTGGCGAACAACCCTATCCCGCGCGGGGGGCCGATTGGCATGATCGTGGTGAGGCCGAAAGGCCCACCCGTGACTAGCTCCCGGCGTTAGTCCGAGAGGGTCATGACAGAATTGTCCGTCCGGTGGGCGACGTGCCGCGATTCGAGTTACATGGCCGCTCGCACGCCGGCGGGCGCGAATTCGCAACAATATTTTTTTTTTAACTTGAATCTTCAACTACAATTGTTTATAAAAATGTAATATGAATATTACAAATTAATTTGAAAAATAAAAGTTTGAATTCTGATTGGTGAAAATCATGACAACATGGCAACTCGCGTACTTGTCCTGAGTTAAAACAAGCCTCCCTCTATAGTGACACGTGGTGAAATGTTTTGAATTACATGGAGGTGAGGATTTTTCAACAACATGGCAGTTACGTTGCAGTGAGATGTGTTTAATAACGTGGTGGTGAGGTGTTTCTTAATTTTATTTCACATTCATCATGACAACGCAGCAACTCACGTGCAATCATTATCCTCAGTTAAAACAAGCCTGTTCCTCTGTAGCGACGAGTGCAGCGAGCCAGCCAAAACACACACACACACACGTTTTAATTAAAGTTTATATTTTTATGAAAAACCAAGTCCTAACATTTACGATGTATTTGTGCCATCACATCTTCTTTGTTTGTCTGCAGCACAAAGCTGTGGGGTAGCATCACTGGCTGGGGGCGCAACTGTGCCACTGCTGCAATGCCTTCTGCTGGTTAGGGCAGCAATTTGCAATTTGTTCATGGTGCAGGCGATAGCTCGCATACTCTTCACAAAGAACATGATGGGGTGTTTAATGTCCACCAAGGAATGCTGGCAGATGGGACGCACGTTTAACATCTGTCCGAAGGACAGCACACATATTGATGAATAACCTTGCTTGTGAAACACCGGGATGACAGCTTATAGCTGGGTAGGGATTCAAATCCAGGCTGGAGAGCTCAGAGGTGAGTGTGTGTACCTCCAGGCCATCCTGTCAGCCCATGCCATCAAAGGATAAACAAACAAATGGAGTGCTTTTCTCAAGCAAACACTCACCGGACACTTTCTTCGTCAAACTCATCTTCTGTGTGTGATCAATGTGCCAGCCCACCAAGATGTCCACAACATCCTGTTCAAGGTAAGGCAGTACAAGACAAACATAAGATAAAACATACAGAGGGTTCCACAAGTATGCTCAACACGAAACTACATTACCACCACATATGTACAACAAACAAAATGTTCAAATCGAATCATAAAAAAAAAACAAAAATGAATACAAGGAGGCATTCAATCGCTGAGGGAATATAATAATACATTATACAACATAAACATGTAAAAATGCACAAAAGTTTGAAAGAAGTAAGAACTTCACATTGGAAAAAAAAAAAGACAACCATAAATGTTTGTCAGCCATGTATGCAAGTGCAGATGGGACAAACAGACAATGGCAATTTATTTTTTTGCCAAAGACTGTGTATACACAAAATGAACTCCCTAACTTGACAAGGCAGCAGCTTGACCTGTTTGACCTGTTAACAACAAGGTGCGCTACAAGGTCCAGAGGGGTCCTTTAACATAGTCGTTGAGCTGAAGGTCTAATAAATGCATCAGCAAACACCAAAACAGAGTTTATATTTACTGTGTTCAAAGTTACTACAACTCCCTCCTTCCTATCTCTCTCCACACCCCCACCCCCCCCCCCCAAATCGAATCATTCCCTTTCTGGTTGTGCTCAATTGTTGGCCTGCTACCACATTGTCAATGCATCCTTGTTCTTCCATGGGCCCCACCCACTCTTGTAGAATAAAATTTGAGGGTTAGGTGCAATGACAGCTCGACGCTACAACTTCGCCGATTACACATCTATACTAATAAATGCCAGTGTCTCTCCTCGATAACTTCAAAACCATGAAACCTAGCAGCCTGAAACTTTGCACACATACTAAGGGAACTCCACAGGAAGTGCAGGAGTGAAAATTGGGTGTTTTGGGTTAATTAAAACACCCCTTTTGAAGATAATTAACGGCCTTATTTAATTATATCCTTCATCAAGCACATCCTCGGCCACCTCGCTCTCCATGGGGTCTTAACATATCTTGGGTTACTTCACTGGGGTCTGAAGACACCATGTTTATTGGCCTGCTAAACATGCCTTGACTTGGAAAAGGCCACAACGACTTCTTAATGATAAAGTTTTTTTGTTTCTTTTCCATTTTCCTCACTCATATTATCAAATGCTGATTCATCATAGCTCCAAATTGCTGGGTACAATGCAATGCTAATAAATGCCTGGAGATTCCAGCATTCCATTTCCACACATGCCATAACCTCAATAATCTCTCTAACAAAGCTGAATTACAAAATGTAAGCTCCAGATTTGAACTTAGCAGCAGTTCTGACTGCTAAAAAAAACAAAGCGTTTCATTTGTCCAATTCCGACATATTTGATATTTTGGGCGTCTCTTTGCTGATGTGTGTTTAATATGAGGGTTCGGAGATTGCTTATCGCATGCCAAGCGAGAAGTTCCTTTTCAACCATTTTGTTGGAGTGCTTAAGCCACTTGCCAAGCACGCTACAATATTCGCACTGTCAATGGATACTGCATATCGATCGACTTGAACAATGTTCAGGGGCCATTCACCTGCGATGACCCCACATTGTTCTGTGGTCACTTTGGCATAGATAAATACAAATAAAAACGAGAAGGGCACTCTCGGGAGAGCATACCTCCGCCAAGCAATGCGTGATCCAAGAGAACATATCGGGCCAAATACATTTTTCAAATATAATGCTATATATCGTTTTTGGTCTTCTCTCAATGGTGAAGAATCACTTTGAAAATTAAATAATTCTCGTTTCCAGATTCGGATTTGCATCTTCACCAAAATCGAATCACTTTGTCCTTGTCACACACCCAACCTGTGCACCAAGTTTCATACGAATCTGTCCACAACTTTTTAAGATATCCTGTGCACAGAAAGACAGACACACAAACAGAAAGAGGTAAAAACATAACCACCTTCCACCTTTGGTCAAAAATGAAATGTTTCATTACCATTACAGCAGGATAGCTGAGAGGTACGCACATTCATTCTAAGCTGTCTTGCCTGGGTTTGAATCATGACCCAGCGATAAACTGTCATCCCGGTGTTTCAGTCAAGGTGATTCATCAATGTGTGTGCCGCTAAACTGGACGTCGCATCTGCAGGAATCTTCTCCCCCAACCATCACTCTCTCCTCTCTCCTCCCCTCCGTCCCCCTCTCTCTGTCCGTATCTGGATGGTGGTTATCTCGGCACGTGTCCGGATGGTGGTCATTTCCGAATAGACCCTCTTCTCACACTGCCCTTCCTTGCCCTCCCCTCACGCTGTCTTCCTTCCCCCACCCCTCCTCACGCCCCGAATCTCCCTTGGTGTAGCTGTCGTCCGGACAGTGGTTATCTCTGGATGGACATTCCCCTCATGCTGCCTTCCCTTGCGCTGCCCTCACGCTGCCTTCCCTTGCCCACCCCTCCCACTACTCCTCACTCCCCCAATCTCCCTGAGTATAGCTATAGTCCAGACAGTGGTTATCTCTGTATGGACCCTCCCCTCACACTGCCTTCCCTTGCCCTCCCACCATGCTGCCTTCCCTTGCCCCACCCTTCCTCGCTCATCCACCCCTCCTCGGTCTACCTCCCTTCTCACTCCCCCCCTAATATTCCTCACAGCAAAGCGACAGGTTGTATATGCTGGTCGAGATACGTGCCTGGAGTCATTATCATTGGCTGTTGATCTTGTTGAATACAAGATTACATCCACCCACCCCCTGCAATTGTAAACTCTTCAAATAGAACACAGGACAGGATTGTTAGGAATCTGCAAGAATTTTATCTGAAACACATAATCAAGAAGAAAAAAAAAATTGGGGCTACAAATTGACTCAAATATTTAAAACTTCTAAATCATAATCTGACATAAATTCTCCCAAGCCTCTGCAAAGACAAGATTATATCTATAGACGAGGAAAAAAAACTGGAGATTAGCACACCCGGAAGCTTGAACTGAACACGTGTGGGTAGCTGCGTGCGAGCAACAGCATGCAGGACACGCACTGGTTCAACAGCTCTGGAGAATCCACATTCTCCAGCAGGCTCTGCAGATTCCTCATCACCAACTGCGGCAAGACGTGCATCGAACAAACAAGGGTTATGCATCTTCTTCCACACACATTTATAATCTCCAACTATCTCCATCTCTCTCTGCAATTTGTCAACCTCAGTAATTTTGAGTGCGCATAAAATGTCACAGGTTTCAACTTGCTCGTTTCATGCATACATTTTACTTAGGAAGTATTTTCCTCGGCTCATGTAGGCCCCTTGCATAAAATGCCTTTTGACACATTGTTGCGTTGCTCAAACTTTGGCAAGCAGCCACCTGCTTTGAAAATGAATAAAATATGTATTCAAGAAATCCGCTTGGAGGAAAGTCAGTGTTCATTAACTCACTGCCGAAAGAACATGAAAAGGCCAAGAAGAAACAAAAGTGCTTTGGTAGCCAAGCAGCATTGGACAAAGGGAAGAGAAGGGGAGCTATCTCAATCATGAGGGGATTAAAACACAACCCTATTATTCCAATATTAATGATTTATTTTAAAGGAGAATCTGATGGCATTGCAATCAAATAACTGACTTAATCGACATTGCTTTAAATGCAAATCTTATGTACTGCTGTGTTTATTTGTCGTAATGTTGTTGCAACTCGTGCAATTTAAAAAGTTTTTTTTTTCCATTGTTTGTTTAAAGCTTTCCAATACATGTGAACATGATGCAAAAATAACAAACCGAACAAGGCATGAAAACATGTCAAAAGAAAACTGACCGGCATGCTGCTGGTCAACACTTTTTCATCAGCTGTCACCTCCAGGGCTTTGTAAAGAGCAGATAGATAAAGGGTTTTGAGACCCTCCTTCATGGTCGAATTCAGCTTGGTGAAAATCCAAGCAAGTGGGCGGCTCGCATCAGAGCCAAGTGCAGGACACAAGAGGCCAAGACATGCGGCTGCTTCTTGGCGCAACTCGTGCAACAGCTTGCTACTGTAACGAGGAGGTGGGGGGGGGGGGGAGACGGGGAAAAATATAATTGAGACGTTAACTGCAATAAAAATCAGTTTGTGATAACCGCCTGATAGTCAATCAGATGAATTAACAACAGTTATTCAGCAAGGGGAACCCAAGGATTGCCGAAGAGTTGGATTGTTTGCAAGTGCACAAACTTCAGTTTGCTTGATGCGAAGGAGTGTGCTTAACTTGTAAAGAGGGACTGCGGTGGAAAAAAAAAATGTTCAATAATAATTAGTTTTCTACAAGTTGACGAGATGAGTTTAAACGGGAAAACTAGCAGAGCAATCGTTCCAATCGTTCAAGCAGATGATATGCAAGACCGCATGGCTGTAAAATGCAATCAATCATACAGTGTGTACGCACACATCACGGAAACAGGGCACAAACAGTACATTCATGGCAATAGCAATGTGCAAACACTGTGGACACGACACAGACCGAAACCAAACTCACATCACACACTTCACCAGCAGAGTTGCAGAGCAGGCAAGCGGAATGAATTCACAATTGATCAGGCCATGCACAAGGCACGTGAGAGACTTTTTGTACAACTTTGATCAATGCCGAGCTAAAGGCGCTGTCACACCTTGACGATTTAGCCAGCAATGGCAATGTATAAAAATGTATGTAAAACGTAGGCGTACGCTGAAATTTTGATGTTTTTTTTAAAAAGTTTGTCGTATTCATAACGTGTTGGTCATATGCATAACATATTAGTAACTGGCACAGAACGTTTCGTTGTCTTATAGATAACTTATACCAACGAATGATTAGCCTGTTGTCGGCGTTCACAACCTATGCCCAACGATAGTTTAACTTAGGCAGAGCATGCTGCACATATCGCCGACGAACTCGTGGCATAGCCTGTTAAAAAACCTGCCACACAACGATTCAAATCATAACCGCCTGAGAATTGGAAGTGTCAACCACGCAGTCACACCTTGACGATTTAGCCAGCGTATGCCGACATATGAAAAATGTGTCTAAAACGCTGGCACACGTCGAATACGGTATGGGTAAGTTGTGCATACGTTAAGAGCACACTGAAAAACGATGAAGTACGCTGTCATATTTCGAGGTACGTCTAGTACGTCGTGAAATTTCAAGCATGCTGAAAATTTTACGACGTACTTGCCGTTTGGCTCACATGTTCCGCTACGCTGGGAATAAGTTGTAGGCACGATATGCGATCGTTGACACAAGTTCCTTGTAAGTTACTCATAAGTCGAAACACGTCGAGGTAATGTTTAGCATACTCGAAACTTATTTTCTCCGTCAAGGCTCATTTTCTTTTTTTCTCCTTGGCTCCGTGAAGGCACGTGACGAAATATCTGAAGTTGTTGTTATCTTGCCAAAACGAAGTTTTTGCAAGATATGCGAGTCAGCTTGTATGTTTTTATTTTTATTTTTATTGTTTGTCTGTAATCACGTATAAAAAATTCTGCAGAGCACAGTTATCATCAGAAATTTCTGTAACTTCACATATCAGAGGCCTATAGAGGTCCCTTTCAGTGCACAAAATTTTGAAGGTCAAGGTCAAAGGTCAAAGGCCAAAGGTCAAGGTCACTATGGCGCAAATCAGGGGAGTCGACGAAACCCTTATTTTTTGAGTAATTTTGATCGGATAGTCTTCAAACTTCATGGGAATATAGTTCATGGTCTGGCGCTCAGCTGATTAATTTTTGGTGGCGATTGGCCTTGACCTTCATAGGTTTTTTATTTTTTGGTCTGTAATCACGTATAAAAAATTCTGCAGAGCACAGTTATCATTGGAAATTTTTGAAACTTCACATATCAGAGGCCTATAGAGGTCCCTTTCAGCGCATAAAATTTTGAAGGTCAAGGTCAAAGGTCAAGGTCACTGTCGCAAATCAGAGGAGTCGACGAAACCCTTATTTTTTGAGTAATTTTGATCGGATCGTCTTCAAACTTCATGGGAATATAGTTCATGGTCTGGCGCTCAGCTGATTAATTTTTGGTGGCGATTGACCTACACCTTCATGGTTAGCGCCTCAGGTCAAACATATTTGACCCCAAGGTCAAATTTTCAAGTTTTAGGAACCATATCGTGTAGTACCTCAAATTGAACACCTCGATGAGTGCTTTCTAGATATGTCAAGCTTGAGACATTACGACGTCATTTGGTGACGTTATGAGGCAAAAGCATATTTTTCATGGTTACTCTGTAGAACGATTTTCATCGGAATCTCTCGTAGGCAGATATTCCTCAAGGAGTCGCTCCTGGTGGATAGCAGCTCTGTTCACCTCAGTGTGACCTTAAAGAAGTCACACGTGGTCACCTTTTGGCAAGATACGGGTCACCCTGCGGGTGACATTGGTTTATTTTTTTTTTTTTTTTTTTTTTTTAGTCTATCACGAATTTTAAAATATATTCGGACATTTGCTTTTAAGTTTCGACGTCGACGTGACAATATCCTCAAACAGAAAATATTCACAGAGGAGGAACTTAGAATAAGACGTGAGCAAACTGAAGAGGCAATCGGACGTGATGTAACGTAACGTGATGAAATATTGGAAGTTATTGTTGTTTTTTTAACGCTGCCAATACGCCATTATACGGTAGCTGTAAATTAGAAACACGTTCAGTAAGTTATGTGGTCGTCCGGAAGAAGTCAATCAAATAAGTCGACATACGTCAATATGTGTTGGAGGTACGTTACACATAGGTTCAAAGCACATTACTCATAGGTTAGAAATAAGTTTGGGGTAAGCTAATCATTACCTCGACGCGTTTAGACTTACGATTAACTTACAAGTAACGTGTATCGACATGTGTCAACGATCGCATAATGTGCCTACAACTTATGGCCAGCGTAGCGGAACGTGCGAGTCATACGCTGGCATACGTCATAAAATTTCAAGCATGCTAAAAATTTGAGGACAACAGCAAAGTACGACGATGAAAGCCAGCGTACTACGACGTATGGCAGTTTTTTTCAGCGTGCTCTTAATGTTATCAAAACTTACCCATAACGTATTTGACGCGTGCCAGCATTTTAGACAAATTTTTCAGAAGTTGGCATATGCTGACTAAATCGTCAAGGTGTGACAGCGCCTTAACTCTTCACCTTGATGCTTTCACGTGTCAGAACAGAACATAACATGAGCTTTTGAGCAACTGTGGAAAGCAACTAGTCTTTCCATATTTTCAAAACAAAGAATGGACATGGAAGGGGGAGGGGGGGTTGTATGGAGGTGGGAGGTGGTGGGGTGAGGGAGGGTTAGGGTTTGCTCGTACAGCATTATCCTGTACAAATTTAAATCGTTTATTTTTATTTTGGTGACAGAAAAGGAAAGAAAAAAAAAAGTGTTCATCATTACAAAGTTTGACAGATTTGACTGTACAACAAGCAGAGGAGGGTACAAACTGCATACTCATCACTTTGCTGACTCATTTAATAAAAAGACAGTTTGTTGTGCTTCACAAACAAATTGCATGTCTATCAGTCATTCTTAATGAGGATGTAAAATAAAGTGAAACTCATGAAAAGGGATCTCATATAACATTAGTTGTTGTTCCTGTTGTCTGGCTATGGTCAGTGTTTGTGTAATCCTTCCATCGACATTTATATATTTTTTTTATATTGCTTCGAGAAGTAGGTACTGTCAGATCCCGTTTATAAAATGCTACCTGCTTCAACATTCGTGGCCCTGTGCTTCGAGTATTCGTGGTATTTTCAGTTTTTTGCGGACGTATTCGTGGGATTTTTGATTTCCTCTCATGAATCATGAACCACTGTGAACCTATCCCCCCCCCCCCCACCTTCTCCATTGAAACAATACCCTGACATTCATGGATTTAGATTTCGGGCATTTTCCAGGAACATATCCCCCGTGAATAGCGGGGACCAACAGTATTACTATACAGTACATCATTATGCGTGCTCCTTCCGTGCCCTTCTTTCTAAATGGTTCCGTAGAATAATAATATAATAATATTATTATTGCTGTAGAATAATAATAAATAATACCATTGGAACTGCTGCATTAAGCTCCCATTCCCACTTCTTCCTCCATCTGAGAAAAACGTGCTTTTAAAACCGGCATATTGATGACTAAAGGGACACGTTATTTTTTTCTTCTAAG
This sequence comes from Eptatretus burgeri, assembly GCF_056783735.1. Taxonomy (NCBI): domain Eukaryota; kingdom Metazoa; phylum Chordata; class Myxini; order Myxiniformes; family Myxinidae; genus Eptatretus; species Eptatretus burgeri. Next base: position 19,784,761 of record NC_140968.1, read on the forward strand.
TAAATCTATTTTCATCTTTCCAAGTGTACTATTTATATAATTCTACAAAGACAGCAGGAACCCTTTAGCGTGAAATTTGACACATGGACGCACACATGCACACGCGCCACCTTGTAGTAATAGATGAACTGTGCAATGACTTTGAACAACTCTTGTGACTTCACTAAAACAACTTTAAATACACTAAGAAGATATTTCTGCCAAATGAACAGAATGTTTTCTGGAAGGAGACAAGGAAAAAGCAGAGAGCTGCAGATCAATCCTTCCCTTTACTCTATATGTAGAGGGCTTTTGATAAATGGCAACGTATCATCATGTAAACCCCCTTGCTCCTATTACATCCAATAACTGTTCAAGACAGTGTGGTTTCCAAGTAACAACTGTTTTTATTGACATGAGTGAAGCTCATAGAAGAGCGAGGTAGAACTGACAGTGGGAAAAAATACAAGAGAGTGAACGAACATAAAAAGAGGGGAGTGGGGAAACATTGAAACTATCATGCAAGGTTAATGGAGGTAACAAAGATTGTGGGTCAAAATTGGGGATGACGAGACTTTAAGGACAAGTTGGGCAAGAGCATAATTTGCTTTCACCACACTCCAATGCGAGTGCAGATTTTTTTTTTTTTAACAAAAAAAAACTGAAGGACCAAAATTTGGACGAACGGTTCAGCCCATCACAACTTTCTTTTCAAGACTATCCAGTATTATCATCAATATATCAATAATGCGACTTTTAATGCTTCCTATTTCAGTATGTTATTGCTCGCATGATAACTCCAAGCTATGCACATTCACGTTTCAGCTGTTTAGCCTGGACTTGAATCTTGGCCCAGCTATACACTTCCATCCTGGTGTTTTATTGCATGTAAGACAATGCATCAATGTGTGTGCCATCCATCTGAAGGACATTAGGCCAAAGGACCTTGTCTGCCAGCACTGCTCATTGGTGAACGTTAATTCTACGGTCTTTACCGAAGAATCGGCAAATTAAAAAATTCCTGCCGTGGGAATGCTGGGCATTGGCAAACCACTTAACATTTAACCCTTGCTAAGAGACTGCTGCTTCGCCAGCACAGACGCCATCTCTAGTATGATGCATCGAAGAAGGCTATTCGGTAATTTTCCCCTATTTTAAGATTACTTTTCAGCATTCAAGCAGCCAATAAGGCAAAGTACTTGTAACTATTGAAGTGAGTGAAATTCAACTTGCATTTGTTGATGGTCTTTTCACATAACGAAATGAACGAACCACTCTGTTGAGATCAAACCGATGAACTGTTTTTGAAATGGCACTTATGATGCACATTGTATGCCAGGGAATAGGTGTTATCACAAGTTGTCAGTTTTTGCACAACAAAAAGTATTGCCTTCGGCTAAGACACGTCCTTGGGTCGGCGTTGTTTGCATCCTGCTACTCCAAGATAAATAATTCATGTGCCGTTGAGAGACGAAAGAGAAACAGAGCATCGCTTTGAACAGGCACACATCAGTGGAAATTTATTTTTAAATTGACCACAGTAAAAATAAATATAATATCATCACCCTTCACAGACCTGCCTGCTGTCATAATAGTGTCAGAGTAATGCGGTTAGCATTCGAGGAGAAAATGTGTATATTTAGTTCTCGAATGAGTTTATTTTGAGGCAAAAAGTCAGCAAAAATGCCAAAAGCCTGCCATCTCTGGAAATGCATGGGCTATCAGGCTGAGACGGTTTTTGGCAACCAATGTTGCCAGACACAATTGTCGAGTCATGACACAACCACCGAAACTTGAAATACGAGAGAAATGCACAATGCTCGGAACACATTCCACTGCAGTAGGTAAGTCATGGTTTGAAAGATTCTGGTAGCCAAAAACTGTATTTTTAATTGAACAGGAAAACTCCACCCAACACCCAGTTCCATTATAAAATTAGAAAAAAAAACAATAGCGGCAATGCCCCTGCGCTTACCTGGTAGAACCAGGGAACCACTGGTCAGCATGGATGACCCACAAAATATGTAAATTAGCCAATGGTTTAAACAAACTTGTGAAAGTACCGTGCAGTGATGATTCCTACCAGGTGACACCTAAATCGGGTGAATACTTTTTGAAAAGTCGAAATTAGCGATACCAGAATCATAATGACCTTTGATCTTTAAATTGACCTACTTAATATGAAAAAAAATTTCTGGGATTTGTAAAGCATCAGGAGGCCATGGTTCTCAGGAGTTCCCAAAGTTTGGTGAAAATAGGAATATTATTTTTCACATCATGGGTGATGAAGGGTTGCAGTCAAGTTTCCTCAAAATTGTGTGTCGTCTCAGAGAAGAAAGCCAATACTGACTGACCCCGCTATTCGCGGATTCGCTATTCATGGACCACGCGTATATAAAATGCAACCTGCTTCGACATTCGCGGCCCTGTGCTTCGTGTATTCACGGGATTTTGGATTTTACCTTATGAATCATGAACCACTGGGAACCTATGTCCACTTTATCCATTGAAACAATGCCCCGCTATTCAGGTATTCACTTTTCGTGGCATTTTCCAGGAATGTGTCCCCCGCAAATAGCGGTGTCCGACGGTACATATTTTGGGGGAGATCAAACATGGACCCACTTTGAGCCCCCTTAGACCAGGTTTCATCAAAATTGTGTGCAGTTTCAGCGAAACACCAATTTGGGGGGCGGGGGGGTTAAACCTGGACCCACTTCGACGCCCCCGTAGACCCTCTTACACCCTGATTTTTTTAATGCCACGAATAAACTTTGGTATATCATGGGTAATGAAGGTTGTGGTCAAGCTTCATCGAAATAGTGTGTGCGTGCGTGTTTTCAGAGAAGAAAATCCGAGTGTTTACACACTGACTCACTGAGACACTGCTCGGTGCGAATACATCACCTGAACAAATTTTGTTCCAAATGAGCTAAAAATGGTTAGAATGTCTGCCTTTTAATTTTCATTGGCCGATTTCACACACCCATCTAAACCATTCATGCCAGAAACCCCTTTTCAAATCATATACATGGTCATACATTTGTCCATTGCCTACCATTACATTTGTCCATCATTATAATCTGGTAAAATGTACCAATAGGTCCTGCATGAGACTTGTGTAAGAACTCCACAATGAGCCTTACAACAATATAAAATAAGATAGATCGAAAAGGCTGGCATAAAATCGAAATAATTTTCCATCATTTCTTCCCTCAGACACCAAGTGAAAAAGTCTTACCCCTCAAGGAAAATTTCTTCAATAACCCGAAGAATGCCGTCTAAATTCTTGGAAAGGATCTGTGAAAATATAAATTTTAAAAAGATCAGAAAATGTACATTATATGTTAAGCATTAATGACAAGAGTCAAAAGGATAATTTTAAATAAATAAATAAAATAATTTTTTAATGAAAAAACAAAGCCTTTACATGTGAAACTAGAACAGCACTTGGAAGAGCACACACCTCCGCCACATGCTGAACAGTTTATGTTTTGTATGCCACCGACTGTATCCCTGGATCCGGACCTGAACCAAAATCTAATCGGCTTGCTCTTGGCACCAACCCAACTCATCCACTAGTTATGTCATAATACAGCCACAACTTTTTGAAATATCAGGCTATGCATATGTACAATATATTGTTGTGGTTGATGAAATTCGCAAACCACCATTCAGGTCCCGTAGGTGAGATATCTCTGTAAGTATATGTGTAGTTAGCCCAAACCCGTTGTTTAGAGGGAATAAATGTCATTCATTCGGGCTGCGACCCTTTTAGATAGCCGTTTTTCTTTTACTATCTTTATTTTGGACCAGCCGCCATTACTACTACCACAACCACCACCAACCACGTCTCAACAGCCATCACACAACAACCACCAACCACAACGCCACTTCACAACAGCCACGACCCTTGCCGTCACATCTCGCTCTCGCAACCATCGCATCACCGCCATTCCCGCGCCGCTTGTGGGCACCGATCCTGGACTCGTACAGGGCGCGCACCGAGCAGCGGGTGCAAAAACACCAGCCTTTCCGAGAAATCGGATCAAGAACGATTCACGCCCACTTCTGTTCCGTCCTATCAGCGAGCGTGGGGCGATTTGGCCCCGCCTCCAGGTGCGTCGGAGTATAATCGCTATAT
>NC_140968.1:19796383-19985712 GCF_056783735.1 Eptatretus burgeri
ACACCAGCATATGACTCACACGTTCCGCATAACGCTGGCCATAAGTTGTAGGCACATCACGCGATCGTTGACACATGTTACTTGCAAGTTACTCATAAGTCGAAACACGTCGAGGTAATGTTTAGCATACCCGAAACTTATTTCTAACCTACGAGTAACGTGTTGTACTCACGTTACGCGATCGGTGACACACACACGTTACTTGGAAGGTACTCATAAGTCGAAACACAAAGTAATGGTTAGCGTCAGTGTTCTACTCCTTGGTTTTATTTTATTTTTTTTCTTCCTTCCCTCGGTATGATGGTGATTTTGACACTTCGATTTCTAGTGCGGTTATAATATAATATAATTAATAGGCTGCCTCTAAACGATTTAAATCATAACCGCACTGTACACTGAACACAGTCATACCGAAGAAAAAAAAAACCGGGAGTCTGGAACACTGACGCTAACCATTACCTTGACGTGTTTCGACTTATGAGCACCTTTCAAGTAACGTGTGTCGATGTGTGACAACGATCGCATATCGTGCGTACAACTTATTCCCATCACATGCGGAGCGTGCGTCATACGGCAAGTACGTCGTAAAATTTTCAACATGTTTAAAATTACAAGACATACTCCACTTAATACGACGTATGATAGTGTACTTTAGCATTCCATTCACGTATACCAAACTTACCCATCCCGTATTCGACGTGCGCCAGCGTTTCAGACGCATTTTTCAGAGGTCGGCATACGCTGGCAAGATCGCCAAGGTGTGACTGCGATGTTGACACTTCCATTTCGGCGGCAGTTATGATTTGAACCGTTGTGCAGCAGTCTTTTCATAACCTACGCCACGTCATCGTCGGCGATGCGTGCAGAGCGCTATGCATAAGTTAGACTATCATTGGGCATAGGTTGTGAAGGTCGACAACAGGTTCAGCATTCGTTGGTACAAGTTATCTATAACACAACGAAACGTTTTGTGTCCGTTACTAATATGTTATGCATAAGACCAAGTCGTTATGAATACGTCTGAATCACTCACGTTTTACATACATTTTAATACGTTGCCATTGCTGGCTAAAACGTCAAGGTGTGACTGGGCCTTAAGATTGAGGAAGAATAACATATAAGCTCGTCTCCCACAAGACATCAGGTGCTTGTTTTTATATTTTTAATGATTTGGTGCTTCTGTTTGGATTATTGGATCGTTTTTTTTTTTTTTTTGGTTAGACTGGGGGGGGGGGGTAAAGACGAGGGATTGTAACATTCCAATTTGGTCAATTTTTAACATTTTGTTGTGCTTGTGATGTTGTGCATGTATCGAGTGATCGTTTTGTTGTTGGTGTGGCTTTAGAGTTTATTAACCTCCGCCATCTAAGATGGACGGAGGTTACTGTTTTCACCCGTCTGCTTGTTTGTGAACAGTATTATGGAAAAACTCCTTGACGGGTTTTGACGAAACTTGGTGGGGGGGATTAGGTATGGTCTAAGGATCATGCCATTCGATTTTGGACTTGATCCAAAGTCCAATATGGCCGCTATGGCGTCCATTTTGAAAAAAATATTTGAATTTTTGTATTTCTACATGTTTTAAGTGATTTCCAACCAAAAAAAAATAAATTTGTTAGAGAAAAAAAAACAATTTTGCAACTTTTTTCAAAAAAATTTCGATTTTATTTGAAAAATATTTGAATTTCTACATGTTTTCAGTGATTTCCAACCCCCCCCCCAAAAAAAAATTTGTTCGAGAAAAAAAAAACCCAGAAATTTTGCAACTTTTTTTTCAAAAAAATTTCTATTTTATTTTTTGGCATTTCTACAAGCACGTCGATCTAGTTTAGTTTATTCAATCATGGTCCAGTAGAGTCTGATCAGTTTAGACCTACAATGAATAAGATATCAGGTTCACTTAAGTGACCCAGCAGTATTGGCGGCGGAGGTTTTGCACTCTACCGAGTGTTCCCTCCCCCTCTAGTTTTGAATTCAGTTGCATCATCTGATGCATTCTGGTTGACTTTGCTGAGGTGAATGATTTATTGTGATTGTATGTGTGACCAACACCAAGACATAATCGTCGTGTTTAAATTGCACTTGGCAAAATAAAATTCTTCTTCATAGCTCATTCTTCCTGGTAATGTAAAGGCAACAGTAATCTGGGAAACCACAGTACCATGACAAGATAGTTCAGAGACAAATCTCTTTTTTTCATAAAGGAAGGGACGTTTGAGATAATGACCTTTACAGCCAGCATATCAAGACGAGAATGAAATGTCTGTCATCTGTTGATAGCTCAGTTGCCAAGATTTTGTTGACCAGTCTGACCTCAGATACAAAAAATAACCACGAGTTTGTTCATTTGTGAAGCTGCACGAACCTTATCAATACCGATCGTGTTACCTATAAGCAATAACGAGATGCTCAAAGCTGATCTCATTTGATGGAGTGTAAACACCAAGTTTATACGTTAATGCCATGCCTCAAAATCATGTTACCTATAGCAATAACAAGATCAATAGTTTTTAATCCGATGGCAGTTAGCATGATGAATGGAAATTGAATGAATGATTTATTTGTACTTGAAGTTGTACTTTCATTTTAATTTCTGTTAGTAGTTGTTAGTGATGTTAAGAACCTTTTTTGGTTATTTCTTTCTCTTTTCTGGTGCCGATTAAAACAAATTTCATTGTATATTATATGATATATGACAATAAACTTTATTTGATTGATTGATTGAACGGCCACTTAACAGGAATAGGAAGTCATCTTTTAAGAAACCCTTGAGAGCTCTCATACAACCAGGAGCAAACAGATTTCTTTAAACTTGCCCAATGGCACAAAAAAAAAATTTTTTAAAAAAATTTAAAAAACAAAACTGCAGTGAAGAACAATCAACTCGAGACCAGGCTGGACCACCAGCTGAAGGTCATTCACAACAAAGCTGTAGGCTCTTTCTCTCCATCTTAGAGAAAGAAAAACATGAAGCAAAGAAAGAGACGGAAGTGGGGGGAGGGAAAACAAAGAGAAGATTAAAAAAAATTGAGTGGAAAAGGGGGAGAGAGAGGCAAAGGTGTACAGCATTGATTCTGGTGAAATGGGGGAAGGGTGAGCACAGACAAAAAAGTATGATGTACAGCTGGACAATACAGGCAAAAAGGGGCAAAACAGAAAAAAAACGATGAAGCAGAGCAACTGAACAAGCACATGCAGCCACCATGACACCACACCCAAAACCAACTGCCACAAGGAGTGGGGGTGAGATATAGGAGGAAGATGCGAGAGGGAGAAAGAAAACACAAAGTACAAGTGTTAGGTTAGGAAGTATTAATAGGAGTAAAAAGGATCCTGGGTCAGGATGGGGATGACACGACGTGATGGTGCATTGCATTCCTGCAGCCCAAGAGGTGACAGTGAGAGAAAACAGTCTCTGGAAGGTGGTTCAATAGATGGAAGAAGTAAGGAGTTCAGAGTTGAGGAGTGGTTGGACTGGATTTTGGAAGTTTAACCAGGAGAGGGTTACAGGAAGAACTCGTACCCCTAGCAGTTGCTGGGGAGGGTCGGAGGACTGCAAGAGCAGAGAAGCAATATTGGAGTACATACGATAGAAAACAGAAGGCCACTGACCTGCTGCAATGTAAAAGCAACAAACCTTGTGCTTCAGCCTTCGTACTGATGGTTCAAATAATTTTGAGACTTTTCAATGCTACAGAATCCTGGAGACACAAATATGATGCTGGAGCTCCAGCCCAAAGCAGAGAGCTGTTGAGCAACAAACAAATTGCTTCTTGTCTGGGAGCCAAGGCTGAGAAATACACTTTTGATGTGACACCCCTGCTATACAATTTTTGACACTTGGACGATATCAGTGGGTGTGTTAGAAGCCTGGTGTTGGCTTAGTGATTAGGGTGATGGCTTGGGATCCTTGGGTCCTGAGTTCAAGCCCCGTCAGCCGCTGAATTAATACACCAGGAGGTTGACTCAGCCTGTCATCCTTCTGAGGTCAGCAAAATGAGTACCAGTGCACTGGTAAGAGGGACATACAATTTAGCCTGAGATGACCCTCAAAATTTTTCATACTGATCGGATGAAGCGTTCAACGTATGCAATTATGTCATAACGAAGACAACTGACATTAAAAAAAAGAAAATCCCATTTGTTTCCAATGGGGAGTACTTGACATGTACCAAGTTTCAATGCTTCCCATGGAGCAGTTTCAGAGATACAGAAGTCCAAACTTTTTTTCCTTTTTTTCCAACATGGCTGCGACGCCACATGACCAATGACGTCATAATTATCATTAAAACATGCCACATGAGTCGTCACACCTATCGTGAAAATTTCACGTCAATACAGGGGTTTCCTGAGAAGCCGGTTCCCGGCGATCCGCAGCAGTCTACTCAGAGAAAAAAAATGTCAAAGGCCGCCGCCGACTTCAGCGCCGATTTTTGGGTTGTTTTCTATTTTGTTTTTTTGCCACCACAAATTCTCGACATGTGATGCAGTATTCACACTTCGACTGTGATTGGTTGACTGATTGAAGTGAGCTGACATCACATAAAGAAATTATCAGAAAATGAGTGAAGTTAAATATGTTTATCATTCATTTTCAAACAATAAACTAGTCTAAAGTTATTAGTTTGAGCTGTTTATTAAATCAAAACAAAACACAATAAAATAATAATAAACAATATTTAACAAAGCAAAATGAAATCGAAGAGGGAAAATATGCATAAAATGAATGAAAGAAAATTTACAAATATAATACTTAGCTTCCCTATGCTTTAATAGTTCATCAGATATTTAGGGAGTTGTGAAGTTTAGGTGTTGTCATTGTTTGAGGTGGCCCTCAACTTCTGGCTAATGGTAGTCCCTTTTGAAAAGCAGTTTCTCACAGTGATGAATGCATTTGGACTATTTTCAGTTACTCCACTGCTTAACATCCAAGCAATTTTCATTACATTTAGTGAGTGGGGTGTGGGCCACATTAAAAATGATAGCATGGGAAACATCAAATCACAATTTTTCATTCACAAGTATATAGCACATGTACATTTTAATTATTTGCTATTTGCAGAATTCCCTGAACCTCTCCCTGTCCTTCCACCTGAACCTCTCCCAGTCTCTGAACCTGAATCTGGACCAGTTTGCTCTCCCTCTCCTGAACCAGTCAACCATCCCACTCTAAATCAACTGGCAAACTCTCTTACTTTCTGAATCTACCAGGACTTTGTCACCCTTTCAGCAAGAAAATTAACTTGCAGTTCCTGATCCAGTAACACCGTCTACTGCAGCCAACTCATTAACATTCTCTGAACTAATCAACTCTGGCATGCAGTCTGAATCATCTAGTTCTTTAATGGTACAAGAAACTTTAACATGTAGCTCCCCCATTAATCTATCTCATGATATATCTATGTGTAGTGTAAAAGATCTTGATACATCTTCACCTAATGAAGGTCCTGGCCAGAATGTAATCAATAAATTGTTGGGAGAATTATTCTCAGAAGCAAAACGTATCCACAGTTTCCAAATGCCAACAGTTACAATGTTGGAAATTAAGTAACACTGAAATAGAAAGACAAAGCGAAATCGAGATTTAGCCATGAATGGCTGACAGATCCAATTACACACAGATCCAGTTAAAAGCTGCTTGAACCAACTACACAGTATAGGTGAATTTCAGTCAACCAGTCAGGCAGTCAGTATGTTTATGTTAATGCAACTACATCCAGTATAGACCTAACCACCTGTTTTTTTGGAGTTTTCCACCCCAACAGCATGATAAAGAGAACTATTTCATGTCACAAATCATGCTGGAATGCATCTCCAGCCATCTAGAATCCTCCGGCTTCCAGGGCCCGAGGCGGGCCCTGGACTCCGGCCATACGGCTGCGCTCGCAGTGATGGTAACCTACTACTTTTTAATGGTAGCCTCTTATTCCAAAAAAAAAATAAAGAAACCCCTGAAATAGGATAAGCGGTTGCAGAGAAAAGCAAAAAGAAAATTAGCACGTACAGATGGACGGACAACCTGAAAACAATGCCCCCGGCGACTTCATCCATGGAGGCATAAAAAGTAAAAGCCGTTTTCGTATGAATGGATCAAATGTTCGAAAGACCGAAACACAGCTATATATTATGGACTACCGGTACTGTACGCGCTATACGTCTCATACCACCTGCACCTCGGAAGCCCAGCTGATTTACAATTATATGCGTAAAGTCGAAACCGGGGTAAAGTCCCAATGGTCAAATATCTTTGGACTGAATCAATGGATAAATATGATTGATAACGGTCTCTTGTGTTCTCTTAAAGGGACCAGCAGAATTAACAATTCTGATCAGGGCCTGGCAGATTATTTATATTAGCGAAATTGTCCAGGCGTTTCAAGAACATGGACAAGTTTTTCAGGACTTTCAAATCATGGGAAAAGCCTGCTGTTAGCTTCATGGTTAGTGTGGTTTGCTTAAAATTTTATGGTCTTGAGTCTAAACCATCGTACCATTTAATAACACCACGTGGGTTGACTCAGCCCGTCATCCTTCCGAGGTCGGTTTGCTACAAAACAGGGGGTACTCCATCAGCAACACAGCAGTGCTCTGAGCAATGATGCAACCAGCAGTCACAGGCTGCAGAGGAAATAATAATAACTACTGGAAAATGGTTTCATTTTTCGAGGAATTTCAAGGACTGTGGGAACCCTGATTGATCTCAGTGCTATCAATGCACCCCTCCTTCTCCACACCCCTTCACGGATGCAACAGAACAGTGTCTATAATATCAACAGCTTTGAATTGTAAAACTTTTAGCATTACTTGGTTTGCATGTAATTTGGTTGAGGGGACGAAGATTATCGAATACAAATGTATTCATTTGTCTTTGAACTAAACTTTCAAACTCAATTTTTTGACCTCCGCCATAGACGGGGACAGAAGGTTATGTTTATCTGTCTGTTTTTCTGTTTGTGGGAAGGATATCTCAAAAGGTTGTGGACGGATTCAGATGGAATTTGATGGGCAGGTTGGGTGTGTGACGAGGACGAATAGATTTGATTTTGGTGAAGATCCGAATTCATATCCGCATCCGGGTGGAGGTGTGCACTCCACAGAGTGCACTTCCAGTTTTTAATGTATCAGTGCAGCCTGCACATAAACAGCCTGCTTTTCAACAGCCAGCATCAAAATCCTTACTACCGAACTCAACAGTATAATACTCAGGCAACTCAAAGCATTTAGTACAACAGCTGTGGTTTTTATTATCGAGCTCTGCTTGGGTAGAAAGTCCTGCCACACTAGGGTGCTCACACCTCACTCTACTGGTATTGTCCCATTAACCTCACAACGAGAATTCTCACTCTTCTTCCTCCACCTCCATTACCACCCTACCCCACCCTCCACACTCGCTGCCACCCCAACCACTCCTCCCTCATCACCAGGCTCAACATTTCAATCCTCTTGGAAAACATAACACAATACTGCAATCATATTTTTCATAAAACAACAATTTAATAGAGAGGGGAAAACCACAGATGTATGGAATCTGTCATTACCATGAGATTTCCTGGTGTCCTTAGGCACGGAGGCCCGGTTGCTGTAATGAGAAATGGAATAGCCTTCGTATCCCCCATTGTTTGCTTTCACCTCATGCCGCGAAGTGCGCCGTTCTGCTGTTGTCTCCCCAGTACCGCCATTAATTTCGGTAAACCCTGCAAAATGAAAAGACTGCAGTGAGCACTCATGAAGAGAGTATGGAAGCATTATATAGAGGTTTCTCCCTGACAAGCTGGTGACATCAACACACGTTGGGTCCGACATTTTGGAGATCATCCGGTTGTAAACAATCTGGAACTGGATCGGGATCACTCAAAATGTCTGCAAATCGAAGTTGCTCCAGCTCATCTAATGTTGTTAGTAATCTAAAGCAGAGCAGGCACCAGTATATCCAGAAATTAAAAGTTGCTGGGGTCACAGATCAACTACAACTTGCCAAGAAACTTGGTGAACCCATTGGGAAAACATGCTACTGTGGAGCAGCTGACTGACAGTTCCCCGATGTCCACAATTATCTCGTAAACACTTCCTACTACTACACAAAGGAGGGCATGAAAGCAGAAAAGAGCCTGGACAGCGACAGGTATGTTGTCACTGCCTAGATTCATGAAATGAAAACTTGAAACGTAGCAGAAAAATGCTGGTGATGTCCAAAGCAAGTACCAACTGATATAAATCAGCAATGAACGCTTTTAAACACACAAGCTTGTCATTAAACTCTGGGGTTGATTGACAGTTGTGATGGTACTCTGTCATGCTGTGAATCGGGGAACTTCGATGAACGAGTTACTCAATAGTCTCAGCTCTTTTACAGCTCCACTGGGCCAACGTGAATCACATAATGGCCCAGATTAGCATTGCTTGTAAAGTCTACCCTCACTCATGAATGGAGTGTGTGCACTGGAATAATGCAGGATTTATATTAAAAAGCTGGATTTGGATCTCCACCAAAATCGAATTAATTCGTCCTTGTCACACACTCAACCTGTCCACCAAGTTTCATCCGAATCCGTCCACAACTTTTTGAGATATTGTGCTCTATATCGGTGTAGCCCAATTTCTCAATGGTAATTAATCACTTAAATTCTCGGAGCCAGATCCGGATCTGCATCGGTATAGTCACCAAAATCGAATCAGTTAGTCATTGTCACACACCCAATTTCATCCGAATCAGTCAACAACTTTTTGAGACACCTTGAACACAAACAAATAAACAGATAAACAAACAAACATGGAGAAAACATAACCTCCTTCCACATTCGGTGGCAGAGGTAAAAAGGACATTTTATAGCATGTATTAGTTGTTGCTTCTGTCATCGTGGCTGTGGTGGTTGCTTTTTTGTGTGCTCCTTCAGTCTCCGTCACACTATATTTCTAAATGATTCCTGCTGTTGTTCCGAACAAGTCTCAAACATTGCAAATAGCAGCAGTGATTTTGGGAAAAAAAAGAAAAAAAAAACAACAACATTCATTGTGCCAGACAAATTTGATCTACAATATGGCAGATAAACAAAGGTGCATGACCTTGAGAAGTCATGTGAGAAATCTCTAGATGCTGATGAGTGAACACAGGGAAAGAATTAGACATGGGAAAAACAAAACCAGGGTTAATGGATGGCTCGTGAAAATGAGGAGTCAGGCAAATCTTGAACCTTTCACTATTTGAGAGACAATTTGATACGACGTTTGGACAACCACCTGATGTCATAGTCATCAAGATGCTCACTTGAGGGAATAAATCATCGAGATGATAACAATAAATAATATACATACGAGCCGAAACCCCGTCACAGACGGATTCCGTTCATTCAACCACCCTCACTCGAGGGACATGGACTGGACAGGGCGTGCTTACCCCCGCCTACTCATCCCCCGCCCCTGCCCCATCCCCCCCCCCGCCTTCAATTTGCTTACCCCCACCCAAAAATTTAATTACCCCGGCCCCGCCTCTTCACTCCCCGCCCCCCGTCTCGCCCCTGGGCCCCCGCCCCCTCACACTCAACCCTGCCTAATTCACCCCAGTCCCCGCCCGCCCCATTTCCCCCCCACCCCCGCTTTCAATTTGCTTACCCTCGCTCAAAAATTTGCTTACGTTGCCCCCACCTCCTCACTCCCTGCCCCTGTGTCTTCATCCCCTGCCTCCTCACTCCCTGCCCGTCTCTTCACTCCTCGCCTCCGTCTCAACGAAAAGTGTTTATTCTGCTTCAGAGTTGAAGGTTGACCATTGCCACTATGTGCGATGCACTCTTACAGGTACGAAGTTTCTTTCAGTCCAGGTCACAGTACCGAGAAAAACGTGACACGACTGCGAGGAGGAGCGCAACATTGGTCCTTCAGTATTAATATATAGATAGAAGATACAATGTTTCTTGTTACTTTTTTGTGTCAAATTCACATTCTGAGGGAGTCAGCCTGTGCAGAAGAGGGTTCAACATTGCAGACGCTATTTTCGAGGAGTGGAATTACACCTCTCGGTGGTACGGTCTGTCGACAGCAGACGGAATGACGTCACCAAATGACCGATGATGTCATGACGTCCTGACGCCTCATGTCGCCATGTAAAACGAAAAGTGTTTATTCTGCTTCATATTTGAAAGTTGACTATTGCCACTATGTGCGATGCACTCTTACAGGTACGAAGTTTTTCAGTCCAGGTCACAGTACCGAGAAAAAGACGCGACCGCGAGGAGGAGCACAAAATTGGTCCTTCAGTATCAATATATATATATATATATATATATATATATATATATATATATATATATATATATATATATATATATATATATATATATATATATATATATATATATATACACATACATTGTTACGGCTGTGGAAATTCGCAAACCACCATTCAGGTCCGTAGGTGAGATATCTCTTAAGTACATGTATCGTTACCCCCAAACCCGTTGTTTAGAGGGAATAAATGTGATTCATTTGGGCTGCGACGCTTTGAGTCAGTCGTTTTTCTTTCTCTATCTTTTATTTCAAATAAAAACCCAACGAGGACGCTCGGTGGGCTTTTCGCGCCATTCTTCTCCGCGCTTGGTGTGAGGGGAGAGAAGCGAGGGGAGGGCAGCTGGCGCTCGATTGGTGGATGCGCAGTGTGACGCGGCCAGGGACGAGGAACGCCCCTCTTCGAGACCTTTCTCAAAGGGGGTGGAGCAAAGAATGGGGTGGAGCAACAGGGCGGAGCTCCGAGGATATAAAAGTCGGAGAAGGGGGAAGCAGTTTTGTCGATGCTCTTGCTTGGTCGATGCTCTTGCTTGGTGGATGCTCTCGTCTTCCGGCTCGCTCGTCCTGGTGGCCGCTGGCCAGGTCTTTTGTGGGGCAGTTGTAAGACCCCGCTGGCGGGAAGGAGCATCCGCCATTCCCCTCTCCTGACTTTGGCCATCCACGTTTCACCCCCCCCCCCTCTATCCGCGCTGGGATAGCGCCGAACACTCGGTCCGTGGCGTCGAGTGGCCAACACGTGCAGGCGCGAGGCACGCAGGAGAGGACTCGCCTACCACGCTCGGGCACGGAGTCGCGGCCAGGCAGGACCCCATCAACGGATGTCGGAGAGGGACTCGACACGCTCAGGGAAGTCGCGACTTCCATTTCTTTTGGGTTCTGTGTAAACGTGTGTGTTTGGCGCCAGTCTGGTGAAGTAAAACTGTTAAGTGTTGCCGTGTGTCGGTCTTAGTCGGTTGTAGCTCTGCTTCGTCATTGCTGTATTGTTTTTCGTATTACATTTGCTCTTTGTGCATAATTGTTTTAATTGCTATATGTGTGCTCTGTGTCAGTGTGAATAAAGTGTTTGCATGTTGAATTGTTCCCCATTTCGCTACGTCCTTTCCTTTGGTTGAATCTCCATCTTGCTTCACGTAACGGGTTCGTCGTGGGCTTAATACGCCCGATAATTAATCGGAACCGTCGAGGCCGACGATAACACCGCTCGGTTATCCCGATAGTACGGAACGGGCCGCTTAAGCGGCCCGTGTCCGGAGTCGACCTGCGGCGAGGTGCGATCGCCCGGTCTACCATCCGCGTGGGTACTTAGGTAGGTCTTGTTTGGCGAACAACCCTATCCCACGCGGATGGCCGATTGGCACGATCGTGGTGAGGCCGAAAGGCCCACCCGTGACTAGCTCCCGGCGTTAGTCCGAGAGGGTCACGACAGAATTGTCCATCCGGTGGGCGACGTGCCGCGATTCGAGTCACGTGGCCGATCACACGCCGGCGGGCGCAAATTCGCAACTATATATATATATATATATATATATATATATATATATATATATATATATATATATATATATATATATATATATATATATATATATATATATATATATATATATATATATATATATATATATATATATATAAAAAAATTGTTCTTCAAAATAATTACATTTTTAAACTTTCCCTTTTTATTAGCATCATTTACGACAAAACTTTAGATGCTAATTAAATTATCCACTTCACATTGAAATATCAAGAATATATATTGACTAGCGATACCCGTGCACATGCACGGGATAGCAGTACAACATAGCTGGTAGCAGACGACAGACTGTACACGGGGAATGACAAAAATACGCATTGTGCAAAATGCAAGTGGTACTATGGAACGCCAAGAGTTCCCAAACATTGTCGGCAGGTCCGCTAAGTGCCACAGCAATTTCATAGGGATCGTGTGACGGCGAGCCGAGTTTTTAGTGTGCAAGGTTGGTATTATAATAGAGATGTCAATCCAGAACAAAAACAAACACAAAATGTGAAAAATGTGAAAATGCAATACAGAAAAGCAACAAGACAAACGTTTGGAAACAGAACCTCTGCTGCAAACATATGAACCACAGTTAGGTGCACAGCATACCTTTCCCAAGCAGTCGAAACTCCCCCTTTGTCCGGGCTCCATCTCGTCTGCGCCACAACTGTGACAATTCTCCGGTGGTAGATTGATTACCAAAGTTCTCTTGCTCTCTGTTTGGAACATCAAAACATGAAGTCTAATAATAATAATGTCATGCAATATAAACAAGAAAGAGCAAACAGAGATTGCAGACCAATCACCAAAACTTTATTTATGTGGTGTATGTTGTGTGGTAAATAAATGGAAGGATGTACTAAATGAAAGGTCCGATTGTAATAAAATATATAATTTTTCGGAATTTTTCGGAAAGGTCCGAAACATATAATAAAATACACCCGTGTGGGAGTGATGGTCATCTCTGCGAGAAACAAGGTAAAACTAAAACTAGCCATACAGCTGATAATATAAAAAAAGTGTTGTGATGTTCCGAATGAGAACCGAATAGGGTCTATTTCCTGACTTACCACACAGCTGTAGCTGTCTACTGGACAAAAATCACCAAATTTATATACTAGACTCTCCTCTGCTCTAATGCCAACGGGTCCGTCAAATAATGTCCAGTAGGTAGATTGCCAAGAGTACGTAGAATTAGGTTGTATAATTAATATCACTCTACGAAGTAGAGTAGGTAGGTACAGTAGCAAATGGCAGACAGACAACTACGACACAAACCAGTCAGTCAGTGGATTTGATGGGTAGATACGTAGGCCTCACCTTTTTGTTTTCCAATCTCTTATAAAAAGTGCAACAACACTGACGACACCACACTACTCACTCTTACTATCCACAGTTCTGTTCGTTCAGTTCAGAATATTCTAGTGGACTCCACTGGACCAACCGATGACTAAGACAACCGATGACTGTGCACTATATGCAGGAATAATGTTGAAATGTGTACGACATAAGATAAACGCGGAAGGAAACCGGAAATATCGCAATCGCACATGGCGATTATTTGACGAAGCAGTGCTGAACACCGGAAATGTCAAAAACACAACAACACCGTAAAAACTTCATATGACTGGACACCTGTCCCATCGTGTCGGCTGCCGATCAATATTCGTGTCAAAAGAAGGATGGCGTATATCAAAGTGCTGGAAAACAATGGAGATTTCTCGATTGTTTTCCAGCACTTTGACGTATATTAAGCACATAACGATATGCCATCCGATATTTTTCGATTCTCATAGCTTCTATGACCTAGGCCTATGGCGATTTGCCGATTTGGTGGGGACATTCGGCTATGAGTGGGGGGTACCTAAAAAGCTATGCTATGGGCTGCGGGCGGGCAGGCAGGCAGATTATATAATAGGAGTCACAAATCGAGAGTTAACGAATACCAAGCACGAGAACGACCTTTACAAGCATGAGTTCCTGTTACTCGGGTGTAGTGTTCTCGGGTCAGGAGGGATTTTTGGCCAACTTTGAAGTCACATGACGCGAAAACGAAAGCGAATATCGAAAATCCGGCCCGACCAAATCTAGATATTGTCCCATAGATTCATATGCCACAATCAAATTCAAGATAACTTAAGAAATGTAGGAGGAGATTTTGAAAATCGTCATTTTGCAACTACATAAAGCAGTTTACGCAAAATTCAAAGTCACGTGACGTGTACGTATTCAAAGATATCGGTATTCTTTTGAATGGACATGAAAGACAAGGTCAGCTGCTATGCAATGACACCATTCACTAACTTTTACCATGCCCAGTAGAGAATATATAGCCTCCTGAAGGTAGGGCAGTTTTTGCCAACTTTGAAGTCACGTGACACAAAAACGAAAGCGAATATCGAAAATCCGGCCCGACCAAATTTAGATATTGTCCCATAGATTCATCTGCCACAATCAAATTCAAGATCGCTTGAGAAATGGCGGAGGAGATAGAATTTGAAAATTGTCATTTTCGCAACTTCAAAGGCCTCATGACCTTGACTTTGACCTTCGGTGATGTTGAAAGTCATACCATCGTGTACGTCTCATCGACCTCTATCAGGATCACTAATGACCAGATCTCCCGCTTCAACTTCGTTGTGAACGGACGGACACCGACACCCATATTATTAGGTCATGCTCGAAGAGATGGCCTAAAAAGAGTCCAAAGGTCATTAAAAGGTCCGAAAGGAATCTTAGGGTCTTTGGGGATCTAAAGGGTTGGAAAGCTTGGGGTTATAAAATGGTGTAAGGTGTTCTTCAGGTTCTGAAGGATCGAGTGCAATTCATACACATACTCACGATCTGTGCAGACAAAGACAGACAGACAAGCAGACAAAGACCCAAATGCAATACCCTCTCATAGCTGGTTGCAGTATAGCTGAATACTGCTACCCTCTGCAAAGGGTAAAAATACTTTCGCCAGTTCCTAGTCAGTCAAATTACATTTTAAACCACACTCACTGCTTCCAAGTGCCGATGCATCATTTACATTCGTCTTACGGTAAATGTACAAGTTGATATACTAACCAATACGAAAGTTATTCAGGGCGAAAGTTGGATTTTACCATGCAGTCATGAATTGGAAGTTTTCTAAAAAGCAGCCATACAACTTGAATAGTAATCACATGACAACAAATGTACCGCAAATGCTCGAGACTCTCCCTCTCACACAACACACACAGCGAATCCACAAATTACCATTCCAAATTCAAATCGTTATTAAAATAAATAAATAAATTTAAATAAAAAAAATAAAAAACATGAAATCGGATAAAACGATGGGGTTTGCCGAATATGAAAGAACATTTCTCAAAGTTGTCTCAACTTCTTTTTCAGTTTCCAGGTGACATCACGTTTACTGCAAATGACCTCCCCACAACAAAAAGTTCAGTGCATTTTCTGATTTATAGAGACCAAATCAGCTACACAGTTTTAACAAAGCTTCAGGACGACTGATCCATCCATCCATCCATTGGGACCATACTCGGTGCAGAGCGTTGGTGCTGCCAAAGCAGTCTCTTTGGCTACTGGGCACAATCCTGGAAAGGTCGCCACTAACAAGCTGGCTACTCCGACACAGGATACCAGCAATCTGGCACTCATTTTGCCGACCTCGGAAGGATGACAGGCAGTCAACCCCACCTGGTATCAATTCATCAGCTGAGTGGGATTTGAACTCAAGATTGAAGGATCCCAAGCCCACCACCCAAACCATTAAGCCAACACCAGGCATACGACCTATGGAAGGCAGAAAAACGATTTTTGAGTGGCACAAAAAGTTTATGGAGACTGGTAGTAATGGATGTTGGATGAAAATAAAAATTTTTAAAATTATAAAAAGTAAATACAAGTTCACAGTGCATTAAAAAAAAAGAAACGAGAAGGCCACTCTGTAGAGTGCATACCTCCGCCAGGCTGATTAGTTTAGTTTACGTTTTGTATCCCACCGATACGCCGAATGTGGACTCAGAATGTAACGAAAATTGAATTGGTTTGTTGTCACCTAACCAACTCATCCACCACGTTCCGTTTGAATCCGTCCTGAACTTTGAGATATCATGCTCCGTACCTATAGAAAGTCCACACCCCCTTTCAAAATTTTTCGCCTTTTGTTGACTTATAGTCTGGAATTAAATTGCATTAAATCAGACTTTTTCCAACTTTACTTGCACATCGTAACCCGTAACTTCGAAGTGAAAAACAAATTCCACATATTTCAAAAAAATAATTAAAAATACAAAACTAGAATATCTTGGTTGGACAAGTGTCCACCTCCCTTATAATAGCAATTGTAAATTAGCTCGTCTAAACAATCACCTTCAAAATCACACACCAAGTTAATTGGCCTCCACCTGTGTTAAAGTTGAGTGATTCTGATTATTTCAGAATAAAATCAGCTGTTTCTGGAGGTTTCCTCTACTGTGTCATGCATTTCACAGCAAAGACTCGAAACCATGAGGACCAAGGAGCTTTCAAAAGACCTCCGGGATAAAGTTGTGGAAAGGCACAAAAATATTTCAAACACCTTGAGTATCGCTTGGAAAAGTCTAATTTCATGCAATTTAATTCCTGGCTTCAAGGCAACAAAAGGTGAAACATTTGAAAGGGGGTGTCGATTTTCTATAGGTATTGTAGCACGATATCTGAAAAAATTGTGGATGGATTCAGACGAAACTTGGTGGGCAGGTTATGAATGTAACAAGGAAGAATTGATTTGATTTTGGTGAATTACTGAATGGAGATCCGAGCATTTTTAAAGTGATTCTTCACCATGAGAGGGCCCAACACAATGTACAGCAGGCCCACCCCCGAGCACGCGTTTCCGCATCACGGTTGAATTATTGTGGTAAAATGTACCGATCCTGGCATGGGTCCCTCGCTCTGTCACGGTCTGGCATGAAGGAAAACAGAACCCCGCATCTCCAACTCACCTTACAGCCCCACGTTACCCTCCAACGCACTCAGTTGCTCTTTCGATATCGTGCTGCACAGACTTATCACGTGACATTGCACAATTTAGTTTGATATTGTGTGATATTGTGCGATTTAGATTTCGCTGGTGTTTTCAATTACATTGTGGGGCGTTTGTGAGAGCAAATTGTCGTCAAGAATAACATGTGGGGTGAAAGGAATCAAAGCAAATCTGGTGAAAAACGGACGTTGTAAAACAGTTATAACGTTTGCACGGACCGGGAACCGATGGCGCGCGTACACAGACGAACAGGCAACGTGGCGTATTATCTACAATGTTTATTTCATGGGCGATTAAACTTAACGGTTTCAACAAGGTTGTTCCACTGTATATTAAACAGCAACTCTTTTGTGGATAAAGTCATTATTTGAACGAATTAATGTCATTTAACTGCTGTGGGCACGGTGAAGACTGGCTTTAAAATTAAAGGGATCCTATATAGTTTGCAGCCGAAGCGTGGTGTTGGTGCAGTGGTTAGGGCAGTGGCTTGGGACCCAAAAAGTCCTGAGTTCAAGCCCCGTTGGGCCACTGAATATATATATATATATATATATATATATATATATATATATATATATATATATATATATATATATATATATATATATGTGTGTATGTATACATATATATATATATATATGTATATACCAAGTCGTATAACACAAGGGGGTTGACTCAGCCTGTCATCCTTCCGAGGTCAGCGAAATGAGTACCAGTGTACTGGGCTGGTGTATACCCCGGTTAAAATAGGTGTTCCAGATCCCTGTATCGTAAGAGGCAACCAGGGTTGCATCAGGAAGGGCATCCGGTATAAAAAAATGTGCCAAATCACTATGCGGATCATATGGATGATCCGCTGTGGCGACCCCTAACGGGAGCAGCCGAAAGAAGAAGAAGAAGATATAGTTTGCAGCCAGTCTGGCCAGCCGTTCTTTATCGACCATTTAATTGGAGTGCTTGGTTGAGTGCTTAAGCCATGTCCTGAGCACCCTATTGTTGATAGCAGTACCACGCTACGTCATTCTGAAAGAATTGTTCACTCACTGCTGATGCTTTTGCCGTTACGTGCTCCGTCACCCTGAGCGGGCGCTTCATGTTCCGTCACCCTGAGTGAGTTGTTATGAAATAACACCCGATTTCCGAGCTGTATTTACGTGTTTTCTAACCTTATGAAGCAAAAAAAAAAAAATTCCCACCCGTCACACACAGCTGTGTATAAAGATTAATGTTTGTGAACATATCCCTGAAACATCTATATTAATACAACATTGTTTTTCGGTGAAAGCAACTGAAGGTTTTGAGGTTGTGTACAATACGTACTGTCATCGGTAATCACACAGATTCCTGGGGTGAGATGACAACCTACACGCAGTGCTCCTGTTAAATTATATTCGACAGTGTCACTCTGACGATATCAGGACGGATGTCATCAACTGGCCAATACCACCAACACACTCAGGACAAACCCCAGCAATGGAGCCCGAGGTTGCAAAACGCTAAAAAACATCCTTTTCAGGGCCAAAAGCCATGAAACGCAACAAGACCAGTGGGTCCCTCCCTCCACATCCTCCAACTCAATGTTGAGGAGCTGAAATCTAAATGGTGAGATCCTTGCTAAGATCCTGAATGACTACAACATCGACATAGCCATACTCCAAGAAACTCACAGCGAGTATGACAAAAAGGCTGCAAAGAAAAATAATGCAGGCTCCAACCTCATGGCCTCCGTTAACGCAACAAAACATGGCCTCGCCACCTCCATCAGACACGGTCTTCGAAACATCATAACCATAGACAGTAACTCGCTATACACAACAGTAAAGCCAAGCGGTGTTACTGTTGCAAATGTGTACAAGCCGCCAACACAAACATGGCCATTACCAGTCCTACACTAATAGAACCATCTCACAGTTTACATCGGGTATTTCAACAGCCACCACACTGATTGGGGTGGCTGGAGAAAGCTAACCAACTGGGCGTTGATGGCCGATCTCAACCTGCTGTTTGACCAAAAGCAGCCAAAGACCATCCACTCAGGACAGTGGCAAACCGGAACAAATCCTGACCTCTGCTTCCTGACAAAGGATGGCAGAGGGCTACAATGATGGCATCGAGACGAGTTATTGCTCCCTTTACAAAAAGCCATCGCCCCACTATTGTTCACATTACTATCGAGATCCCGCTGGTGCACTCCAAGTCAAAACCACGCCAGAACTTCCGGAGAGTGGATTGAACCGCTTTCACCAAAGAACCTGAATCCAAGATCGAGGATATACCACCTGTCCCAGCTAAATACACAGAATTTGTGCACCTCCTTCTCTCTGCTGCCACAAATACCATACCGCACAGATTCTGCAAGACTTGCATACCTTTCTGGACAGCGGAGACTGAAAGGCTTCGAAAGGATTACAACAAAACTGGGAACCCGGATGTTGTGCAGGCACTAATTGAGGCTCTCGACACTGAACGTCTGAAGTGCTGGAAGGAGTTGGAGTCCACAGACTTCACCCACAGCAGCCGCAAGGCATGGGCATGGCTGAGGAAACTGGGTGCTGCAGAAAACACTACTGCTGCCATCCCAAGAGTTCCCGATTCCATGACGTCTCACTTCTTCCAGACCTCAAAAACACTGACCTCCAAATCACTAAGGAAGGAGGTAAAAAGGGATTTCCTCTGAAACCTCCAATAAAACCCACTGAGCAGTCACCTGGCGGCCCCATATACAAAGAAAGATTGATGCCGCACTGTCAGCAACCAAAAATGGCAAAGCCGCAGTGGGCCGACAGAATTTTCCCTGAATTCCTTAAAAACTTCAGAGCGGTGTTAGGCTCCGGACGCGTCCGAACAGTGTTTGTCTCTGGACGGCTTGGCTCCTGATGCGTCTGGCGGGTTTTGTCTCCAGGCCATATTTATCATGTGATAAGTAGAAAATGGATTTCAGACATTATTTTGTTTCCATCTTCACTGTTGTTCCATGCAGATTCATTTTTGACGAGACGGTATGAATCGTAATTAACACTTCACTGTACGTCTGCCTTCCTTCCCTTCCTCTCACCTCACACAGTCTTCCCTTCCCCCACCCCTTTTCACTCTCACTATTCCTTTTCACCCCCCCCCCTTTAGTATTCCCGTCAATGTGACGGGTGGTATTTGCTAGTTTTTAATATTCGTCTCCAGGACCACCTTTCAAAACAGTCAATGTTCTTCCTTTCTTTCCTTCTTTTTCACCGTCCACGACACATCCATACATTGAAATTGGAACAACCAGAGCATTCACCAGCCTTCGCTTGGTTTGCATTGCCACACATTTGGCTTTCCAATCCTTTGTCAATCCTGACATTGCTATTCTCCCAAATGATATCTGGAGATCAGTTTATCCTCAACATTCTCCACTTACTTCGATTTTTGAACCTGGGAAAATGAGACTTTCCACAATTTCCACATGATCATCTCCCAATCTGAACACACTGATGTTCTCAGTTGACAGTATTTTAGTCTTCGCCCAATACACAGCGCATATATTGTTGCGGGGCCGAGTATCGGTGGCGAGCACGACCGCGAGAGGGAGCAGTTGAGTCGGCTCCACCGAACACACCGGAATTTAGGTCGTGACTCGGATAAGTCCGAAAGGCACGGGTCCCTTACTGGACCATGAATCACCAATAATTCGACCGCGTGGGGTAGGGTCAATTGCCAAGCTTCAATATACCTAATTACCCACGTGGGCAAAGCTTCCGGGGAATTCACACCCTCGACGGACCTCGAGCGGAACAAGCCGTTACCGTGTCCGAACCGTGTGCAACCCGGGCGGAGGTTACCAAGGCCCGTCGGTCCAAATGAACAATTTACAGACTCACTATTTCGCAATACACACCGTGCTAAGCCAATGAAAGAAACACAGAAACGAGCTGGAACATTTAACAAAAGGGATATTTATTTATAATGGGGCAGGGGAGCACGCAAGAAGGCAGAGTTAACCGAATAAGAAATTGTAATTTACAAGCAAAGGAGAGCACTTACACAATTCTACTTAACAGACTGGGCCCACGGACACACACACACACACACACACACACACACACACACACACACACACACACACACACACACACACACACACACACACACACACACACACACACACACACACACACACACACACACACACGTCTATCTCGGTCAAGCCGGGCCTGGGTACCTGTCCGCTTCGTGTGGCCACACAGACTCCGAAACCACCATGGCGGGGCCCAAACCCACGCCCTTGGCGTTGCCAGCACCAAGACTGCAGACCGATGGACAACGATGACAGACCGCGCCGCAATCGCCACCAGGACTGCACTTCGCTCTCGAACCATGATCCACGATTCTCCAGAACGCACTCTTGTCTTTCCAACACTCGTCCAAACCACCACTCTCCTCCTCTTTCGGAGGGAGGGGCTTCTTCTCCCCCACCACTCGCCTCGTGATTGGACGGTGGGTTGTCAGGCGACTCGTGACGACCTCCCGATTGGCTGGGGCGCACGTGTGGTGCTTGCCCTCTGCTCAGTGGCCGGAGGAAACGCTCTCTGCTCTTCCTCGGAGCGGAGCTTCGACCCGAGGCGACGAAGGCTCCGCCCACGTCCTCAGGCAAAAACACGTGCGTAATGGCGACCGGTCGAGTGTGGGAAGGTGGCGTTGTTGTAGTGGATGTAGTAGCAGCTGTAGTTGTTGTTGGTGGTGGTGTAAAAACCCTAACTATAAAATAATTCACAGCGCACGTACAATCAATCACTCATTAAACATATGACGGGACCCTACCTAGAAACACATACTTACCGATATAACTGATCTATAGGACGTGTATGTTGTGTGCAGTAAGTTTCCAAATTCGCTACAATACGCCCACCAAGTTTCGTCCGAATCCGTCCGCAACTTTACGAGAAACGTCACACGAAATGGGGACGACTCATGCGTTCTTGTGCTCACGACGGAATGACAAAACACGCATGTAGATCCATCTACCTATTACATACGCACAGGGGGAAAGGGTTAGCTCGGGGCTAAAAGTGAGAAAAGACAGAGAAGCAAGAATAACGATCGCAGGGGAAAGGAAAGGAAAGTAAAGGCGGGTAAAGTATGCAACGAACAGAAGTGAGTACGTAATAGATAGATTATACACAAACACATTCAACTCGCAAATCATTAAAACGCCAAAAAAAAAAAAAATATGTCACATCAAAGTGATTTTAGTTCCGACTCAGTGATTTGGGGAAACCGTGGAGAAGGCGACCGAAATAAAAACGTCTCTCTCCTCTTGGGTTACCTCAGGAAACGTCGAACAAGGGGAAAAAAAAATCGGTAAACTCGTCGATTATGAGAAGCACTCGACAAGGCCTAGAATCCCCAGATGACCCACCTCGCCTGCCAGTCATGCCAACGCTGAGGCTGCCTTTTGCTGGGCCGAGTGTTGGCGGACCGGTGGCTCATTCCACGCAAGCACACATCTCCTGAGAGAAAGAGAGAATGTGGAAAGAGGAAGGGGTTAAATCAGAAATCCCGTTAAATAGGCCGAGGAAAAGGATGCGAAATGACACGAGGCCTAAACAGGAAGAAATAGGAAGTTTTTTTTTTTTTTTTTTTACCAAAACCAACCTGCGGGCGGAAATGCATCGGATTTCCGTCAGACGGATAAGGAAAAGATTTCTCATAGAACTTTCATATATATATAGCGTTTTTTTTTTTCATAGGTGTTTTTTTTTTAACTCCACTTTATAAATGATAAAATCAACGTCGTCAAAAAAAAAAAAAAAAAAAAAACGTCAAACTCTGAAAACGAAGATGACATCATCCGACGGAAATTCACTTTGTTTATACACCGCCTGAAACATGAAATCAGCTTTTGAATTCCGCTTGGGTACATTTTAGATACTAGTGCGTGGCCGTACGTGCAAAAAAAAACAAACTTTCAAACCGCGTGCCAGAAACAACCACACAGGCCGTTCCTTCGCTCTCGTGTGGCCGTACGTGCAAAAAATAAGGACAAATGTGTCCAAGAGCAGCGTCCTGAAGGTTTTGTCGGCTAATTAATTAATAAATAAATAAATAAATAAACAAACAAACAAACAAAAACAAACTTCCGATATTTTGTCACGTGCCTTGATTAAGCCAATAGCGAGACCCGTCATAATGTATTTACGTATGTACGAAAGAAATAGTGTATTTACGAAATTACAATACGATAAATGGCTTTCGAATATATATATATATATATATATATATATATATATATATATATATATATATATATATATATATATATATATATATATATATATATATATAAAAGTTCATGATAGACGCTCTCAAAAGGCACCGTCAATGCGAGGATGTGTTCATGTGCTTAGTATTTTAGGAGATCCGGATCTTGTATATACAAGAGCCGAGTCTGAGAGATTAAGGTTTTGTTTCCAAACAACAACAACAACAACAGCAACAGCAACAGCAACAGCAACAACAACAACAACAACAGCAACAACAACAACAGCAACAACAGCAACAACAGCAACAACAGCAACAACAGCAACAACAGCAACAACAGCAACAACAGCAACAACAGCAACAACAGCAACAACAGCAACAACAGCAACAACAGCAACAACAGCAACAACAGCAACAACAACGCCGAGCTCTCTTGGAGCCACGTTCGCTCGTCGTGAGACACGGCGAAAAAAGAACTTTCAAACCACGTGCCAGAAGAATAATTGTGACGTCATAGCACCGTGTCCTGTCATTGGTTTGGTAAATAAATGGCCATAACTTGGGAACCACTTGTCCCATTAATATCAAACCTTGAAAAGGCACATCCACACGGCCTCAGCAATATACCTGGCAAGTTTCAATTAGATCAGACCGGTGGTTGTCAAAAAACAGCGGTCACAGACACACAGACACACAGACACACAGACACACACACACACACACACACACACACACACACACACACAGATTGCTGGAATTATAGATAGATAATTATCTACATTTGAAACGGACGAGAACATAAAAAAATCTCTTCTTACCTCTTCAACGCCAAATGGTTCGAGCATTCGCTCGGCTGAGAGGTGGACGATTCGGACTCCGGACAAGTGATAGCAAAGACTTGTAGGCCGTGGGCCGGCAAGGCAAAATGTGGCTCGAAAATTATTTTTGTGACCACAATCGATTAACTATTCAAATTTTTGATATGTTGTAGCTGGATACTTGCAAGAACTAGAACGATTTGTTGGCACTTCGACAACGTTGCAGGTTCATGTTCACAGCTCGTTGAATGGGGGTGTAAGGGTCCAAAAACCTGTTTTTTTTTTAGGTTTTTGTCAATTTCGCGTGTCCGCCATATCATCATTTCAGCACGGACATGGCTGAAATTTCGCCCGTCGTTTCAGGGGGCAGGGAAGTCATAATCGCATCAACCGCTTCGCTGTTGCTAATGAAAGTAGGGTAGATCAACTTATGTGAATCGTGGATTTTTTTCACATTGTTCGGTTTTCGTGGAGCAGCCAAGAACGCGTTCGAACTCGAATCCCCATGAAATTTTATATGCTTGATAATATTTCTCTGTTCTCACAGATCAAAAAATTTCACAGGTATTAGTGTTTTGTCTGTTGAATTATGGCGCCCTGAATACCTCTCTGCTTTCAACAATGGCACTGAAGAATTCCGCGAAGAATGCGGTGTCGATGCGCCGACAAATGTTCAGACCTGGTTGGGAACCACGGGCAACGTTCTCCACATTATTCTGCTCCCATTTCCTCTGATTCGGGACCATCACCAACGAGTGAGGAGTGGGAAGGGGGTGGGGGGGGTAGTGGAAGCGGGCTGATTACCGTTATTCGTCATGCAAGGGCTTGGAATGTGACAGAACGCGTATGGAGACACAATATGCAAGACTTGATCAAGATTTATAGAAAAAAATGCTGAATGGAAAATCACAATCATTGAGTGAAAGGTAACCATGGGTAGTGACAATTACGATAACATTCAAATATTCTTACATGACATCTTTGCGATCATGATGAAATTATGAAAACCAACAGGAGAACCTTCTAATATTCTCTCGTAACATCCTTTATCCATAAAACAATGTATCAAATAAAATCAGTACAAACAAAATCTTGCAGCAAAGGCAACAACTTTAGGTGGACGTCACTAGGAACGTTCACATAGTGTTCAAGCGTTGGATCGTCTGAAACTCCGATGGTCCACGCCACCAAGTTATATAGTGGAACAGGCACCAGGGATTCGGTTGATTCAATACTCAGCCTCAGGTCTGCTGCTGTAGGAGGCCATGGTGTGCTGAGTGGATCAATTCGCCTCATCTCCTGACGAGGGATCATTGCTGCCGAGTAGAGATTGTGGAGTGTGTTCTGGACTCTTCGCTTCACCGGAGATGGTTCAGCCTCACTCGCAGTTGTGATCTCACTCTCAGTTTCTGAACTGGAAGACGGCATTTTTTCCAGAATGCTACCAGTATCGATCGTCTCCACATCTACAATTTCACTCATGAAGCGCTTCGACGGGCGATGAAACGAGAGTTGGGGGTATCTCTTTTGAAGGCGCTCCTTCAAATACGAAGTCCTGAAAAGTGACAAGTCTCAATTACAGTGGAAATAACGATTTGGATAATATTGTTGGCATATTCACATAAATACTGTATTAAACCCTACATCGTCTCTGAAACCATAAATAAGCAGACATGCAAGCGTACATCATTTCAGTGTTTTTGTTGAAGTTAGGCATCATCAATAACTATCAACATTTTTAAAAGTGTCCAAAAAGTATGTTGGAAGGGAGGGGGTTAATGACCCATGTACGCTTTTGAAATTTTCTAAAAATGCTGATCAATATTTTGAATGCCCTTCAGTTTTGAACATACGATTTCACATGAGGGGGTGGTAAAGAGTGTACATTTTGTCCACTTTTGAAAATTCTAGTAACTATGGATGACCCCTAAATTTATCATACCTGACTGTTGGAGCTTCTTTTCCAGGCACTGATGTCATACATCCCATATACTTCTCCTTCAGCTTGGTCAGGCGGTACACTTTGAGATTCGTGAGAAGCTTTTCCTCGATCACTGTTTTGCAGAATACTTCAAAATCTGCATCTGCCATTCTTCTATCGGAGTCACTGAAAGAATATATATGTATTGTTATGGCTGTGGAAATTCACAGAACACCATAAAGGTTCCTTAGATCAGTTATCCCGGTAAGTGAGTGTTCAGATAGGTTTCCCCACCGTTGTTTAGAGGGCTCTGACCCTTTGAGGTAGGTTTTTCTGTTGCTATCGTTATTTTGAACCGACCATATCACGACCACCATGACAGCAACCAACTTGGCCCCCCCAAACAACCACAACGCCAACAACAACCACCACCAACCACGCCACAACGCCAACCATGCTACAATCGCCACAACAAGTATACCACCATCTAACCATCTTCGCCGCTACGCCAGCTATCAAACACCATCCTCCACAAACCACGCTACAACCCTTTCCGCGTCGAAAACCGTCCGAGAACACAAGTAAAAAGACCGAGAAAAGAAACCTCCAATGGTGCGCGGGTTTTCCTGCCCTTTATTCCTCCGCGTTTGGTGTGAGTGGAACGGCGAAGCAGCTCGCTCGCGATTGGTGGACACAAGGAATGAGGTGCGAGGAGCTGAGGAACGTGCCTTTTAGAAGCTTCTCGAAAAGGCTCGAAGGGAGGCGGAGCTGAAAATGGGGAGGGGCGAAGCACTGAGCCCCAGGGGATATAAGGTGGACAGCACGCGAGCTTCATGTCTTGGTCTTCGGTGTGGCCTTTGTCGTCTTTCTTTGGTGGTTTTCGAGCTGGAAATTGGTCTTGGTTCTTGGTCTTTTGAGTTGGTGTTCGTGTGGTCCGAGGCTGGGGTCACTGGTGTGGTTCAAACTCGTGTGGATCGGGGCTTTGGTGGTTTCGCCTTCTGGGGTGGACGTCGATGAGGTGCTTCCTTTCCCTCTGGGCGCAAAGTCGCGAGGGTTGTGGGTGAAGGACCAGCTCTGCCGCGCAGTCGGGAGGAGAGTGCCGGAGAGAGCTCGCCGACCACCGAGGCACCTCGAGGGTGCAGGTAACCAGCGTCGGTCTCGTGAAGCCCATTCGGTCAGCCAGGCTCCACTTTATAAAGGTCCACGGATCCTGTCTGCCATCCTCATCTTTGGGGATGGCCTTTTCTTTTGGGCTTTTGAATGAATGTTGTTGTGGCGCCGTCTGCCAAGTAAAAACTGTTATGACTCTCCACCCGGCTGAGTAAGATGACAGAGTCAGATGAAGATCCTCGAATTACACGTTTTATTTCTGAAGACCACACGCATGCGGAATGTGGCTCAATCATCCTTCAGTCAGGTGCCTCTGGACCACATTGAGATTATGCTTCAAAACCATATATATATATATATATATATATATATATATATATATATATATATATATATATATATATATATATATATATATATGTCACACAAAAGCAGAATTGGGTGTGGACTAAAAGTGTGTGCTAAGGGATAAAGAAATAAAGAAATAAATTCTAAAGGTGTGTGCAAAGGGATAAAGAAAAAACCAATGTCACCCCCAGGGTGACCCGTATCTTGCCAAAAGGTGACCACGTGTGACTTCTTTAAGGTCACACTGAGGTGAACAGAGCTGCTATCCACCAGGAGCGACTCCTTGAGGAATATCTGCCTACGAGAGATTCCGATGAGAATCGTTCTACAGAGTAACCATGAAAAATATGTGTTTGCCTCATAACGTCACCAAATGACGTCATAATGTCTCAAGCTTGACATATCCAGAAAGCACTCATCGAGGTGTTCAATTTGAGGTATTACACGATATGGTACCTAAGATTTCAAAATTTGACCTTGGGGTCAAAATATTTCGACCTTAGGCGCTAACCATGAAGGTCAAGGCCAATCGCCACCAAAAACTAATCAGCTGAGCGGCAGACCATATACTACATTCCCATAAAGTTTGGAGATGATTCCATTAAAATTACTCAAAAAATAAAGGTTTCGGCGACCTCCATGATTTACCGCAAAGTGACCTTGACCTTTATGTGTGCTGAAGGGTATTGTAATAATACTACGATATGTGTACCCACAAGAGTTTCCGATGAGAATTGTGCTCTACAGAGTGATATAAAGGTGAAAAATCCAATGATTACAGACAAACAAACAAAAAAAACTTACCAAGTAACAGATGTTGCAAAAACTTCGTTTTGGCAAGATAATAAAGAAATAAATGTGGCAGTGGGCTTCTTCCCCCCTCTATAGGGACCCTCGGGGAAGTTGCATCGGTCAATTCTCAGATATGCAACCCAACAGTTTATCTTGCAAACTAATGGCTTTCTAAACCTCCAACACCGACACATGTTGATAGCAAAGGCAAAACTCTTGTGATCAACAAGAATAGGAATGTGTGAGATATCAGCAGACACAGTTCTCCCAATGACATGCTGTTGTGCAGCTGCAGAGCCATAAAGGGTTATAAAAGACATAGTGAAAACAGCATGATACATTTAAAGTAACATTTTAAAGCAAGGTTCGAATCCCGACAACTGATTAATATACAACTATTGACTATTGATTACATATTCTACTATGGCTCAAATGTGACCACCTAGTATATCATCATTCCTCTCAAAAACTGCTTAAGTGCCTGTAAATGAGTATTGCTTTTATTCGGTCGTAGTGCTTTTCCTTTGCATACGTCACGTGATTGCTTTTGTTTGCCTGTATATCGCTTGATTGCCTTGCCTCATGCATGTTGTAATAAATAAATGTGCTTTGTGTGAATGTACCCCGTTCGTCGCGTCCTCCTTTCACCCTATTGGAAATGCCATCTTGCATCGCGGAATAAATAGCTGGGTTTTAAACACCCGTTAAATAAGAATCGGATCCGGCGAGGTCGGGCGATAATACCCGCTCGGTTATCACTGCAGAACGGAACGGACCGCTTAAGCAGTTCGTGTCCCCAGCCGACCTGCGTCGAGGTACGGCAGCCCGGTCGGCTGCCCGCGCAGGTACTTAGGTATATCGAATTTGGCGAGCAACCCTATTTTGCGCGGGTAGACAATTGGCTCGGCCATGGTGGGGATTAGAAAACCACCCGTGACTGGTTTCCGGCGATAGCTTCGGAAAATCACGACTGAATTGTCCGTCCGGTGGGCGACGCGGCTGCTATTAGTGGAAAGTGGCCGATCGCACGCCGGCGGGCGCAAATTCGTAACTATATATAAATATATATATATATATATATATATATATATATATATATATATATATATATATATATAAATATATATATATATATATAAATATATATATATATATATATATATATATATATATATATATATGTTGGTCGCACCCGCCGGCATGCGATCGGCCGCTCGACTCGAATGGTGGCCGCCTCGCCCACCGGAACGGACAATTCAGTCGTGACCCTCTCGGAACAATGCCGGGAGCTCGACACAGGTGGGGGTTTAACCTCACCACGATCGTGCCAATTGCCCACCCGCGCAGGATAGGGTTGCTCGCCAAATTCGATCTACCCAAGCACCTGCGCGAATGGTCGACCGGGCGATCGTACCACGCCACAGGCTGACTCCAGACACGAACCGCTTAAGCGGTCCATTCCGTGCTACAGTGATAACCGAGCAGTGTTATCGTCGGCCTTGACGGTTCCGATTAATTACCGGGATGTTGCACCCACTATGAACCCCTTACGTGAAGCAGGATGGAGAGTCAAACAAAGGAAAGGACGCAGCGAAACGGGGAACAGGTTCACACAAGCACGTTTAATTCACACAGACCATCACGGAAGGCACGTATTTACAGTCCCAATAATCAAAATGCATATATAAAGCAAAAGCAAGAAATGGCACGTATACACAATCACAGGCAAAAGAGATATCCCGACTAAACCCGACACACGGCAACACTTAAACAATACTACTTTAAGGACAGGCACCACCCACAGTCATTTACACGAATCCAAAGAAAAGAAAGGACTTCCCTTGGTGCGGCCGTTGAGTCCTCCTCCCATGACCTCAACTCCGAGCTCCGTCTCCTCTGCCATCCTCCACTGTCGACTCGACCAAACTCGACGACGACACAGCTCGACTTCAACGAGCTCCTCAGGCTCCGCGAGTTCCATGAGCTCCACACCGACGCAGAAACACTCGACCACGACGACACAGCTCGACTTCAACGAGCTCCTCGGGCTCCGCGAGTTCCACGAGTCAGGGAGAGAGAGCGAGAGGAAGAGGGAGAGCGCAGGAAGAGGGAGAGAGCAGGAAGAGGGAGAGAGCAGGAAGAGGGAGAGAACGCGCCCCGCCCGTGTCCGACTTTTATAGCGTGGGGCTCCGCCCTTCGCTCCGCCCCGTTTTCGGCTCCACCCTCCTTCGATAGGGTTCTCGAAAAGGGGCGTTCCCTCACCCCGACCGCCTCACGCTGTCCATCCACCAATCGGCAGCGAGCCGCCCTTCCCCCCTTCCCTCAAACCAAGCGCAGGGAAGAATGGCGGGAAAAGCCCACCAGCATCGTTGGCGGTTTTTGTTTGTTTGAAATAAAAGATAGAGAAAGAAAAACGACTAACTGGAGGATCGCAGCCCGAATGGATCACATAAATTCCCTCTATACAACGGGTTTGGGCTAACTACACATGTACCTCTCGAGATATCTCACCTGAGGGCCCTTTATGGTGTATGCGAATTTCCACAGCCGAAACAATATATACATATATATATATATATATATATATATATATATATATATATATATATATATATATATATTGTTATGAATTTAGAATTCGACGCAAATAACATTCATGTTCCTTTAGTCAGTTATGTCGATAACTGCTTGTTCTCTAGATAGTTCACCTTCCATTGTTTAATGGGCAGAAATCGATTATGTGCTGCGGGATTTAATTTAATAGTTAGGGAGCGATCATAACACAAAGGAAGACGCCCCGCCCCCTCTTCTGCGAAGAGGAAGAAAAGCCCTCCCGTCCCGTCATGAGCATGACGTCAACAACACCCTCCCACCCGTAGTTGAGCGGGGGATGGAGCACGAGGGGATGAGTCACGCCGGGAGCGGGGGAGGAGGCGGATAGGAATAAAAAAGGGATACCCTGCTTTGTTCAGGCTGGCTTTCAGGAGTAGACCTTCGGGTTCTGCTTGGCTTGGGTTAGGGAGGAGGGTTTTTGAAGGCTTTCTGCTTGGGTTGGGTTAGGGAGGAGGGTTTTTGAAGGCTTTCTGCTTTGGCTTGGCTTTTAGCAGGCCTTCGGGTTCTGCTTGGCGAGGGTTGAGACTTTTGTTCAGTGAGCTTCGGTTCTGCTTGGCGAGGGTTGAGACTTTTGTTCAGTGAGCTTCGGTTCTGCTTGGCGAGGTGGAGGCTTTTTGGAGAGCTTTTTGCTTCGGCTTGGCTTTTCAGCAGACCTTCGGGTTCTGCTTGGCTCAGTTCGCTTTTTGGGCTCTGGCTTGGTTCGTTGAAGAGAGTCGGCTTTGTTCGTCGGAAGAGAGTTGAGCTGGATGCTCGGCTCGGAGTTCTTGGTTCGTGTTGTGAGAGGCTTTGTTCATCGGAAGAGAGTTGAGCTGGTTGCTCGGCTGGCTCTTCTTGGTTTGTGGAGCTCTTTGTTCTCCGCTTG
The DNA here is from genome assembly GCF_056783735.1 of Eptatretus burgeri. Classification (NCBI taxonomy): domain Eukaryota; kingdom Metazoa; phylum Chordata; class Myxini; order Myxiniformes; family Myxinidae; genus Eptatretus; species Eptatretus burgeri. Next base: position 19,827,896 of record NC_140968.1, read on the forward strand.
GTTCCAGGCTTGGTGCGACTCATCGGCCTCATCTTGGAGGTGGTTCTTCGAGATAACGACGCATCGACGGGAAGGATCAGCGCCTCGTCTCACCAGCACGTGTTAGGAAGCGCGAGAGGATTCGCTGGAGCTCGCGAAGGATCGCGGCTTACGGCGATTGGATCCAGTTCGCTCTCGCTGGAGCCCGGGTCCAAACAGCTTGAAGACCACACGAGGTGGAGAGGTTCGAGACAGGTTCTGGGTTTCAGCTCATCTGTCCCTCCGAGCTGGAGTCAGTTATTAAAGGCATCAGCCACCATTTCATGGGTGTGTTTGTACGTACGTGTGTCCGTGGGCTCGTCTAATAAGTAGGAAACTGTTAAGTGCTTTGTGTGCTGTAAATGATTGCATTGCATTTCGTAAAGTCGGTATAGTTCTGCTCTTACGTGCTTCCCTCGTTCCCCATTATGATTAATAAATACCCCAATTGTTAAATGTTTTCAGCTCGTCGTGTCGATTCTTTCATTGATTGAGCATTTCGTGTGTTGGGAGTTAGAAAGCCGTTGGTTTGCCGTAAAAGGGGGACATTCGGACTGACGGTTCTCGGCGATTAAGCTGCTCGGAATCGCGCACGGGACAGGCTCGCTTAAGCGGCTTGTTCCGTACGAGCTCCGTCGAGGGTGGAATACCCCGGTAGTTGGATCACGTGGGTATTTAAGTAAATTGAAGATTGGAAATCGACCCTACCCCACGTGGTCTGCCCATTGGCGTATTTCGGTTCTTGCACAAGGACCCGTCGGCCTCGGAGTTATCCGAGTGGCGATTTATATTCCGGGCGATCGGTCGGGCCGACTCGACTTGTGGCTCCGTCAGAGCGGTTGGTTCGCAGCCGACCCCCGGCACCGTAACAATATATATATATATACACATATATATATATATATATATATATATATATATATATATATATATACACATATATATATATATATATATATATATATATATATATATATATATATATATATATATATATATATACTCAGAATTACAATAATATTTATTATTAATGTAGCAATACAGAAAAAAGAAAATGTAACAAAATCTGAAAAGTACTGTTTTAAACAAGAGGATTATTGATATTGATGTGGTTATTATGCTTAGCAAGGCGTTTTTTACCATGTTCAGTGTTCGTTTTGTTGGTAAACTTCGAATAGCATGCATGATGGTATCCAAACGAGGGGTCGATATGATCAAATGGTAACACCCACTCCTTACGGTGGTCAGTGGCAAGGCGCCTCTCTTCGCCATCAAGGCCCAACCAGGCTTGAGCAGAGTCACAAACCTTCCCCCAACTTTGATTTGTAAAGGAGACAACATTCGATTGGTCTTTTAGACAAAGATGAACCATAAAAAACTTCTTCTTTGAAGAAGGAGAGGTTCGTCGTGTGGGCGAACTGGGCGCCGCCATATTGTTTTCTGCACAGAGAGAAGAGAATTCGGAAATCTGATTGGTCGAAGAAATTGCCATCTCATTCGGTGGCGGCGATGTTTATGCCAACTTTGGAGTCAAAATGCGACCGTACCTGCAACTTTGTGAAAGTGCCAACAAGCCGATTCGTGTTATGTGAGATTTAATGTATATATTTCCGTTGAGAATAAGTAGTTCCTCGATTATGGCCACAAAACTGAACGAACGATGGCAGCGGCTCACGGCCTAATATACAAGCATGGCGAGAGGATACGTGGGCAAAGAGAGGTGATATGAAAAACGTGGTCCGGAGCTTTGCAAATGCGACCAGGATAGTACGTGAAGAGGTGACCGAGTCGAGGGGGAGTGCAACGGCTGTCCGGACCACGATGGGGACGGGTGATGTCGATGGGACGAGCAGCGCCACAATTCAGGGGGAGATGGAAAAAGTAATAAAACACGAGGGGACGACATAGACAATGGAAACGATGGAAAGATTAACAGAGACACGGGAATTAGGAAGAGAGGAATTAAATAAAGTTAGCGAGCACACACAAGTGGAGTTAGGAGGGAACATGAAGGTTGAGCTTGGGGTATATGTCGAGACCCGATGCAAGAGGCAGATGGCTTTCTTCAGGAACAGAGGGAGAGGATACGCTCCCTCGAGGCAGATCACGACCAGGTGGGTCCGGTGAGGCCGTGCGAGGTAGAGCGGGTGCATGGTGCGAAACCGGCACGTGCACGGTTAAAAGGAAGGTTGTGTGAATTCGGAAAGCATGGGTCCCCATGCAAGCGCATGTGCGGGGCATCACGTGCTGCACGCTGCGTGTTCTGTCCGCGGAACACGTGGTGCGAGTCCCCGGGACGACATGCTCGAGGTGGGCCTGTATGTATGTGTAAGTTGTTGTTTTTATTTTTTATTTTTTTTAAGTTTTTTTTTTTTTTTTTAGCCGACAAAACCTTTAGGTTTTGGACGCTGCTCTTGGACACATTTGTACTTGTTATTTTTCGGGTAGCCGCACAGCGTATTTATAAATTGTGGAGACCGAAAACTTGGGTGTGCCGTACGGTCTTTGATTTGATGTTGCACGGTGACCTTAGGGCATTCCTGCGGCGGCCATAGAATTTTGAAGGCAGACGCAAGGTGCCCGCAGGGGGACCGTAAGCCGAACGTGCGGCCAGACGGACGGTAACGAATGGGTTACTTTTTTTTTTTAACCATTTCTTTTGTTTCGGCTTGTCGAATTTCTACGGCGAACGTAGAAATGAAAAAAGTTATAACTCCGCATTATAATTCCACGGCGACCTTACGGCCTGTAAAATATAGCCATACGGCGTAGGGCCACCCTGAGGTCACCTCAGTTTCTCTGCAGCCGCCACACGTTTCTGTCAATTCAGAGGGCGTACGGCCGCCATATCCTCGCCGTAGAGCAAATGTGATTGAGGCCTAAAGTATCCATCGACACACGAGAGATGCTTTCACGAGGACTTTGACCGACGAACTGAATGAACAAAGCGCGAAGATGCGGCTCGAATAGGTGGGGGAGACACGTGAATAAACATGAAGGCCACGTTGTGTTCGGTTTTTTTAAATGTATTAGGTTTTTAGGGCAAAATTTTCTCAAAAATTGTTCGGATTCCAATTTGTTCAACAAATGGGGCGTTCGGATTCTGGGGGCACCACGGTATATTATAGTTATAGTATATTCAGTTATATATACTGGAATATTTTTATTTCAGTAAAAAAAAAGAACTGGTATATATACCCACTCGTTCCATCCGTCTGGCCACAGGTTCGCCTTAGGGCCCCCCTGCGGTCGCCTTGCGGGCACCTTGCATCTGCCTTGAAAATGCTATGGCCGCCGCAGCGACGCCCTAAGGTCATCAAATCATCATCAAATCAAACAGAAACGTGCGGCGACCGCAGAGGAACAGAAACGTGCGGCAGCCATCGACATCAAATCAAAGACCGTACGGCACCCCCATGTTTTCGGTCTCCACGATTTATAAATATGCCGTGCGGCTACCCGAAAAATAAAAACATATGTGACTGCTACATTGTGTGACCGTGGAAATACTGCTGCCGCCGTATAATTGCTAGTGGCCGCAGATTTTGGACACCCCACGGCCGCCGTGGCAAATGTGACCTTGGCCTTAGCAGTAGAGTTTAAAAGAACATGCATTTGAATAAGGGATGACGGGGAGAACGACATAGTTAGTGGGACGTAGTTGCTGGAGTGTGGAGTGAATTAAAAAAAAAAAAAAAAAACAGAAAGAAGTACGATGAGTGAATATGGGTCAGCGGGCCCGAGTGTGAGTGGAGTGAATGTGGAATGCATAGTGCGAATGAATGATTGGGGGGAGGAGTGAATCCCACCCAAGGGAACCCGGGGTCAGTGTGATGTTAGTTAGTGGGTTAGTTAAATTTACCAAAAGGAGGTCGTTTTGTTGTTGGTGTTGAGTGAAGGCTCGAAACCTTTTTGAAGGGTGCAGGAGTCCATTGACAGGCTGGGAGTGTGGCTGTGGAAAGGTAAGTACTGAGTAGAGGGCACCTCGGGCACGGAGAAGTCGGCCAGAGTAGGACATGGGTCCAAGTGACCGGGATAGTGAAATGGTCATGGGTGACCCTCGGAATGGGACCCGGAGCACTAGACATGCCACGTGGGCATATATAGGGGAGTTGCCAGGAAGGGCACTCCCTGCATTCATACAGAGTAGGTAGGCTCGGAGACAGCCTCAGCTGCCAGGGGGTGCCGTAGTTCGAGTTCAGCAGGTGGGTAGTCCTGCCAGTGGAGCCACGCTGCCCAGCCACGAAATTGTGCAAGGGCACAAGAGAAAATTTGCGGGCCAGGCCCAAATTCATAACGAACACCAACACAGGCGACGGGAATCGTGGTTTCTAGAACCAACAGTTTAAAGAGACAGGCATGTTGAAAAGCCCCGGGGATAGTTTAAAGTGTAATAAAGGATAGAACAGATAAGAAATGTGAACCCTTTCGCACCATCCATCCCTTCGCTCTCTGTAGGCCGCTAGACCAACCCAGGAAAGATTGCTGAAATCTGTGGAGTTTGTTATGAGGCTCCATGGGGTCTCGAGGCAGATCCACCTGTCTCTTTCTTATTCCCCTCAAGAAGGATCTTTGGGGTTGGGAGTAGGCAGGGTCGGATAGGTTAGCCGGACAAAAACAGTAGGAGGGTTAGGGACACTGGGAATTATAAAAGAAAGAAAAAAGGGGTGGGAGTCTAAATTTTGTTGTTGCAAACTAAAGGAGTGGGTATGGACAAAGACAGGCAAAGGCGATAGGTTGGGGGGAGACAGTAGGGTAGGTCCGAGCCCGTTTTCGGAGTGGCCGGCACCACTGCACTCCCTCCAGAACCTCACAGACCAGAACAGAGGCCAGCCAGATTCATATGCTGGCCTGTTTGTGCTGCATCTGCCCGTCTGCATTTGCCTTACCTTGTTTGCCTGCCTTTGCCTTGACCCCATGCCTGCCTCACCCTTGTTTGCATTTCCCCTGTGTCAACCATCTCACCATGTATGCCAGGACCATCCCAGCCAGTGTGTTTGCAAAGACTGCTCTGCAGGCAGCCACACCACGGGGACTGCATTGGTGCAGCCCGTGCATCCATCATCCATTTTGTGTTCTTGCATCCAGTCCATTCTCCATTCCATTCACATGTGCCAGGGACTGCATTGTCCAGCCCGACTACCTCCTTGTCTTCTTGCATAAAGGCAAGTTCAAATGGCCTGTGGGACGGCACAAGGCCTGCTGTGTTAGGGCGAGTTGCCTCCAGCAGCCAGGAATGAAAAAGAAGGCTCAGTGAAACAAAAAGAGGGACCTTTTGTGCAGGCCCTGAAAATGTCTGACCTTCAAGCTGCTGTGCACTCACCCACACAAAATGATTGACTTTGCTGTGCCTTTTTTCCCACAGATAACAGGTCCTGGGCCATGGTTAGTGTAAATAGTTAAAGATGTAAATAATTTTTGCAACCCACCTGTGTGTCTGTCTAGCGCCGGCAATTTAGTTAAGTTGTCTGAGTGAGTCTCATAGTTTAGTTATGCAGCGCACTAGGTTATTTATTTTTGGGACATGTGTACAAATGTCGCATTCAGAGATCCGTAGGTAAAATGTACTAGGGGAAGAACCTACACCTGCATGGCACACAAAAATTTGCGACTCGGGTCGAGTCTATAAAAAAGGGGGGGGTAGTGTTACGAATCTGGAAGCCATTTGCACAGAAACAGACAGCAGTCCCTAAGCTTATTTATTTCAATAAGTATGTGTATAGTAAGATTCCACCCTATGTCTGAAGGGAATTACATGTGTGTGCTGCGAAGTTTCTTTCTCGTTAGATTTTTGCAATACCCAACGCCAACAAATCAATCCTTCACTTCTTCGCACCATCGACGCCATTGCCCATGTGCGTTCGACCACGGATGTGGGCAGAGGTTTCCTCACCTCAGAACACCAACTCCGTCCAGGAAAGGAGGGGGTTCCCCCTATCCAATCACGGATGGCCAGCACATCACCCCACGAAACCCTGTCCAATCAGGGCAAAGATTACCTCAGAGGACCGATCACCCCACCCCGCCCGGGGGAGGGATAAGAATCGCCGGGCTCCCCTTAGTGCTCGCTGGAGTTGGGTTGGAATTGTCGGAGAAGAAAGGGGTCGCCATTGCTCTTGGTGTGCGTCGTTGGTGGTCGTCATTGCCGTATCTCAAGCTGGTCCTCTGACTATTCCACAGCCGTCGACTTCCATCTCTCATTTTGTCGAGCAATAACCCAGAGTCCGAGCCGGGAATCTCCGCTGGCCCTCTGTGAGGAGCGACCCTGGCCCCCGCCTGGACCCCACTATACCGTGTCTGGGCTCGCCGACGACCCCAAGTTTCACACCTGCAGTCGTGGGCCAAACCGCACGAGGCGGCCAGGTACCGTCCAAGCTCTGACCTCCAGCCTCTCTATCCCCTTGGCTGTGGATCCGAGTCGTTAACAGTGACTTGGTTCGGACAAAGTCGGCCGAAGGTGTGGCTTCTCCGGTAGTTAGATGGCGTGAGTACTTAGGTAAATTGGAATAGACAAGTGGACCACTACCTCACGCCGTCGAAATATTGGCGACCACGGTCCTTTAAGCGACCCGTTGACTCCGGAGTTATCCGGGGTGATGACCTTCGATCCTAGGTGTTCGGTGGGAGACGGCCCCACTGCTCCGTCTAGCGTTCATTCCTCGCCACCGACCCCCGGCCCACAACAATATATCGTTTTTGGCCCATCTCTAAATCGTGAAAAATCACTGGAAAAATTCTCAGATCCGGATCCGGATTTGGATCTTAACGAGAATTAAGCGCTGCTGTCCTTGGCTAATCAACCACATGCACAAACAATTTCAGAACGATTGCTTGAAAACTGTGGCCAAGATCGTGTGAAAACCAGATAGACAGACAAACGCTACAGACCAACATACTTGACAAAAACATTTTTTCGCCAAGTAACAAACAAACGAACCCACATGCAATACTCTCTCCTTCAGTGAGAGTAATTCAATATTAAACGTGTGGCATAATCATGTTTTTATGATGCAAGTAATACCATTATGTCGGGATGAAAAGATGTGGAACAATAACGGCACTCGATACTCGGGAGTGCATGTAACTCCGCCAGCACTGCTGGATTTACCCAAGGGCAACCGGGGCATGTGCCCCAGGGCCTCCGCCATCCGACACGTGACCAGGGCCTCCACCACCAAACACGTGACCAGGGCCTCCACCACCCAACACATGACCAGGGCTTCACCAGCCAACACGTGACCAGGGGCTTCCACCAGCCAACACGTGACCAGGGCCTCCACCACCCAACACGTGACCAGGGCCTCCACCACCCAACACGTGACCAGGGCCTCCACCACCAAACACGTGACCAGGGCTTCCACCACCCAACACGTGACCAGGGCCTCCACCACCCAACATGTGACCAGGGCTTCCACCACCCAACACGTGACCAGGGCCTCCGCCACCCGACACGTGACCAGGGCCTCCACCACCTAACATGTGACCAGGGCCTCCACCACCCAACACATGACCAGGGCTTCCACCACCCAACACGTGACCAGGGGCCTCCACCACCCAACACGTGACCAGGGGCCTCCACCACCCAACACGTGACCAGGGCCTCCACCACCCAACACGTGACCAGGGCAACCACCACCCAACACGTGACCAGGGCCTCCACCACCCAACACGTGACCAGGGCCTCCACCACCCAACACGTGACCAGGGGCTTCCACCACCCAACACGTGACCAGGGCTTCCACCACCCAACACGTTACCAGGGCCTCCACCACCCAACACGTGACCAGGGCCTCCACCACCCAACACGTGACCAGGGCCTCCACCACCCAACACATGACCAGGGCCTCCACCACCCAACACGTGACCAGGGCCTCCACCACCAAACACGTGACCAGGGCTTCCACCACCCAACACGTGACCAGGGCCTCCACCACCCAACATGTGACCAGGGCTTCCACCACCCAACACGTGACCAGGGCCTCCGCCACCCGACACGTGACCAGGGCCTCCACCACCAAACATGTGACCAGGGCCTCCACCACCCAACACATGACCAGGGCTTCCACCACCCAACACGTGACCAGGGGCCTCCACCACCCAACACGTGACCAGGGGCCTCCACCACCCAACACGTGACCAGGGCCTCCACCACCCAACACGTGACCAGGGCCTCCACCACCCAACACGTGACCAGGGCCTCCACCACCCAACACGTGACCAGGGCCTCCACCACCCAACACGTGACCAGGGGCTTCCACCACCCAACACGTGACCAGGGCTTCCACCACCCAACACGTTACCAGGGCCTCCACCACCCAACACGTGACCAGGGGCTTCCACCACCCAAGGGCTCATCCTGGATTAAGCCAAGCCATCTCCGGAAGCATTATTAAGTATTTACAATCGTTATGCTTTCCATTTCTGTTTTCCCTTCAGTGTAAAACAAGAATTATCAAATATATATCGAACTTGAAGGGCACTCGGTAAAGCGCATACCTCCGCCCCGCAATGCCTGATCCACAAGAACATATCGGGCCGAATACATTTTTGAAATATCATGCTGTTCAGTGCTATATCGTTTTTGGCCCTAACTCTCAATGGTGAAGAATCACTTAAAAAAATTAAATAATTCTCGTATCCAGATCCGGATTCGGATCTTCACCAAAATTGAATCAATTTGTCGTTGCCACACACCCAACCTTTCCACCAAGTTCCGTTCAAATCTATCCACAACTTTTTGAGATATCGTGCTATGTATTAGTTTAGCTCTATCTCTCAATGGTGAAGAATCACTTTCAAAAATTATCAGATCCACATCCGGATCTTCACCAGAATCGAATCAGTTCGTCCTTGTCACACACCCAACCTGTCCACAAAATTTCATCTGGATCCGTCCAAAACGTTTTGAGATATCCTGCACACAAACAAACAGACAAATAAACAATGAAAAAAGGCATTGTGCAGAGCACGATACGTGCAAGATCCACTCACCCCCCCCACCCCTCTCTAAAGGTTGCCATGGAAACGTGAAATTGTCCATTTAATTAAGATTAAAATTCACAATGTAAATCAAAGTTCAGGTCCACCTGATGAAAATTGATAATTTTTCAGATTGAAATTGATGATTATAGAAGTTTGACCTCGAGTTGACCTTTGACCTTTTGACCTCAAAAATAGTTTGTTTCCAAGTTCAGCGATGTACTATGCAATTGCTCCTTAACTCTCAGGTTAATCAGATGAAAATTGACGATTTTTTTCAGAATTAAATTTGATGATTTTAGAAGTTTGACCTTTTGACCTCAAAAATAGTTGGTTTCCCAATTCAGTAATTAGTGAGGCAACTTAGCTAAATATAGCATAACAATTGTGCATTTTGTGAGGAAAGCACCAAGTTTGGTACACTAGTAGCCTATCATATTATGAACAGATTTGGATATTGGGCCATCTCAAATTCAGCCGCTGATGGCTGTGGCAGCCATTTTTCAAAAAGGCCGCCAGTGGTTACTGTTATGACACATATCTGCTTTACTGGAGAGGAATGCAGATTCATAGTGAAAGTTTATGTACTAATAAAGGTCCAATAATGGTCAAAGAAAGTAACAATTTGATTTGGTTGAGAATTAAAAGTTAAAGTTGCCCCACTAAATGTACTATGCAATTGCTGTTTAATCTTCAAGTCAATCAGATGCAAATTGACGATGTTTCAGATAAAAAGTGATGATTTTAGAAGTTTGACCTTGAGTTGACCTTTGACGTTTTGACCTCAAAAATAGTTGGTTTCCTAATTCAGTGACGCAATATGCAAATCTTGTTCAAATTTTAAGTCAATCGGATGAAAAATTGACGATTTTAGAAATCTGACCTCAACATGACCTTTGACCTCAAAATCAATAGGCTTCTCTGTTGAGACTACCTCTACACCTTGTTCAGGTTTCAAGATGATCGGTTTAGAATTGTGACATGTCGGCGACAAACAGACAGACAGACAGACAAACAGAATAACAAAATCGAATGACCAATATACTTGAAAAATCTTCGATTTTGCAAGTAACAAACGGAGAGACAGGGGTGAAAACATAACCTCCTTCAACTTCGGTGGTGGAGGAAACAAACAGACAAACACACAGACAGACAGACAGAATAGCACACGTGACCAGATAATAATATACTTAACAAATCTTAGATTTTTCGCAAGTAACAATTTCACGAGTAACAGACAAACGCATCAAAATGCGATACCGTAGCGTGTACCCTAAGCTGAGTCTTTGGGCCTGTCACTCAATCACCGCAGGTTGGTCGGTGGTCTTTCTGTCTTCTACCGACTCCTCTCCAGCCTTGCCCCCCCTGCTCTCTCTGCGATTTGTCCCCACCACATTTCCACAGGGCGCTCAAGATCCGCCAACAACCCCCTTCTGGTAAAACTACCAAAATCACGAATCACTGCTCATCTTCACTCTTTCATTCCTCTTTTTTCCCACCTTTGGAATAAACTTCCTCACTCTATTCTTTCCCATTCTTCCCTCCAGGCTTTCAAAACAGCTGTTCACCACCAACTCTTATCTTCCCCCATCCAAATCCTCGATCTTTTCTACCCCCGATAATCCACCCATGCCCACTTCCTTCATTTCTCCTGCTTTCCTTCCTGAAAGTCCCTGAAATGTCCATCTTCTCTTCGCCATGTTCCCCGTCCCATCCCCATCCCTCTCCCTTCCACAGTTCACCTAATGTGTCTGTTCCCCACTGTTTTGTCCCTTCCACTCCCGCCCCTCTTGTCTCATGCCTCCTTGCTGTGAGTTGTGTGTTAGCTCTCATACGAGCCTCGACCAAGGTATACAAAAAAAAAAAACCCCTCTCCTCTAGCAAGGGTGTGGATGTAAAATTGTCACGAGCACATTCCATCCACCACACCCATCTGGCAACTGTAAAGCATAAAATTCCCATCGGTGGTGTGCGCTTTCATTGTGGGACCTCCAGTTTTAAACTCCGGTCATTACTATCGGTGAGTGTATAAACAGTCGTTTCGCCATCGAGCTATCTTTATGGTCATTCAATGAGATACTCCCATTGTTGTAATTTACTTCGGGTTTTGTTGTTGTCATTTCCTTGCACATTTTCTTTTCTATCCTTTGTTCTCCTGCAAAAAAGTCTTGCTGTGTTTGTTGTTGCGGAGAGTGAGATTGTGTGACAAGATGAGCATCGTTACAACTGTTTATGAGAAGTTAGAGTTTACAAAGATTGTTAAAATACGAGTTCAATGTATCAAGTGGTGGATAAACTCAGAAGTTGTGATATTTGTCAAAACTACGTGTTTTATCTAAGTAAGTGGTTAAAGACACACATCCTTTAAATTTGTCTTGTTTACAGTGTGTAGACATGCTAGTAAGACATCACTATTGATTTGCTTTCTCATCGTTTTTTGAGTGCTCCTTGTTCACTTACACATGTAGCTTTACCTCAAACACACATGAAGTTAAACTACAAGGAGTGGAGGAAAACACTCGACCCCTTCCATTGATTGAAGTTTGTTGCATTGAGAGCTGCGGCTCCACGTGTGCATCATGGACAACACGAAGTTTGCGGGTCTGGGTTGCGACAACCCAGGACAATGGAGGACTGTGTCACCAAGACTCCACCGGAATGATACTTCACTCCAACAACCTCAACCGCTGAACGAGCGGAGCCTGAGACGTTGGTGAGAAAGTCCTGTCCTCGGATAGTGGTTCTGCGCGTCTTGTACATTCAAACCGAGTGGACGAGATATCCACTCTACGGCCAAAGACACATAACAGTAAAATGAACCAATGTCACCCCAAGGGTGACCAGTATATTGCCAAAATGTGAACATGAGTGACTTATTTAAGGTCACACTGAGGTGAACAGAACTGCTATCCACTAGGAGCGACTCCTTGAGGAATATCTGCCTACGAGAGATTCCGATGATAATCGTTTTACAGAGTGACCATGAACAATACGTGTTTGCCTCATAACGTTACCCAATGACGTCATAATGGCTAAAGCTTGACATGTCCAGAAAACACTCATCGAGGACTTCAATTTGAGGTACTACAGGATATGGTTCCTAAAACTTGAAAATTTGACTTTGGGGTCAAATATGTTCGACCTCAGGCGCTAACCCTGAAGGTCAAGGTCGATCACAAACAAACACTAATAAACTGAGCGCTAAGCCATTTACCACATTCCCACAAAGTTTGGAGATGATTCGGTGAAAATTACTCAAAAAGAAGGGTTTCATCGAACTACATAATTGACTTCAAAGTGATCTTGACCTTTGACCTTGACCTTTATATTTTCGTGCGGTTAATGGTATCTCTCCAGGACCGTTGTACATGAAATATCAAGAGATTTTGATGAGACCTGAGGAAATAAAATTTTCATGAAAAATCCGTTTTTTTTTCCTCATTACGTAATCAAATGACGTCATAGCGTCAAACTTTTGACAGATCTGGAAAGCACTTATCAAGCGCTTTCATATGAGGTATTACTCGATATGGTATCTAACATTTCAAAATTTGACCTTGGGGTCAAAAACTTTCGACCTCCAGCGCTAACCATGAAAGTCAAGGCCGATCGCTACCAAAAACTAATCAGCTGAGCGCCAGACCATGAACTATATTTCCATGAAGTTTGAAGATGATCCGATCAAAATTACTCAAAAAATAAGGGTTTCGTCGACTCCCCTGATTTGCGACAAAGTGACTTTGACCTTTGACCTTGACCTTGAAATTTTTATCCGCTGAAAGGGACCTCAATATGACTCTGATATGCGAAGTTACAAAAATTTCCAATGACAACTGTGCTCTGCAGAGTGATCGATACGTGATTACAGACAAAAACAAAACAAAAACCATACAAGCTGACTAATATATCTTGCAAAAACTTCGTTTTGGCAAGATAATAAGGACACTCACTTAAACTGTTTCAGGGAAGAAGTCACTTGGATGTAAGAAAGAAGTTTTGTTTTTTCCTAACAGACTCGTCGAGGATTGGAAGAGTCTCCCACAAAATATTGTTGAAGCAGACAATACTGTATTGTGCAATTTTTGAAAGTGCTTTCCTTACACAGGGGAGAGGGTACTTTATTGAATTTGGGCCAACTTGTCTGTTTGTTTTGGAGGAAAGGTTTTGTACTCTGTTCCCCTCACACATGTGCATCACAAACTATTCATGAAAGAGAAAGTGACTGGGAACCACAGGACACGACATTTTATCCCATATATCGATTATAATCGATCGATCATCATCATAATTATGATGATGAACCATTAACCATGCAGTCCTCATTCCAGCTTAGTGAGTTCAATGGACAATCAACCCGAATGTATAATTCTCAGTAAACCATTTTATTCTGTGCTAGCAAATTCCCCCCATCGCTTCACTGATGGGAGTACTGAGATTTGGGGGCGGGGGGGGGAGAGGGGGGAGATAGATAAGGGTAGGGGAAGAATAAGGAGATAGAGGGGGAAAGAGAGAGGAGGGAGGAGGAAAGAGCGAGGAGATAGTGGGAAAGAGAGAGATGGGAGGGAGACAGAGGAGGTAGGGAGATTGAGGAGGGGGGGGGCAGAGTGAGAATAATGGGGGAGGAAGGGAAGGCTGCAAGAGGTGAGTGGAAGGGAAGGCAGTCGTGTGGTGGAGCGTCAATTACGATTCATACTGTCTCATCAAAAATATTCTGCATCAAATAAAATCCATATTCTAGTGGTCATACTATAAATGCCACCCAGAGCCAAACACCACCCAGATGCATCCGGAGACAAACACGGCCCAGACGCGTCCGGAGACAAACACCGCCCAGACGCGTCCGGAGACAAATACTGTTTGGACGCATCTGGAGACAAACATTGCCCAGATCCATCCGAAGACAAACACCACCCAGACGCGTCCAGAGACAAACACCACCCAGATGCAACCGGAGACAAACTCCTATCCGGACGCATCTGTAGATGAACAATGTCCAGACGCGTCCAGAGTCAAACACCGTCCGGAGACAAACTACCATCCAGACATAAACACCGCCCAGATACGTTCGGACACAAACACTGCCCGGACTCATCCGGAGCCAAGCTGTCCGGAGACAAACACCGCCTGGATGTGACCAGAAATATACTCGCATCCAGATATAAACACCGCACAGACACGTCCAGAGACAAACTCCTGTCAGGACATAAACACCGCCCGGACAAGTCAGGAGATAAACTCCCATCCAGCCACAAATACCGCCTGGACACGTTCGGAGACAAACTCCCATCCAGGCATAAACACCGCCTGGACAAGTCTGTAGATAAACTCCCATCCAGCCACAAACACCGCCCGGACACGTTCGGAGACAAACTCCCATCCAGACATAAACACCGCCCATACACAAACAGCCATCCAGACATAAACGCCGCCTGGATACCTCCAGAGACAAACTCCCGTCTAGAGGCAAATACCGCCTGGACGCGTCCGGAGGAAAACACCGCCCAGAATCGTCTGGAGACAGACACCGCCTGATGCATCTGGAGACAAACACCGCCCTGACGTGTCTGGAGACATACTCCACCCGGACACATCCGAAGACAAACACCTCCCGGACGCTTCCAGAAACAAACACCGCCCGGACACGTCTGGAGACAAACACTGCCCAGACACGTCTGGAGACAATCACCACCCGGATGCAATCCGGAGGCAAACACCGTCCGGACGCATCCAGAGACAAACACCGCCCAGACGCGTCCAGAGACAAACACCGCCCGGATGCAACCGGAGACAAACTCCCATCCGGACGCATCCTCCTCCTCCTAACAGCTCCTCCAGAAGTTTGATTACTATGGAGTAAGAATTATATATATATATATATATATATATATATATATATATATATATATATATATATATATATATATATATATATATATATATATATAAAGAGAGAGAGAGAGAGAGAGAGAGAGAGAGAGAGAGAGAGAGAGAGAGAGACGAGACGAGACGAGACGAGACGAGACGAGACGAGACGAGACGAGACGAGACGAGAAAGAGCTTGTAAAATTAACGGATCAGGATGAAACAGGCAAACACAAGATGAAAAACAGGACCCAAAAAGGAGCAGTGGAAAGAGGGGGAAACATCAACAGTAAAGTTGAAGGCCAAGATACAGTGGAGGGAAACTTGGACAAACAATGGTCACAACATGCAGAAGAGGATGCATGGGGTGGCCCAGATGGATGCAGAAGGAAACGCCAAGGCGAGAAAACTGGAAATTTGAAAGGAGGGGATATTTGGATGGGGTTAACAAGTGTAGAAAAGATCATCTATCTATAATTCTAGCAATGTGTGTGTGTGTGTGTGTGTGTGTGTGTGTGTGTGTGTGTGTGTGTGTGTGTGTGTGTGTGTGTGTGTGTGTGTGTGTGTGTGTGTACGTGTGTGTCTGAATGTCTGTATGTTTGTATGCGACCGCAGTTTCTCGACGACCGCCAGTCCGATCGGATTGAAACTTGCCAGGAATATTGCCAGGGACCAGCGGATGTGCCCTTTCAAGGTTTGATATCAATCGGACGAGCAGTTCCCAAGTTACGGCCATTTATCTGTCGACCAATGACAGGACATGGTGCTATGACGTCACAATTAATGTTTGTTTGTTTATTTCTTTATTTATTTAAATTTTTTTGCGCGATTGACAGTCCGATCTGATTGAAACTTGCCAGGAATATTTCCCGGGCCTCGCGGATGTACCTTTTCAAGGTTTGATATTAATCGGACGAGCGTATCCCAAGTTACGGCCATTTATCTGTCGACCAATGGCAGGACACGGTGCTATGACATCACGAATGACGTCACAATTAATGTTTGTTTAATTATTTTTTTGTGAATACATTTACAGAGAGAGGGGTGAGAGAGGAGGGGGGAAAGAGGGGGGAGAGGAGGGCGAGAGAGGGGGAGAGAGGGGGTGTCACAATTCAAGAGAGGGGAGAGAGGAGGGGGTGAGAGAGGGGGGTGAGAGTGGGGACGAGAGAGGGGCGAGAGAGAGGAGCGAGAGAGGAGGGGGGAGAGAGGAGGGGCAAGACTAGGGGGGAGAGAGGGGGCGTCACAATTCTTCTTCGTTTGATATGACGTCACGATTGACGCTGGGGACCTGAGTATTTTTCCCAGGTGTTTCCCAAGTTATGGCCATTTATGATACGGTTGGTCCGATCTAATTGAAAAAATGCCCCAATCCAGTCGTCGTTTACGAGAGCGAAGGAACGAAGCTGCACATACTGGCATGCCTCACCCACGAGAGAGGGTACTGCAACGAGAGAGGGGGAGAGAGGAGGGGGCGAGAGGTTGGGGGGGCTGAGAGGGGGGGTGACAGGAGGGGTGAAAAAATTCCTCAATCCAGTCGTCATTTACGCACCTACGGGCCTGCCTCTATGGGCCCGTACTAGTTATTTTGAATTGGGGATGATCTAAGATGGTAGTGAACAGCTTCCTTGAAGACTTGAATGGAAGAATGGGACAGAACAGACTGTGGAAGTTGGTTCCACGGGTGAGAGAAAAGAGGAACAAATGAGTGGAGGTGAGCAGTGAAACTGGATTTGGAAATTGGGATTACATGCAATGCAGCTCTTAAAATATTGCGTTTTGTCTAAGTTTGAAACAATTGCTCCTCTTGTTGTTTGGGTTGCCGACCCCTGGTCGAGGTTCATCAGACCACTGAAAGACACGATTCAATATATTTATTTTTGCCACTGGCCACCATGGTACACAAGAGGAAGTACTGAAATTGTCTAGAAAACAAAGTTTTTTGAAGTTATACATTCATAAAGCTATGAACTATGCATCATATACAGCTTTTTGCAGAAACAATTCAGTGGTTGCGGTCATCCATTTTGTGGGCGAATGACATTTGATGTACGGATTCTTATGATTCCACTCAAGTTATTCACTTTAGTGATACCCCAGTCTCATACCATTCTTCTTCGTCGTCATCAAAATCAAGTCCATCGGTGATCTCTTCTTGCTTGTTGCTACAGTCTTGCAGCCTTTACGTCAATGTACACTTCAGCCCATTTGCTTTACATGAGCAATGAGGAAGATGACAAGACAACATGTACATTTCAGAAGGTCAAAACAGTCTCAGGGGCTGGCAATGCTGTCATCTATGTAATGCCCAAGATGCAGTCATATATCATATGCCATCTAAATTCAACTGGATGAGGAATATTCATATTCTGTTCCATACATTGCCTCCATATTGCTGCCTGGTAATTTGCTCGAAGGGTGTGCTGATACAGTGTATCACAGCAAGGTAGCAGCTGTGACGAATCAACTTCACCTGTTTGTGTGCAAAACATCAAATAGCGACATTCATCGAAATCGTCACAGTCAGATGATGGCAAGTAAAGTTTGCATGTAAAGGTTTCAATATGTTTGAATAGCTCTGGTGAGAGCTCCTATGATTTCCTTGGACTGCCAAAACATGAACTGAACTCTGGGCTTCTCTGCAGTAATTTAAGTGGTTTTGACTTTGCCCTTTCCAGCAAATGCACTAACTGTGTCACAACCTGTGAATAGATGAATTCCTGTCAGTGCTGTGACAACATCTGAACCTAGTTGGAATGTCACTTTGTATTTGACAATTAAATAACGTCATCTTTGGGTACCTTTTCTCTGATGCAAAGAGCATGTTTTAGCACCTCAAAACCCTAGAGTGAGGACAACAATGTCAGTATCTTCAGCATCTATAATAACACCTGCACAGCCTTGTTTTGCAGCATGTTTTGCATTCATGATCATTCTTGCGTCCCCTTCATTGTGGGTAGTGCGTCGATAAGATCAGATGACTCTCGAGTTATGCGATAGCATCGAGTATCACAACTGACAAACATTTCTTTGTCAGCCAGCCTTCGCTGTGAACAGAGTAAATACCTTCGCTGTGAACAGGGTAAACACCTTCGCTGTGAACAGGGTAAAAACACCTTCGCTGTGAACAGTGAGACCACTCCTTGGCTTTTTTTCACAAGATCTTGGCTATTCGTTGATCACCTTGGCATCTTGGTTTTCTATAGGTTTGATTGGCGTGTAGGTTTTCTATTATCATCGCTTTTCCGAAACCTTGTGAATTCTTGGCTTTTTTCATTGGCTCACCTTGGCATTTATGAAAATGAGGAGTGGTCACACTGGCTGTGAATACGGTAAACACCATTCCTCCGCAAGGTATCTCACCAGGCTAGTTTTGTTTTCTGCACTTCCAATAAATTTGTGCCACTGATGAATTGTTTGACTTCCAGGAATTTGAACTTGATGCTCTCTTCTGATCCTCTTCTGCTTCTTACAACATTAATTATGAAGTTTGTGGACATCAAACACAACATCTATTCTGTTCCTATCATCATATTCAACTAAGGCAGTGGTCAACACTTTATCTGCAAACTGTGTGAATGTTCTTTATTCACCCTTGGGCTTTGGCAGCAAACTCATTCCATTTATTTATATCCTTGAGAACCATTTATAATTACCCTTTTAGACACATTTAGAATTACCCTTTAAAACACCTTATAATTACCCTTTGGAACACTTTAGAATTATGCTTTAGAATCCTTTAGAACTACCCTTTAGAACCCCAATAATTTACCCTTTAT
The DNA here is from genome assembly GCF_056783735.1 of Eptatretus burgeri. Classification (NCBI taxonomy): domain Eukaryota; kingdom Metazoa; phylum Chordata; class Myxini; order Myxiniformes; family Myxinidae; genus Eptatretus; species Eptatretus burgeri. The sequence continues at coordinate 19,846,531 of NC_140968.1, forward strand.
TATTACCCTTTAGAAACCTATTTAAATTACCCTTTAAAACCATTTAGAATCACCCTTTAGAACACTTCAGAATCACCCTTTAGAACCCTTAGAATTACCCTTTAGAACCATTTGGAATTATGCTTTAGAAGCCATTATCATTACCCTTTAGAACCCTTCACAATGTACTCTTTAGAATCCTTGAGATTTTACCCTTTAGAATCATTCATAATTTCCTTTCGAACCCTCTAAAATTACCCTTTAGAACCCTTTATAATTACCCTTTAGAACCCTTTATAATCACCCTTTGGAACACTTTAGAATTACCTTTTAGAACCCTTTAGAATTACTCTTTTTGAATCACTCTTTAGAATTACCCTTTAAAACCATCTGGAATCTTTAGAAACATTTAGAATTCCCCTTTAATCTATATTATATTTGTAATTATCCTTTAGAACCATTGAGAATTACCATTTTAAAACCTTTGTAATTTAATCTTTAGAAGTCTTCAGAATTTACCCCCCTTTAAACCTGTTATAATTACCCTTAAGAACCCTTTATAATCCTTTATAATTACCCTTTATAAACCTTTATAACTCTTTATAATTACCCTTTAGAACCCATCATAAATACCCTTTAGAACCCTTTATAATCCCCCTTTAGAATCCTTTATAATTTCCCTTTATAACCATTTATAATTACCCTTTAGAACCATTTATAATTACCATTAAGACCATGTAGAATTTACCTTTAAAACCATTTGGAATTTAACCTTTAAAACCATTTTGAATTTACCCTTTAGAACCCTGAACCATCTAGAATTGACTCTTTGGAACCATTTTTAATCCAGTTAGAACTATTTAGAATTTACCCTTTAGAATGTGCCATTTGGAACCATTTAAAATTTAGAACCTTTTAGAAACTACCCTTTAGAACCTTTTAGAATTCAGAACCCTTTAAAAATTACTGGATGGAACTCTTTAGAATTTGCTCTTTGGAACCATTTAAAATTTAGAACCGCTTAAAAATTGCCCTTTAGATTCATTTAGAATTACCATTTAGAATCAACCTATAGAACCATTCCGAATTACTCTTTGGAACCATTTAGAATATAGAACCCTTTAGAAATTACCCTTCAGAACCATTTAGAATTGTCCTTGAGAATTATTTAGAATTACCCTTTAGAACCATTCATAATAACCCTTCAGAACCACCTCAAATAACCCTTTAAAATCCATTATAAATTCCCTCGTCGAAGGAGAGGGTATTGCGTTTTGGGTCCGTTTGTCTGTCTGCCTATTTGTTTGTCCGCACAGAACTTTTGTGGTTTTTTTTCCATAACCACTTGTCAGATTGTGACAAAATTTTCACCAGAGGTGCCTTCGTTATGATGTCATAATTGCATATGTAGAATGGTACATCTGATCAGTATGAAAATTTTTGAGCATCATCTAGGGATAAAATGGTCCACAGAAAAAACACATTTATGACATCATCGGCCACATGATTCAGCAGCCATATTGTTTTTTTTAATAAAACCTTCAAAAATCTTCTTCTCTGAAGTGGCGAAACAGATCGAGTTGCAGCTTTACATGTATGACTGCCGATACATGAGGAGCAAATGGTTCACACATATGACATCATAGGTCACATGGTTTGGCAGCCATATTGGATTTACCCTAAAATCTATTTTTTTTTTTTAATCTCCAGAATGGCTGGACAAATTGAGGGGAAACGACACACAAATGTTCCTCATGCCATGGGTGTACAAGTTTGTGAAGGAATAATTAATAGGTAACATGGTTTGGCAGCCATAGTAGAGTGAAGAAAAATATTAAATAATGTTTTCTCTGGAACTGCGAAATTAATCGACGTGAAACTTCACTGTTGTGATCTAGTCGTGACGGCGATGGACAAATTGGTGACGAATACTTTGTCCCACCATTGCAGGCTGACCAGTTGTCTTGTATGTTATGGGATCGTCCCATTTCATACGTTCCTTGGATGCCATTTGTGTCCATGCCGTGTCCCACCGTCATGTCCTTGAGGTGTCGATGTCCCTCCGCATTGGATGAGGGATTGTATAGGGGAGGGATGGTGGCAGCTATTGTTGGGGTGATGATTGTGGGGGGATGGTAGAGGGAGGGGGGGTAGTGGGATGGTGCTGGGTATTGTGGGGGTGATAGTTGATGTGTGATTGTCGGGGGAGAAGGATGGAACACTGAAAGTTTAGCGTCCTCGGTGAAATCCCCTCGCAGGAGTAGATGATGATACATACATACTTTTCTCCACTATAAATAGACAGTAGTTCATTTGACTTGTAGACATTTGTGTTGATAATAGATAATTAGTTTCAGGTGTTCTTGTGGTAACTTCCGGGCAATGGCAACAAGTGTTTGATTCACTGCTCAAATCGCCTGTGTACATATGCTGGTAGCTGGGTAGACATGGTGTAACAGTTTCAAACGATGGCTGTTTCTACCGCTTAATCATGGGTATGTCATCTTCTCACAATTGTGGTGGATAACCACAAGCTAGCCACCTCTGTTGTTTCACCACAGTGCTCTGTAAAATGTTGCAAGCACAAAAGCGAACATTTTTTAAGTCCAATCCATGCTCAGTTATTTCAGACAAACCTCGTCCAATTTCTGGCAAACGTAGGATGTTTCGGCCATTGGTGTCGCATGAAACCATCTCGGTTTGTATGACTACAAGCACCAAGGCTGCAGCGACTCGGCGTATTTGTGGAAAATCAAAAATTATCCGCCGTTTGAGTTAAATTGTTCCGCTATGTAACCCAGAAACAGTAGGGATATGACGGTCCACTTGCTGATGCAACATCATGACTAATCTGAATAATAATAATAATAAGAAGAAGATTTAGACTTTTAAGCACAAATCTACCTACTTTATAATTCTGAAATCAGAAAAAGACATCATATCTATTTTGTAGGATATCAATGGATAGATTAGCATCAAAGTGGTCTGAGCGTTTGGTTTCCCCTTTAAAATCTTCGGGTCTTGAGTTTGAGCCTCTTTATAAAACCGTTACATAACACCAGGTGGGTTGCTCAGCCTGCATCCTTCTGAAGTTGGCAAAATGAGTACCAGCTTACTTGCTTATTACTAAGATTAGGATCATGCAACTTGCTCCCACAGTAGTTTATGTTACGAGGGAGGGTGTCACTGTCCATGGCAATGGCATGCTGGAGAATCACCAGGAGTGGCATGGAGGGAGACACAAAATAATGCTGCCCCCCCCCACAACCCTGGTCTTTTATCATCACAAACAATCATGATATGAAAATTTGAAGGAATAATTACGAGACCCTATTCGGTCAAGGCCCCAAGGTAGTTACCCCAAATGCCCCTCGACCTCCTCTCGGCAATACTGCTCTCTCCAAGTCCTTCTCAAGACTGTGCAGGGTAAGTATTCTATTCATACCATTTAGTTCATTATTTGATTCATTTCAAAGGAAATTTCCTTTTTTTTTTTTTTTGGTTTTCCATTTTCTTTTTTGGTTTAATTTATTTTCCAGGCCGCCTGCAGTGAATGGAATTCCCTTTTCCTCGGTAACTAATAGTCGTTGAACCTCGCTGGGTGTGAATTGGTTCAATGACTGTTTGGCAACTGAATGTTTATGAAAATCTCTGATCTCCTTTGTAAAATGCTGTTTTGTTTTCCAAGGTGTGTTCAGTTACACTTTGTCATTCAAATGTGATGATGTAAAGGGTCTTTCATTTCAACGCTTGGCAAGTAGTCATGTAAATTCCTTTATATGAAAGTGTAGTGTGGTTTACTCTTCGGTTTGCACTTTGCCTAACCTTCTTGAAGCAACAATAACTACACCTCAAGGCAAGACAAAAAGAGCAGACATTAAAAGTTAGACATGCTGTTAGTAAAGTACTTCCCCTTTGCCTACCCACTACCCAGGTGCAACCAGTGTTTGTGAATGTTGAACCTTGACACCAAAGACAGCAAAAATATTTTTAAAGTATAATGATTCTTTTTGCAGGTTTTGAAAATTCGATTTGATGTGATGGCTGAATTTTTACCTGGATATGGCTCTGTGCCTGTGGGAACTGCGCTGCTCATTGCTGGGCCAATCTTGGTGATCGTCCTCCTAAGTTTATTGACCAAGAAATCGAAACATGGCATCTTTCCTCCTGGACCCCGAGGATGGCCCATTGTAGGGAACTTGCTGGACATTGACTTGTCCGCACCTTACAACACATTACAAGAGGTACTGCAGATTGAAAAGGATATTTTGTGGGTGTCGGAGAGTCTACCCTAAATATAATGAAACAATGATGTGACATTTTTGGAATTGAATAATTTATTTCAAGCTGGATATGAAAAAAAAAAAATTGGCCATGTTTTAAATCTGCAAAGTTATTGAGTGATCTTCATCTGTTAGATCTTATGTAATTTCATATTATTTGGTGAAAAAAATATTATTTTGGAATTGAATTGGTAAAAAAAAGCTTGAAAGTGATAAATGCTATTGAAAGGAGTTGAAGTACAAACAGTAATAACGACGAGAGAGAGAGAGAGAGATAGAGATAGAGATAGAGATAGAGATAGAGATAGAGATAGAGATAGAGAGAGAGAGAGAGAGAGAGAGAGAGAGAGAGAGAGAGAGAGAGAGAGAGAGAGAGAGAGAGAGAGAGAGAGAGAGAGAGAGAACAAGTTGATGTTGAAGCTTTTTGTTCCACTTAACCAAACTGACTGTAAAGTTACGTCTGGAGTAACTAGTTTACTTGATTGTGAAACAGTTGATTGAAATCATTGATAGTGGTTTTAGGAATACTAATTGGTCTGTGAAGGCAATGGATAACCCTTGCCAATAAACTGATTCGGCGGTAAAAAGTGTGGTACCTATCATCTCATCTTCAGTATCATCACTTGGCTAATCCTTATGATTGAATCGCAGTAAATACTTCTGGATGGTCGAGACTACTACATATTATTATTTTGGGTTTGTCATTGCAACTATTTTGAGATACCAGATCACCACGACCCGGTCTCTCTCTTATGGAGAAACGGGTGTCGTGCTGTTCCTCTATGGGATTGCATTTCATCCACAGTATGTTGCTTCTCAGTTTGCAGGTAAATATGGCCCTGTGTACAGCATACAAATGGGAGGTACGACTGCAGTGGTTCTTGTCGGATATGATGTGATCCATGAAGCTCTGGTAGGTCATGCAGATGAGTTCGCAGCTCGTCCTGTTGTGGCCTTGTTACAAGATACTGATATCGCTGGTGGTAAATGGACATTTTTTTACACATTTCAGTAAAAATTATATCAAGGTTCCAATGGCTGAACTGAATATATTTATTGAATGAAACTGTTATTGAATATTTGAGTCTCTTCGTCATTGTGTTTTGGATGAGGAGAGTAATGGCTTAGCACGCGACACGAAGAGTTGAAGACAACAGTTTTGTGATACATTGTTAGTCTCAGAAGAGGTAACAGTGATCTGGGTATAGTTTGACCAGGGTGAAGGAGTGTGACACAAGTGTGGGATGAAAAGTTTGACACAGAGCTTGTGTCGTGTTGAAAAAAAACAGGGCAATAGGAGAGAGATGATTACTGACCTAATAATTAATTATAATTAACACTAACAAGAACTCTTCTGGCACTTGGTGGATTGCATACCTCTGCCAGGCAGTAGGATACAGTTAACATCCTGTATCCTACTGAGAGGCCAGATGTAGATCTGGATCTTCACGAAAATCGAATTGGCTTGTCCTTGTCACCTAACCAACTCATCCACCCAGTTTTGTCATCACTCGTCCACTACTTTTTGAAATATCATATTATATAACATATTGGCCCCATCGCTTAATGATGGAGAATCATTTTAAAATATAAAAAATGTTGTATCCAGATCTGGATCAGGATCTTCACCAAAATCGAATTGATTTGTCCTTGTCAAACATCCAACCTGTCCACCAATTTTTGTCCCAATCCATCAACAACTTTTTGAGATATCCTGCTCACAGACAAACAGACAGATTGGGGGTGAAAACATTACCTCCATCCACCTTCGATTGTGGAGATAACAAAGGACATTTGAAAGAAAATCAGGGTGAAGCTTCCAATGCACCACTGCTTAATAACCCGTTAACAACTGGACGTTAAGCAAATTTCCAAATTCCTGCCCTAACCAGCGGAGGACATCATCATCATCATCAGTGGCAGGGCCATGAACTCAGCCAATGATGCTACCCCGCAGCCTAGTGCTGCATACAAACAAACAATTGTTTATCATTTATGCAATAAAAAGTCTGTGTCACTCCTCAACCATCCTCATGGAACATCTCAGTTAATCAGTGTGTTTTGGAATACAATCATTGTTCTGTGTGCGTATTCAGCAAACTCTCAGTACAATTGTTGTCATGCCATTCATACAGGAGTTATCTTTAATACCGGGGACCATCAGAGGATTCTGCGGCGCTTTTCACTGACGACACTGAGGGACTACGGCATGGGAAAATTCACCATGGAGGAACGTATCTCCGAAGAGGTTTCCTGTTTGATAAAACGCATTACTGATATGGAAGGTAAGATATAGTGTCATGTGCATGGAAAGGGGGGAGGGCTCAGTGGTTTAGGTTTGTAAATTACAGTACATGGAACTTTCATGCAAGAGGAGGCCATTTTGCCCATCATGCATGTGCTACACCACCACCTGCACATAAATTGGATCTATTAATTTATCTATGCAATCGATGCAAGTGAAGGAGAACAGTGGGGCAGGCACAGGGACATCAACATGGCGTTTTGTTTTGAGAGACATCTCACCCATCCCAGTGGTGATGTTGCTCTCTTTGTGGCCACAAGAAGCCCTCCTATTCCCCTCGAGTACCTCTGTCTGCGTATGCCTTTCCCCAACTATCTAATGTATGTCTTTGTGGTTTCACCATCCCATCGACGGATGAAAACACTCCAGATATCTCAATTTCCTCTAACATGGATCCACTCTTAGCCTCATTTTACCATGATAAGAAAAACCACAAATAACATTCAAACACAATTAATCTCACAATTAAGAATCATATTTTAAGAAAAAGTGAGATCAATATAGTCTCTCAGCACGATTTTTTGACAAAACTATTAATTCATGGACCGTTGTGTGTTTGTTTGTTGTGTTACTCCTCCTCCTCCTCCAGTTGGGGGCCGATTACATCCAGACTTGCTACGATCAGCATGACCCCATTCAGTGTATCGGGGAGTTTTTTTATCTTTGCCAGTAGTCTTGGTGGGGGGAGGTAGGGTGATGCATATTCTCAATGTAAATGTGTATTGTGTTGCGCCACCCCAGGTAGGGGAGGGTATTACAAGTCCGCACCCTTTACAGTACAGTATTCCTGTGCACACATTTTCCAGTGCAGTGAAGTGTTTTTTGAATTACGCAGCGAGAGGTATTTTGGATTACATGTTTGAATGAGGATGATAAGGGAGCAAGGACTATCTTTACAAAGACTAATGAAATAACTGATCCTCGGGTCACCTACATGTCCAAGTATGCTCTCCCCCTGGGTAATTTTTTAAAAACAAAAACATTATTGTTATATATATATATATATATATATATATATATATATATATATATATATATATATATATATATATATATATATATATATATATCTAACACTTTCTTTAAGTTTATTGTTTAAAAAAAAATACATGAACATTGATTTTCCTTTGCAGTGATCTTTTTTGATTATAAACTTTAATGTACCCTTTATTAGCCTCCACCATCGAAGATCGGAGGTTACTGTTTTCACCCCTTTCTGTTTGTTTGTTTGTTTGTTTGTGAACAGTATTTCTTTCTGGAGTATCCTGTTACCAAATGGAAAAAAAAAACTGTTTTTTTGGAGAAATTGAACACTCTCTTTAAGTTTATTGTTTGAAAAAACTACATGAACATTGATTTTCCTTTCTCGACCAGTTTGCTCTTTTATGATAGACTTTAATGTTTTTTTTTTTTTTTTTTTGTATACCTTGGTCGAGGCTCATATGAGAGCTAACACACAACTCACAGCAAGGAGGCATGAGACAAGAGGGGCGGGAGTGGAAGGGACAAAACAGTGGGGAACAGACACATTAGGTGAACTGTGGAAGGGAGAGGGATGGGGATGGGACGGGGAACATGGCGAAGAGAAGATGGACATTTCGGGGACTTTCAGGAAGGAAAGCAGGAGAAATGAAGGAAGTGGGCTTGGGTGGATTATCGGGGGTAGAAAAGATCGAGGATTTGGATGGGGGATGATAAGAGGTGGTGGTGAACAGCTGTTTTGAAAGCCTGGAGGGAAGAATGGGAAAGAATAGAGTGAGGAAGTTTATTCCAAAGGCGGGAAAAAAGAGGAATGAAAGAGTGAAGATGAGCAGTGATTCGTGATTTTGGTAGTTTTACCAGAAGGGGGTTGTTGGCGGACCTTGAGCGCCCTGTGGAAATGTGGTGGGGACAAATCGCAGAGAGAGCAGGGGGGGGCAAAGCTGGAGAGGAGTCGGTAGAAGACAGAAAGACCACCGACCAACCTGCGGTGATTGAGTGAGAGGCCCAAAGACTCAGCTTCATGTTTACTTCATTACCTCCTGCAAATTTATCTACCGCTCCGTCCAATGCGGTGATAAGGTTGTCATGTGGAATTTTGTGTGTCATGTGGAAAAATCATAACTTGATAAACATTTATCCTTAACCTCGTTATTAATGTTGTGGATACTGTCAGTTATAGGTTTGGAATTATTAATGATCCAAAATTTCTTAATTCCAGAATAAAACCTCACCTTTTCATGGTAGTTTTTTTTAACTTTTGTAAATCAGCATTCAACGAACTGATCCAAGAGGAAAACGCAGTGAATGAGGAGTGGCCTGTAGAAAGAAACACCGTTCTCATCCCAAAATCTAAAGAAACCAAACTTCCTCACAAATACCAGACAATAACATGCCTACCAACAACATAAAACTTCTAACAGGAATCATCACAGAAATGATGTGCCATCATCACCTATCGCAACAAGGTTTAGAGGCAGAACAAAATTGATGTAAGATCTGTTGTTATGGAGCAATAGTCCACTGCCTGTAAAGACTATAAGAAAGCATTTAACAGTGTCCCATATTCGTGGATGATAAAATGCATTCAAATATACAAAATCGATCCCCAACTAATCAAACTGACTGAGAAAGCAATGGAGCTCTGGAATACCACATTGGTATTACAGCACTCAGAAGGAAATGTCAAAATACCAGATGTGAGGATATGGCGTGGGATCTTCTCGGGAGACAGTCTTTCTCCCCTCTTGTTTTGTCTAGCTCTGGAGCCACTGAGTAACGTCATCAATAAACAAGGACATGGATACACCCGAACAACCAATAGATGAACATCCAAAGAAGTTGCAAAGGTGACACATCTACTGAAGCTCGTTGCACGGATGACGTAAAATTGATAGAACAACTAAAACTAGTAAAAAGGTTCTCTGAAGACATTCAAATGGAATTTGTATTAAATATATGTGCTAGGGGCACATTTGTAATAGGTCATCCAACATAAGCAGATAACGTAAAAATTTACTTTGAAACAATCATTCAGCAGTTCGAAAATGAAGCATCATACAAACACCGAGGAATAAAAGAGGGCCACCAAATACGTCACAAACAAATATGCAAAACAAATTCTCAAAAAAACAAAAAAAAAAACAAAGTACCTCTCTCGAAGAAACCTAATCAAAGCCATAAACCAACTCAAAGTACCAGTGTTCCAATACAGCTGTGGAATAATAAACTGGCCCCAATCAGAAATCAATGTTAGATGTCGAAACAAGAAAAATCCTAACCATCAACAAAATATTCCACAAAAACAAAATGTTCCCGAGAATGTACTTGCTGAGACGAGAGGGAGGGAGTGTCCTGATGAAACTCAACCAGGTGCACAGAGCGACGAGTGTTGGACTAGCTGAGTATGTGAAATGCTCAACAGACTATCGGATTCAACTTGTAAACAAACATGAACTCAACAAACCGGAAAAAAAAGTATCCCTAACTCACCTTTCAAAGGATTTCCAAAAACAGGTGCGAATAGAACATACCACGCAGGAAAATGAAACGGCAACAAATACAGCCCCAACAATTTCAGCTGTCTGATCCAGAGGGATCAGAGGGATCAGACGGCTGATAAAGAAATATCAGCAAATCTGCACAAACAACTGGTTTTGTTCCTGCGACGGGGAGAACTTCTTCACCTGACACCATGGATGGTCAATCGATGTGAGGAGCTATCAGGGTCTTACGCAGATGTTATCGTAGTCACGTGCAAGGTAGAAAAGGTCACCAGTTCTTATAGAGCGGTAAGGCAGAGCTACTCCGGTGCGTGCTTTGGAGCGCTCGCTGCATTTATGGTTCCATTGTCGGGCTCCGTATTGTTGGTGATGAGATCCAAGCTATTGATAGGGATGGCTGTGTTGGAGAATTGGTCCTTCTTGAAGAGCATTTTGTAGAAAGACAAACCATGCAGATGCAACCTGGAATTTACATGGGAACGCACCTTATCGAAGGAGGCAGGTGAAGCAATGCCACCGGATGGGTCCCCACGCTTCAGCTCAAACTGTAATTCACTGATAGCGTGCTCGGCTGCAGGGTTCTTCTTTGGTTTTGTGGCACCATCCACTTCAAGGGTAATTTTGAGATGTGGCAGTTGGTCTTTTTTTTACGATGGCAGTAAATTTAGGACCAGGGTAGACCCTGATTTTAGCCAGAGGACCATCGATCGGTCGGTTACACACGCAGAGCCTAGTCAGAGCTTGAACCAAGGTGTCCGCACGTTCATCTTTGATAATGCACACTAGCATGTATGAAGTCAGTCTTACGGATGACCAGTATGAGTTGATGGTGAATTTTTATGTGGTTGGTAGCGAACGAAGCACCTTCATTGTTTGTTTGGAGTGGAGGGGCTGTAGACTGGTTGACAATAGGTGATGGTGGACATCTGCTTCAATTGATGTCATCGGTGATGTTAAAATCAGATGTAGATGGCTGAAAGCAATCCTTCAATGGCTTGACGTGGGATGATGATGCATTTGCGGCATGGCGACAATGGGTCATTGTGACGTACAACGGAAAAATTGTACCTGGAAACGGTGGCGAGACCGAGATACCGCTTAACATCCTTGATGTTTGTTACCTTCTCGGATGGTCCAGTAGGGCCCTGTAGGTCATATCTCTCTGGTTATTAATGTGAGAGAGTAACCTGAATGTCACAGAATGTGTCTTTTCACACAGGTCAACTGTCAGGGACTGCATCGTGCCTTCTTTCAAAAGGATTAGCTTGCCATCTCCACGGTAAAATAATATTTATTCCACCCAGAAATACTTTCACAAAACCTATTTTCTTTGCTACACAGGGCTACCCCATCCAGTTTCTCGCTACGCTGTCCATCCTCTCGGCCCTGGTACACAAAATCCTGTTGACAAAGCTGTTGCGGTGAAACAGATTACTTAATTTTTTTATGCACAAATCAAGGCTCATCGAGGAAATCGGACAAAGAATGGTTCAGGATGTTACAGTACAAAGAGAAGGAAATGAGGGATAAAATAGAGGGAGACTTGGACAAACAAGGGACGTGGGGTAGGATGACGGCTCGGGAAGGACACAGGGGGGTGGACAAGAAGGATACAGCTGCAAACTCTCAGAATGGAAACACAGTAAACTTGGAAATAGGTGGGCTTGAAGAGGGTTAATGGGCGTACAAAGATCATGGTTTAGATTGGGGGTGATCTGAGAAGGTGGTGAGCAGCTGTCTTGAAGAACTGGAGGGACGAATGAGATTGAAGAGAATGTGGAAGTTGGTTCCACAGACTTGGAAAAAAAAAACCAAAGAGGAACAAATAAGTGGAGGTAAGTGATGAGTCTGGATTTTGCAGCACACTGGGCATCCTCAATCTTACTCGACATGGAAAGCAACCCCGATTGAAAGCAAATTTATCACTCCATCGCCCTCATAACAACTGTGTCCATCCTTAGGCAAGCCTGAAAATATCAACTTGCTGATTATTTTTGATGTTGAACCATCCTTCCAGGCCCTTTTCTCAATCTCATTATGGCGCCTTGTTTAATCGGACCCTGATGCATGGTCCCCCTCGATCTCCTTCAACTGAAATAGCATCATCACAGTCTCTGTTCATGATGAGGCAGAATATCTCAACTCGTTGTTTCTTTTCAAATCCCTTGAACCCAACCAATCAAGCTCTGTTACCAAATTACGCCCTGGTACGCACTGGGCACGAGAAGGGATGAAAGAACTATCCAAAGCCAGCAGCAGAATGTGCATCCTTCATCGTTACAAGTTATTCTTTGAAAACAAATCATACATACTCACAGCCCAGAAGGCCTTAGGCCATAGGTTAATGGAGTACTGTTCTCCAAGAAGAGTTGGGGATCCAGTATCACTTCTGTGTCTCCTCATTGAATCTGTGGAATGTCAAGCTCTCCTGATGAGGCAAAAGCACAAGGCCTGTTGCTTTCACATCACGTCCCTCTCTGTATATTATACCACCTCTTCCACCACTTCCTCTGCTCCTCTCGCCTTTTTTCTTTCTAGTCCATACCTTGTGTCGACCTTTTTGCCCTGTGCCGCCTCACACTTCCATGAGCCTCAATCTTGCATTAACGATGAACAGAAAAGATCTTAGTTGTTTTGTTTTTTTTCGACACAACATAGCAGGAGTTTCCCACAATTTTCAAGAAAGCAATTGTTTTCTTATAATCCGTTTAGTTTCTTGCCGATCACTCGTTATGAGTGAGTAGGGACGACGTGCTCAGTAAGGTGTTTTCCTGTTATGTTTCCCCGTGATTTTTGTTGCAGGATCACCATTTGAACCAACATTTGTCCTCAGTTCTGCTGTGTCCAACGTGATTTGCTCAACAATTCTCGGCAAGCGATTTGAATACGATGATGCCATCTTTCTTCGCCTTCTTAAACGTGTTAACTTCAATCTGCAACAGACAGGAGGTCCTACTGCTCAGGTGTGCTTCTCACATACTGCACACAAATTCGTCATCATCATCATCATGTAGCATGCACTATGTAGAGAGTTGGTACCGCTGAAGCAGTTACTCAGCAGCAATCCTGTTCGGGTCATCACTCCGACAATGGAACTTGGCAGGAATTTGGAATTTTGCCGAATCTCCGCGAAGGACTATTCAACGTCCACCAATTAACGCCCCAGACAGGACTCCCAGTTTAATGACCATCCGAGGGATGGCGCACACATTGATGAATCACACTGTCTGCGTACAAATGACATACCAAAAAGTATCTCTGTGTGGAACATCTAATCAGCACTTCACCCAGGATACAAGAAATACATTTTTTTTTTATTTGATAAATTTGTCATATTGATAGGATCTCATGTTCAAGTCCAATATACTGGTTTTGTTTATTCCCATCAACTGTCTTTGAATTTATGTAAAACGACAATAATGTTTCCCATCATCTATATCCTAAAGGTGATTATCTGAAGAACCCTTCATGACCCTCAGATCAACGTTTCTTTATTTTTGGACCTGTATAACGTGATATTTATGGTGTGAAGCACGAGACATAAATTTTTTTGTCATCGAGTTGGTTGTCATGATAAATTGCCTTTTCTCTGCAGCTTTACAATGCTTTCCCAATTTTCCGTTTGCTGCGTCAACCCTACAAGCGAATCGATGACAACGTTAAACTTTCCAGGAAGTTTTACGACAAGGTTATTGATGAGCATCGTTCTTCACTCGTGACCACTGATCCACAAGATTACGTTGACTCGTTCCTCATACAGCAGGCCAAGGCAAGTGGAGAGGTCCCTCTTTACTTTTGCTGTATCATTTTACGGACCAGTATTTACGCAAGAAGCCTGCTGTTTTTGAGGTCAAAAGGTCAACAACTTTGGTGAGATTTCTAAAATCCTCAATTTTCATCTGATTGGCTTGAAATTTGAAGAAGGTTTATATTTCAGGTCACTGAATTCAACCAGCCAATTATTTTGGAGGTTCACATTGGCCAAAAAGGTCAACAGAGGTCGAATTTATAAAATTGTCGATTTTCATCTGATTCACTTGAAATTTGAAGAGTAGTTGCATATTTGGTCATTGAATTCAACCACCAATTATTTTTGAGGTCAAGTTTGTTTTATGGATTTTGCAAGCATCGTGCTCTGCATGACGTCTTCTTCTTGTTCGTCTGTTTGTTTGTTTGTCTGCACAGAACTTTCGTGTTTTTTTTTCTACAACTGCTTGTCGGATTGAGACTAAATTTTTACCACAAGTTCCACTCCTCGTGTAGAATGTTATAATGATAAGTATGATGTCAGAGATCACGTGCTGTGACAGCCATTTTGGAAAAATGGAAATATTTTGGACCTCTATCTCTGAATCTGCACCGAGGAAAAAAATTGAAACTTGGTACGTAGCAAGAACTCCTCATGGGGAATGAGTGTGACTTGTATTGACGTCATAGGTGCCTTCATTATGACATCATAACTGCATATGTAGAATGCTACATCCGATCAGTATGAAAATTTTTGAGGGTCATCTAGGGATAAAATTGTCAACAAAATTTTTTTCATGATATCATCGGTCACATGATTTGGCAGCGATATTGTTTTGTTTTTTTTAAACCTTCAAAAATCTTCTTCGCTGAAATGGCTGAACAGATTGAGGCGAAACTTTATACGTATGACCGCCTATCCACGAGGAATAAAAGGTTCATACATATGATGTCATAGGTCACATGGTTTGACAGCAATATTGGATTTACCCGAAAACATATAAAAGAAAATCTCCAGAACGGCTGCACAGATCGAGGGGAAACTTCACACAAATGTTCCCAAAGGCATGCGTGTACAAGTTTGTTGAGGAATAATTGATGTCACATGGTTTGGCAGCTATATTGGATTTAACAATAACATTAAATAATATTTTCTCTGGAACCACTTAATCAATCGATGTGAAACTTCACAATTATGATCTAGTCATGATGGCGAATACATGTTTTAAATTTCAACTTGACTGGACACATGGTCTGGCAGCCAGAATTATTTAATATTTTGATCTGGTTTCTTTTTTTTTCTTTTTCTTTTTATATAAATATATTGTTTTAAATAAGGCTCACTTGGCTGTTCCTGGATGGGTTTTAGGGTAGAGGAATAAGAGGTGAAATGTGAATCCTATCCAGGTTCCTCCTGATGACTTCATCTTTGCTTTTTGCTTGTTTGGGTTCCTTCTGATTACTCCAATGCAGGGCTGTACCTGTTTTGTCTTCCATTTGATTTTAATTGAATTTATTTTAATCCAATTCTGAATTAAATTGAATAATAATATAAAAAAAACATCATGTGTCAGGGTCAGGTGTCCGATCAAAGTGGAATGTCTTGGTACCCGGTCATCACTGCCAGCAATTATAAAGTGGCAGTTCTAATTATGTCTCTTATTAATTATAATTAATAAAAAACATAATTAGAACTGCCACTTTATAATTGCTGGCAGTAAAACATTGGTAAAACCTGGAATTAATATATTTATACACCTGTAAACCTCTTTAATCCTTTATTAAAATTGAATTATATGCTGTACTCGGACACACAGTGGAAGAGAAATCGTATTATGACCTCAAGTATTATGAAGGCGATTTCTGTTCCACTGTGTGTCTGAGTACAGCATATAATTCAATTTTAATAAAGGATTAAAGAGGTTTACTGGTGTATAAATATATTAATTCCAGGTTTTACCACTGTTTTACTCAGTCTATTACACCATCCTCACTAACATGTGACATTAGTTTTCATGCCTGTTGTTTGTGTCCTTTATAACATCATTAAACACAGTAAGTTTCCTGTTTGGAATGATTTTCAACTTTGTTTGATTTTTGTCTCACTCCTCTCTGCGCATGTGCGACCGAGACAAATTCAAAGAGAAAGTTTGGTCATACGGCAGACTTGACTTCCTATTCATGTTCCGATTCATGCTCAAAATATAACATTCAATTTAAATAAGTTGTTCCTCCATCATAAACTGATAAGACAGACAGACAGACATGAACCAATTGCTTAACCCTGCTTTTTGCTTTGCGTGCTTGGGGTAACAACAACAGCAACAACAACTTGAGAGTTCATGGAACATGATTCACAAGAACACATTCATAGAACATGCGGTGTTATACAAGGAAACTAGATGCAGGAGGTGGCCATTTGGCCCATCATACCTGCACCACAGCAACACCAGAAAAACAATCCAATTTCATTGTGGGAATGAGGGAAGGAATGTGGATGAGACCATTTGGTGTGCCGAGGGATATCCCAAGCGAGTCAAAATAAAATTGGGGAAATATATTTCTTAAAATTACTGAAATTAAAACAAGAAAACAGCATATTTTTTGGTGTGATTTTTCTTCCTTTTTTTCAGGGGGTAGAGGGGTGCGCGATGATGGTTCTTGGGTAAGAAACACACAACATCAATCACACCAACCCTTGACAAGACCCTCACAGACATGACAATTTGCACAGATGCACACAATCACCTATCCATACTTGAGTTACCTCGAAGTCCTGCCAAAATCCCTTTACCCCTCTATTTCCAATGCTTCTTATAGGTACCTATCTAATTCAAATTTAAACTTTTCTTCTGTTTCTGCTGCTACTACCCTTCCAAAGAGACCATTCCATGCATTCACTATTCTCCGAGTGAACGTCCCCTGCCTTACCATCTCAACTCTCCTCTTCTTTACTGTCAGGCTCTGGCCACTGGTCCTATCACTGTCTGTTGTGCTGAATAATTCTTTTGCACTTATTTTGTCCACACCCTTCATTATCTTAAACATCTCTATCATATGCCCTCGTAGCTGCCTCCTTTCGAGTGTATAAAGTTCTGTCTCCTTCAGCCACTCCTCATAGCTGAGTGTCGGTTGGCCCCTAATCAATCGAATAGCCAGCCCTGCGCTTGCTTAACCCTCTCCATAGCAGATATGTCCTACCTGAGTTGTGGTGACCAAAACTGCACATGATATTCTAGATGGGGCCTCACTGAGTGTTCAGGTATGTACTTAAATTTTAATGAAATTATGACATTCACGATCGTTTACAAAAAAATCCAAAATTTTCGTGCTACTGAAGCAGTCCTATACATCACCCTTATGGCCTCATACACTGTAATAACCTATACACTGTAATAATATGACATTGTGTCACGGTTTAGCAGATGAAAGCTTCATTGATCACCATAGAACACAGCATCAATCGGAGGTAGGGAGCAGAGGTAGGGAGTGCTTGCGCACACACAAGATTATAATAGCAGGCTCGGGTAGTGGGTTCAGCAGGTCAGCCTGGGCAGCACTGCTAATTGATGACCAGAGCATCCCAAACTGATCAAGATGGTGAGTCCAAACTACTTCTCTGCCAGATGAGCAGTGGTTCAGAAGTGAGGTCAAGCTAGGTAGCTTGAATGTGAGATCAATGAGGGAGGAGAGGAGTCGAGGTGGTGGAGATTATGCAGAGAAGTAGTTTGGAAGTGTTGTGTGTGCAGCAGACCACATGTAAAGGAGACTGGGTGATGGGGTTGGTAGGAGGATACAAGCTGTTGCACACGGGTGGGGATGGAAGCAGTCATGGCATCGGAATAACAGTATCATAAGGGATCAGCAAGCACGTGGTCAGTGTGGAAAGATGGGAGGGACGGATAGTTATGGCATGGTTGGTGGTACAGAGGCAAATGGTGTGTGTTCTTTTGGCATATGGGCCACAAACCGGAAGGACTGGGGCAGAGAAGCAGGAAGTCAGGGATGCACCGGAGAGGATGATGGGAATGGTTGAGCTGGAGGTGATGTTGTGCATTGCAGGGGACTTTAACCTGTGTGTGGGAGTAGCGGAGCTGGTGGGGGAAGAGGAATGTTTTGGTAAATTTGGTTGGGGAACGAGGAATATAGAGGGTCAAGAGCTGGTGGAGCTGGTAGTGAGGAATGAAATGGCCATACCTGGTTAATTCAATCAAACGCAGGAAAGCCACAAGATTACCTATAGGAATGGCCATGAGGGAACATACCTAAATTTGTTGCTGGTTAGGAAGCGACAGTTATGGAGGGTTAAGGATTGTAAAGCAGTGACGGGATGGCGTGTTATCACCCTTCACAAGCCTGTGATGTTTGTGTTTCTGACAAAGAAAAGGAGTGGGGTTAAGATTAGGGGTCAGAAGATTATTAGAAAATTATTAAGTGGGCAAAGTGTAGGGGAAATTTGTCATTGAGGACAAAGAGAGGTTGAGGGCTAGGTATGAGCAGGTGTGTGAAGAAGTGAAAGGTGTACAGAAAGGCGTTTAGGGAAATTGCACATGTTTTTTGTGGAAGGACATCAGGAAAGGGTGCATCGTCTAGAGATAAAAAAAAAACCAGGTATGGTGGACGGAGTAGGTAGCATAGGCAGGAGGTGAAAAGAAGGAGTTTTGGAAGAGGATGGAGAAAATGAAGGATAGGGGGAGGCAGCGGATGCATGAATGCTGTCCCGTATGAGCATTATAAGAAAGCAGCAAGGAGAGCTGTGAATCAGGCAAAGAATGGTATAGAAGGGGAGATGTACAAGTTGGAAGAGGATGGTGGGAGGAAGATGATATGCAAATTGGCTCATGTCAGGGATGAGGATGGTAAGTACGTGAACAGGGGGGGGGGGAGTGATTCAGGACAGAGGAGGAAGTGCAGATGGCATTGAAGAGGATGAAGAAAGGAAGAGCACCAGGCATTAATGAGGTGTGTACAGAGGTGATAATTGCAGCAGAAGAAGTTGGAGTTAGTTGGACGAAGAGGCTGTTGAATGTATGTATGAGAGAGGGTTCAATTCTGGAGTAGTAGAGAGCAGGGTTAATTTTACCGACGTAGAAGGGGAAGGGCGATGTTTAAGATCCGGGGAAGTCCAGGGACATTTTGCTCCTAAGTCATGTAATGAAGGTGCTGGAGAGGATTCTAGACAGGAGGATAAGGAAGAGGGTGTAAATGGAGATCAGAGAACAGCAGCAGGGATTTAGAAAGGGTAGGGGGACGACAAACGGGATGTTCGCCCTGAGACAGCTGGTGGAGATGAAGTTGGAGGTGCAAGGTGAGATGGCATTGGGAATTGTGGACCTGGAGAAGGCCTACGACACTGTCTCGAGAGAGATGGTGATGGTGACGCTGCAATGGATGGGAGTGCCAGAAGTAGAAGTTAGGTCGGTGGAAGTACAAGGGGTCGAAGGGAAGAGTTTTGGTTGGTCCTGGGATGTCTGAGGAGTTCAGCTTGAGCATTGGTTTGAGGCACGGAAGCGCTCTCAGCCCACTCTTGTTTATCTTGGTGATGGAGCTGGTAAGCAGGAAGATGAGCTTGAGTGGTAGTATGGGGAGGATGCTGTATGTGGACTCTCTAGCTGTTGTGGTGAAGAGTGGGCGTGAGATGTAGGAAGTACTGGGGGAGTGGAAGGAGGCATTTGGGAAGCATGGGCTGAAGATGAGAATGGAGTAAATTGAGGTGACGTGGGTTGGGCAGCAGAGAAGACAAATGAATATCAAGTTAGAGAGGAAGGACATAAGGCGGGGAAAGAGGTTTGAGTATCTGGGATGGTAAGTCCGAGGCATAGGTGTGGAGGAGGATTTGATGGGTGCGAATGTGTGGAGGAGTGCGGAGGGAGTAATGGCAGACAGAAAGATATCTTGGAAATTGAAAGAGAAGTGGAGGAGTATTGTGTTCAAGGCAGGGCAGAAGAGCTTGGTGCCATCCGACATCACTTCTCATAACGAAGAGGTGGAGAAGAAGAAGTACGGTTCTTGGAAGTATTATGAAAGTAATTTTTGTTTTTCAGTATTCAAGCTCAATTGTGTGTTTGCTTCCAAATCTTGTGTGTCCATCGCCACATGTCCTCAACTCAGAGGTGAGTACCTGTCATCCCAGTTTGCATGCACCTGCTCCTTTACTCTGCGTCTTTCACACTTAGGAAGGGGTATAACTTTCTGGCAAGCCTCAACTCTAACTCTGCAAAAACCCCGATCTGCTGCCCTTGCACATCCTCATTCAGCTCTGTCCACCGCATCCTTTGCCCTAGTTCAACTTCCATCTGCTTGGAAATCAGCCAAGGTCACTGCGTTACACAAACATGGTGCAAAAGCAGATCCTCTGAAATACAAACTGATTAGCTTCTTTCCAATCATTAGCAATGTCATTGAATCCACAATCACAGTTGACATCAAATCCTCCCTTTTCTCCAACGGCCTGGTCTCAGACAATCGGGTTGGATTCCGACCAGGTCAACCTAGTGTGGACATGCTGCTTCTGCTCTGTTTGCAATCCATGGAGGCCCCCCCCCCCTCAATCTTAGACATGAAGTCAGGGCCGTCTCTTTGGACATATCTCAAGCATTTCATCCAGCTTGGCACCCTGCCTTGCTCTCCAAAACTCTCTGCCGATAACATAGAAGTCCACCTCCTCTAATGGCTTACTGTCTTCCTTTATACTCATAGCCAATGTGTGGCTCTCGATGGGATCCTCTCTCTCTGTATATACCGCAGTGCCGCAAAGCGTGTCTTCGGCCCAGTCCTTTTCCTAATCTTCATCAATTATTATCTTTTTTTGCTGTCGAGAATATCCTCTATCCTTTTGCTGATGACTCCACCCTCTGCCATAGCATCCCTCATCCTTCAGAAAGGTAGACAGCAGCCTCTTCCCATTTTTGCAGCCCTTCATAGAACCACAAGCTAGTCAAACACTTGAAATAAGACTTTCAATCCTGACAGATCTCACACTCTCACTCTGTCTCTCCAAAAAGATCATCTGTCACTAAACCCTCACATCTACTTTCTTCAAAATCCTCCTGAAGAAGTTCAGTCACTCAAACTTTTGGTTCTCGCCATCAGGCATGATTTTTATTGAACAAACCCATATACAGGCTGTTCCAAAAAGACCTGGACAAATTTGGTTGTTAAATATATTTAGTACAATAAATGATACAATGACACCCTTTGTTTTATATGATAAAGAAAATCATAAAGTTTTCTTTATTTCCAAGTCTGGTGGTTCAATGGAAAAGAAAATGGCGACTCCACAGGAGAAAGCTCAGTGCATCGAATGGTTCATCGAGATGAGATCCGACACGCAAACTCAGCATAATTTCCCGTACAAGGTATGGAAGGAATCTGTGATCGCAGACTGGTATCAGAGAGGCGTACAACAGGTTTAAGGACACTGGAAGTTGTCAGAAACAGAAAGGTTCTGGGCAACCAAGCACAAGTGCAGCAGATTTTGAACGAGTGTGTGAATAATTTCAACAAATTCCCAGAAAAAAAAAAAATCAAATTGTCGCACATCCAGAGAACTGGAACAACCAATCACCAACTGTACACAGGATTTTGCAGAAAGGACTGAAGCGTTATGCCTATAAGGTGTCGATTCTGCAGGAACTCAAACCAAATGATGGACCCAAACAAAAGGGGTGTTTGCTTTGGAAATGCTCGGTCGCATAGAGGATGACGAAGATTACCCGTAAAAGGTCATGTTCACAGACGAAGCTTGCTTTCGTGTATCGGAGAAGGTCAACCGGCACAATGTGAGGATCTGGGGCTCTGAAAACCCCCATGTGGTCATTGGACACATACGCAGCAGTCCATAGGTCAATGTGTAGTGTGTCTTTCTCCATGACCACTTGACGGGTCCATTTTTCTTTGCGGAGGATACAGTGACCTCAACAATTTACATGAACATATTGGAAGGATTCACCTTCCCACAGATTGAATACCTGCAACCCGGTATCATTTTTCAACAGGACGGCCGGCGCTCCCCCTCATTGTTCCCGAGTCGTTCAAGCCATCCTGAATGAAAATTTTCCAGGTCACTGGATTGACCGAGATGGACCAACCACCTAGCCCCCACGATCACAGAAATAACCCTCCTTGATTTTTTTTTTCTGTGGGATTTTGTCAAAGATGTTGTCTACAACACCAAGGTGGCAAACTTGCAGGATCTTCATTCTCGGATCACAGCTGCACACGCACTGGTGGACGCAAACATGCTGATCCAAACATGGCAAGAACTCATGTCCCTGATGTCCTGCGCATGAGAAACAGAGATCACATTGAAGTGTAATGATGGTGTGCACAAAACTGTAAAAGTTTTTCTATCACATAAACCAATGAGTATTGTTGTATCATTTGTGGTTCTAAATATAGAAACAACCAAAGTTGTCCGGGTCTTTTTAGAACACCCTTTATATCTAAGTGGGCCGCCAAATCAGCTGCGAACTGGGCATCCAATATAGTGCAAAGTGGTTCCTTAGCATATCTGAGGTTTATCTACTTACAAGGCCTTCAAGCCTCAGTTTGATGGATTATTGCTCTCTTCTTTGGGCTGGTGCCCCTGATTCGCACCTTGCTGAGTTTGATGTCGTGGAAATGATGGCCTTTTTTTTTCTTATTCTTCCTTTTTTTCTGTACATTGTCGAAGTTAGTGGAAGAGCTCATGCGCTGAACGGATCAGGATGTAACAGACAAAAACAGTACGCAAACACGCATGCATGGAGTAGACATGTTGGACACAAAGGATGCATGGGGTAGACAAGATGGATAGAGTGGGAAAGTCCACGGAGGAAAAAAAACTGGAAAGTTAGAAGGAGGAGGGATTTGGGCGGGGTTAACGAGGATAGAAAACCCTTGCTTTAGAACTGTTGCTGTCATCCACAATGATGCTGAGTCTATTGGCCTGTCACTTTCACATCGCAGTCTCATTGTTGGTCTCTGTTTTATTCCACCTCCTTCCTGGTCTTGCACCCTCTGCCCTTTCCATGGTCCGTCCCCTCAAATTTTCTGCAGGGTGCACATGGTCTGCCAGTAACCCCCTTCTGTTGAAACTGTCAAAATCCAGGCTGACTGCTCACTTCCACTCAATGATTCCTCTTTTTTACATGCCTGTGGAATCAATTTTCTCAGTTTGACGTTCAAAGAGGTTCAACCACTCAAACTCCTTGGTCTCACTTTCAGCCACGATCTCTCTTGGGCAAGCCACATTTCAACGTCGGCCTCCAAAGCAAGATGCTGTCTCATCATCCTCTGTTATGCAAAGCTCTTCCTTGGCACACCTGAGCTCCTATCCACCTACAAGGCTTTCATCCACAGCTTGATGGAGTACTGCTCTCCCCTTTGGGCAGGCTCCCCTGCATCACATCTTGCTTAGCTTCATGCCATGGAAACAAAGACCTTCTATATCATTAGAATCTCTCATGATGAAGCTGAGTCTATGGACCTATCACTTCACCATTGCCGACAGGTCGATGGTCTCTCTGTCTTATTCCGTATCATTTCTGGAGTTGCACCCTCTGACCTTTCCATGCCCCCCCCTCCCACGTACAGCATCTGCAGGACCCACACGATATATACCCTCCACCCGGCTGTTGGTGTTTTCCGCTTTCTTCAGTGATGAGTTTGCGACCTCAGAATATATTTAGAGAGATATTGATTTGGTAAGAGTACGGTATGAAGAAACAAGAGGTCCACACGAGGAATTCAAAACTCACAGTGGGGCGAACTTTCTCGCTGCAAAAAGTCAACAAAGGCTTTCACAGGTAGGAAATGCCAATGGCATGGATGGTCGGGGTGTTTCTACTGTTCCGATTAGACTCAAAGCAAGATCGATCACTTTTTGTGGCTAATTTTCGGACGTTTTTGCGCTCAGTGTGGCTTATGTGTGTTTAAATTCCGGATTTTTTTAAAATTCAGGGGATGCGGCTTATATAACGATGCGCTCAATGGTCCGAATTTTATGGTACTTGCCTTGCCATGAGAAATGCATCTAAAAGAAAAAGTAATATGTAGTGTTGGGAGTTAGAGTGCGGACAGGAACGGATGGAAAACAGCATCCTGGTTGCCATGGCAACCACTTTAGATGACGAAGGTATGTCGTGACACACCGGCTCCACAGTCTGTACCTATGTACCAAATATGAAACGTGAAAGTTGAAAACTTTGGGAGTTAGAGTGCGGACAGGAACGGACGGACAGACAGACGGACAGACGACCGGTATCACATAATACGCCCCAATATATATATATATATATATATATATATATATATATATATATATATATATATATATATATATATATATATATATATCTCTTCTTCTTCTTCTTTTGGCTGCTCCCGTTCGGGATCGCCAGAGCGGATCATCCGTATGATCCGCATAGTGATTTGGCACATGTTTTACGCCGGATGCCCTTCCTGATGCAACCCTGGTCACCTCTGACGACACAGGGATATGGTACACCTATTTTAACCGGGGTATACACCGGCCCAGTACACTGGTACTCACTTTGCCGACCTCGGAAGGATGACAGGCTGAGTCAACCCCCTGGTGTATTAATTCAGTGGCCCAACGGGGCTTGAATTCAGGATCTCTTGTATCCCGAACCACTGCGCCAACTCCAGGCTATATATATATATATATATATATATATATATATATATATATATATATATATATATATATATATATATATATATATATATATATATATATATATATATATATATATATATATATATATATATATATATATATATATATATCGGGCGTATAAAAAATAGTGTGGTCGATAAAAACATTAGAAAGGAAACTAGAGGGGGAACACTCGGGAGAGTGCAAAACCGCCGCCGCGAATACTGCTGAGTCACTCAAGTGAACTCTTCTTCTTCTTCCTCTTTCGGCTTGCTCCCGTTAGGGGTCGCCACAGCGGATCAACCGTCTCCATTTCGCTCTATCCTCCACATCTTCCATTGACACTCCAACCACCCGCATGTCCGCCCTCACCGCATCCATGAACCTCTTCTTTGGCCTTCCTCTTCTCCTCCTGCCTGGCGGCTCCATCTTCAACATCCTTCTCCCGATATACTCCGTTTCCCTCCTGTGCACATGTCCAAACCATCTCAATCTCACCTCTCTCACTTTGTCTCCAAACCGTCCTACCAGCGCTGTCCCTCTAATACACTCATTTCTTATCCTATCCATCCTCGTTACTCCCAACGAGAATCGCAGCATCTTTAACTCTGCCACTTCCAGCTCTGCTTCCTGTCTTTTTGTTAGTGCCACTGCCTCCAAACCATACAACATAGCTGGTCTCACTACCGTCTTGTATACTTTCCCCTTCACTCTTGCAGCTACCCTTCTGTCACAAATCACTCCTGCAACTCTTCTCCACCCACTCCATCCTGCCTGAACTCTCTTTTTCACTTCTCTCCCACACTCTCCGTTACTTTGGACAGTTGATCCCAAGTATTTAAACCCATCCACCTTCCCCACCTCAACTCCTTGTAACCGCACCATACCACCACCCTCCCTCTCATTTACGCACATGTACTCCGTCTTACTCCTACTGACTAACATTCCCCTTCTCTCCAGTGCGTACCTCCACCTCTCAAGGCTCGCTTCAGCCTGCTCCCTACTCTCTCTACAGATCATGATGTCATCCGCGAACATCATGGTCCATGGAGACTCCAGTCTGATTTCGTCCGTCAACCTGTCCATCACCATTGCAAACAGGAAAGGGCTCAGAGTCGATCCTTGGTGCAATCCCACTTTAACCTTAAACTGGTCCGTCATTCCTACCGCACACCTCACCGCTGTCACACTGTCCTCATACATATCCTGCACGATCCTCACATACTTCTCCACCACTCCTGACTTCCTCATACAATTCCACAACTCCTCTCTTGGCACCCTATCATAAGCTTTCTCTAAATCCACAAACACACAATGTAACTCCTTCTGGCCTTCGCTATACTTCTCCATCAACATTCTCAAAGCAAACATCGCATCAGTGGTGCTCTTTCCTGGCATAAACCCATATTGCTGCTCACAGATCGTCACCTCTCCTCTCAACCAATCTTCCACTACTCTTTCCCACAATTTCATGGTGTGGCTTAACAACTTTATCCCTCTGTAATTACCACAGCTCTGCACATCACCCTTATTCTTGAAAATCGGAACCAGTAAACTTGATCTCCACTCCTCCGGCATCCTCTCACTTTCCAAGACTTTATTAAACAATCTGGTTAACAACCCCACTGCCATCTCTCCTAAGTACTTCCATGCCTCCACTGGTATACCATCTGGGACAACCGCCTTTCCACTTTTCATCCTCTTCATAACAGTCCTCACTTCATCCTTACTGATCCACCCCACTTCCAGATTCACTATCTCTCTCTCTCTCTCTCTCTCTCTCTCTCTCTCTCTCTCTCTCTCTCTCTCTCTCTCTCTCTCTCTCTCTCTCTCTCTCTCTCTCTCTCTCTCTCTCTCTCTCTCTCTCTCTCTCTCTCTCTCTCTCTCTCTCTCTCTCTCTCTCTCTCTCTCTCTCTCTCTCTCTCTCTCTCTCTCTCTCTCTCTCTCTCTCTCTCTCTCTCTCTCTCTCTCTCTCTCTCTCTCTCTCTCTCTCTCTCTCTCTCTCTCTCTCTCTCTCTCTCTCTCTCTCTCTCTCTCTCTCTCTCTCTCTCTCTCTCTCTCTCTCTCTCTCTCTCTCTCTCTCTCTCTCTCTCTCTCTCTCTCTCTCTCTCTCTCTCTCTCTCTCTCTCTCTCTCTCTCTCTCTCTCTCTCTCTCTCTCTCTCTCTCTCTCTCTCTCTCTCTCTCTCTCTCTCTCTCTCTCTCTCTCTCTCTCTCTCTCTCTCTCTCTCTCTCTCTCTCTCTCTCTCTCTCTCTCTCTCTCTCTCTCTCTCTCTCTCTCTCTCTCTCTCTCTCTCTCTCTCTCTCTCTCTCTCTCTCTCTCTCTCTCTCTCTCTCTCTCTCTCTCTCTCTCTCTCTCTCTCTCTCTCTCTCTCTCTCTCTCTCTCTCTCTCTCTCTCTCTCTCTCTCTCTCTCTCTCTCTCTCTCTCTCTCTCTCTCTCTCTCTCTCTCTCTCTCTCTCTCTCTCTCTCTCTCTCTCTCTCTCTCTCTCTCTCTCTCTCTCTCTCTCTCTCTCTCTCTCTCTCTCTCTCTCTCTCTCTCTCTCTCTCTCTCTCTCTCTCTCTCTCTCTCTCTCTCTCTCACACACACAACACACTCTCCTCGCTCGTCAGCACATTCCCATTTACGTCCTTTATCACCCTAACCTGCAGCACATCCTTCCCAGCTCGGTCCCTCTGTCTTGCCAATCGGTATAAATCCTTTTCCCCTTCTTTTGTATCCAACTTCTCATGCAGCTCATCATATGCCTTTTCCTTGGCCTTTGCCACCTCTCTCTTTGCCTTTCTCCACCACTCCTTGTACTCCTGCCTACTTTCTTCATCTCTCTGACTATCCCACTTCTTTTTCGCCAACCCCTTCTTCCTTATACTTTCCTGTACTTCCTCATTCCACCACCAAGTCTCCTTATCTTCTTTCCTCTGTCCAGATGTCACACCAAGTACCTTCCTAGCTATCTCCCTCACAACTTCTGCTGTCGTTGCCCAATCATCCCACCCATCTTTACCACCATCCAACGCCTGTCTCACCTCCTCCCTAAATTTCACGCAACAGTCTTCCTCCTTCAGCTTCCACCATCTGGTCCTTGGTTCAGCCCTCACTCTCTTCCTCAACCTCACCTCTAAAATCATCCTACAGACCACCAATCAATGCTGTCGAGCTACACTCTCCCCTGCCACAACCTTACAGTCACTAATCTCTTTCAGGTTGCATCTCCTGCTTAAGATGTAATCCACCTGTGTGCACTTTCCTCCACTCTTGTATGTCACCCTGTGTTCCTCCTTCTTCTTGAAATACGTATTTACCACTGCCATTTCCATTCTTTTTGCAAACTCTACCACCATTTGCCCTTCCACATTTCTCTTGTTGAGACCGTACCGACCCATCACCTCTTCATCCTCTTTATTCCCTTCCCCAACATGCCCATTGAAATCTGCTCCAATCACCACTCTTTCATCCTTGGATACACTCTCCACCACTTCATCTAATTCACTCCAGAAATCTTCTTTATACTCCATCTCACACCCCATATGTGGGGCATATGCACTGATGACATTCGTCATCACCCCTTCAATTTCCAACTTCACACTCATCACTCGGTCAGACACTCTCCTCACCTCCAATACCCTCTTGACATAATCTTCCTTCAGGATTATCCCGACACCATTTCTCCTCCCATCCACACCATGGTAGAACAGTTTGAAACCACCTCCAATGCTCCTAGCCTTACTCCCCATCCACTTGGTCTCTTGTACACACAGTATGTCCACCTTTCTTCTCTCCATCATATCAGCCAACTCTCGCCCTTTGCCAGTCATCGTCCCAACATTCAGAGTTCCAACTCTCACCTCCACACTTCTACCCTTCCCCCTCTCCCACTGCCTCCGGACTCGCCTTCCCGTCTCCTTCTCCTCCTTCGCCCAGCAGTAGCAGAATTTCCTCTGGTACCCTGCTGACCACCGGTACCGGTGGCGGTCGTTGGTGACCCGGGCCTCGACCGATCCGGTATGGAAATTCGTTTTGTTGTCCGCATAATGATTTGGCATAGGTTTTTACGCCGGATGCCCTTCCTGACGCAACCCTGGTCGCCTCTTACGACACACAGGGATATGGTACACCTATTCTAACCGGGGCATACACCGGGCCCAGCACAACTGGTACTCATTTCGCCGACCTCGGAAGGATGGCAGGCTGAGTCAACCCCCTGGTGTTTTCGACTTGGTTTATATATACATATATATACATATATATATATATATATATATATATATATATATATATATATATAATACATAATATATATATATATATTATACATAATATATATATTAATTCAATGTCCCAACGGGGCTTGAACTCAGGACCTTTTGGATCCCAAGCCACTGCCCTAACCACTGCGCCAACACCAGGCTTTAAGTCACTCAAGTGAACCTTATATCTTATTCATTAAATATGATGTCAACAGTGCTGACAGTTATAGTTCTTTTCTCCATTTTTTTTTTGGGGGGGGGGGTTGGAAATCGCTTAAAACATGTAGAAATGCAAAAAAAACATCGAAATTTTGTTGAAAAAAAAGTTGCAAAAAATGTTTTTTTTTCTCGAACAATTTTTTTTGTGGGGTGGGGGTTGGAAATCACTTAAAACATGTAGAAATGCAAAAAAAAAAATTCTCGAACTTTTTTTTTTGGGGGGTGGGGGTTGGAAATCACAAAACATGTAGAAATGCAAAAAACAAAAAAAAATTCTCAAACAATTTTTTTTTGGGGGGGGGGGTTGGAAATCACTTAAAACCTGTAGAAATGCAAAAAAAACATTTTTTCTCCAACAATTTTTTTCGGGGGTTGGAAATCACAAAACGTAGAAATGCAAAAAAATAATTTTTCTCTAACAATTTTTTTGGGGGATGGGGGTTGGAAATCACTTAAAACGAAGAAATGCAAAAAAAAAAATTTTTCTCTAACAATTTTTTGGGGGGGTTGGAAATCACTTAAAACATGTAGAAATGCAAAAAAAAAAATTTTTTCTCCAACTTTTTTTGGGGGGTGGGGGTTGGAAATCACTTAAAACATGTAGAAACGCAAAAAAAAAAATTTTTCTCTAACAATTTTTTTGGGGGGGTTGGAAATCACAAAACATGTAGAAATGCAAAAAAAAATATTCTCTAACAATTTTTTTGGGGGGGTGGGGGTTGGAAATCACTTAAAACATGTAGAAATGCAAAAAAAAAAATTTTTTCTTTAACAATTTTTGGGGGGTTGGAAATCACTTACAACATGTAGAAATGCAAAAAAAAAAATTCTCGAACAATTTTTTTTTGGGGGGGGGAGACCAAGTCCAAAATGTAATGGCATGTTCCTTGGACCATACATAACCCCCCCCACCAAGTTTCGTCGAAATCCGTCGAGGAGTTTTTTCCGTAATACAAAAAATTTAACATTTTCACGCTCACGCTCACGCTCACGCAGGGGGTATCGCTATAGCTCTCTGTTCTTCGAACAGGCGAGCTAAAAATGAAATCCTACACCCATACATATTCTCGTTTCTACCCTCCTCAACCCACCCCGCACTTTTGCACTTTTGCACAGTTTTTCCCTGCACTTTTGCTCTCTGCTCACTTGCACTTCTTTGTATTTTTCTGTCTCTCACCAGTGAATTAATCCCCCTTGTGTTTGTTCACCTTGGTAGAGAATGAACCATGTTGGATTCACCATCGCATATCATTGCACAGATGTACTAACTGTTGGTACATAACTCCAGCAACATGGAGAATTCACATTGATGTAGTATTATGGGAGATTGTTTGGGCATTTGTAGTAAGCTAATCCCACCAAGTTCAACAGTGATCTCTGATCAACCTGAGAGCCCTGCAGCCTTACCCCTGCTCTCTTCTGTGGATGTCTTCACATTGAGCCTTTCTACTGTCATCATTACCTCTGCCACCGAAGGTGGGCGGAGGTTGTTTTCACCCCTGTGTGTTTGTTCCTTGGCAAAATTATTTTGCCAAGTATTTTGATCCGTAGTGCTGTTTGCCTGTTCGTCACACGATTTGTGTCCACAATTTTCAAGCAATCATTCTGAATTTTTTTTTGTGTGTGTGTGTCGGTGACTGGCCAAGGACAGCAACGCACGTTTTTGGTCAGGATCCGGATCCGGATACGAGGATTTTTTTATCTGATTCCTCATCATTCAGAGATTAGGCCAAAATGATAAATAGCACGATATCTCAAAAAGTTGTCGACGGATTCAGATGAAACCTGGTGGAGAGTTTGGGTGTTTGACGCGGATGAATTGATTCAATTTTGGGGAAGATCTGGATCTGGATCCGAGTTGTTTTTTTATATTACAAGTGATTCTTTACCTTCGAGAGTTGGAGATAAAAATCGATATCTCAAAACGTTGTGAGCAGATTCGTACGAAACTTGGGGGACATGTTGGCTGTGTGATAAGAACAAATCGATTCAATTTTTGTAAAGATTTGGTATCTGGATCTGGATCCGAGAATTTTTTTAAGTGGTTCTTCACCATTGAACGATGGGGCTTAAACTTTGTATGGCACTAGACGATCCGTGAACCCATTGGGTTCCCGTTGTGATGGCGGTTGATGAAAAAAATGATTTCAAGAAAAAAAAAAGATAGCTCCAGTGAACTGTACCGCTGAGATTGTTTGCATTGATCAAATACTCCCGAAGAGTACTTGACTGAATCGGGAATTGATTTTTTAATAATTTTTTTCGTCGCCCAATTTGAACGAAACTTGATACTGCACACCACAGGAGAATGGTAGGTAAGGTGGCCCTAAAATTTTTTGCGCTATCGTGTACCGTTTTGGCTGTATTTCGGGAACATACATATATACATACATACATACATACATACATACAAGATGAGAGTTTTAATAATATATAGATGACATCTCCAAAAGTTATGGACAGATTCAGATGAAACCTAGAGGACAGATTAGGTGTGTGACAAGGACGAATCTATTTGATTTTGGTGAAGAACCAAATCCAGATCTGCTTACCAGAATTTTTTTTTAAACTATTAAGTGATTATTCACCATTGAGTGATTGGGCCAAAAACGGTATATATAGCACGATATCTCAAAAGGTTGTGGACAGATTCGGACAAAATTTGGTGGACAAGGTTGGGCGTGTGAAAAGGAAGAATTGGTTCGATTTTGGGGAAAATATGGATCCTGATCTGGACACGAGAATTTTTTTAAAGTGACTTCACCATTGAGTGATAGGGCTTTAAAAAACGATATATATAACATGATATCTCAAGCCGTTATCGACGGATTTCGGAGAAATCTTGGTTGACACGTTGGGTATGTGACGAGGAAGAACTTTTTCGATTTTTGTGAAGATCTGGATGCGAGAATTTTTCAATTTTTTTAAGTCATTCTTCACCATTATGAGATGAGGCCAAAAACGACATCCAGCATGATATTTCAAAAAGTTGTGCATGGGTTAAGACGAAGCAAGGTGGATGAGTTGGTTAGATGGACAAGAACAAGCCAATTCGATTTTGCTTCAGGTCCAGATCCTGCTAGCTCATAAATAAAACTTTGTGATCAGTTCCCTTTTGTTTTCCTCGCCACCTCTCAAGACGATTTACTCGGTGCAAACATGTCTTTTATATCTGTATTACCGTGGAAAATTCAACCTCACGGTGAATTCATTTCTGCTTTGCAGGAAGCCTCAAATCCTGACAGTCCCTTCAATGACCTTCAACTGAATAAGTGCATTTCAAACATGTTCGCAGCCGGTAGTGAAACTACAGCGACCACATTGCGCTGGGCACTGCTTCTCATGATGAAATTCACCGATGTCCAAGGTCAGAATATGCTGCGAGATTCCTCAACTGTGTTTTCAATAATTGTACCTTACACATAGTAACGTTTCGGTGAGCTGGAGAAAGTAATCATCTGCTTTGGTAGCACTATTAAGTACAATAACAATAAATAATGACAAAGGGGAAATGATGGGACGGGGGCTGTACATGTCTGGTGTTGGCTTAATGGTTTGGGTGATGGGCTTGGGATCCCAGGGTCCTGAGTTCAAATCCCCCTCGGCTGTTGAATTAATAACAGGTGGGGTTGACTCTGCCTGTCATCCTTCCGAGGTCGGCAAAATGAGTGCCAGCATGCTGGTACCCTGTGTTGGAGTAGCGACCCGTCCAGGATTGTCCCCAATAGCCAAGGAGACTGCTTCGGCAGCATCAACGCTCTGCACAGAGTATGGTCCAAATGGATCGATGGATGGATGGATGGATGGGGGGAGGGGGAGCTGCAAGGATAATGTGTTTGTGGGTGAGGAAAATATGTTCCAGAGGGTTTGTAGAAAGGAATGTGGAATGTGGAAAATCGATATTTGGCATCTCTAACTCCACAATCGCAACGCAAATCCATTTAGACAGTTAAACACAGACTTTGGACAGTTAAACTAAACAATATAACGATGCTTCAACCGCAGGAGGATCCATTTGGGCCTCATAATCACAGCAATATTATCTCAGTCCTCTGCATTCATGCACGATCAGAACAAATTCACAGCGAGAGTATGATAAAAGGAGAAACTTGTCATCATGCTCATGTTTCCACTCATGTTGAAAATATAACATTCGATTTAAATGAGTTGTTGTTCGATCGTCAACTGATCAGATGGAAAGGCGGACGAACGGACATAAACCAATTGCTCAACAACCCTTTTTCACTTTCCTGGATGCCATTGGTGGACAGTTTTGTGAGCAGACCTGGACTGGTGAGATTGCCCTGACCCGTTGCTTAGGTTTCAGGGTAGTCATCCATTGCTGAGTGCAGATGAGCATCCTTGGGTTAAAACTAAAATGAAAGTCTGAACTTTAGCATCTGGTGAAGATTTAAACTGAAGGTTGGTGGTTATGATCAACTCCATTGGTTAGCTAATGATGAGAAGAAGGCGGCACAGTCTGTCCATAAAATGAGGATTGACTTAGTTTTTAGATCCTCGTGGAGGATCTCCAAGTCTTACTCACGTTGTTGTTCTTGTGGACTTTTTTGTTTCACAGCCAACAGTTTTCATCGAAACTCCCTGAAACTTGGCATATATATGTAAAAAAATACCCTGCGCAGACAGTAACCATCTCCGATTTTGAAAATTCCTCCTAGAAAAAAAAGTTATGACGTCAAAATATCTCCGCTAATGGGAATCGCCTAAAAAGTTATCTCCGAAACGAGGCAAGCTTTTTGAATTCTGTTTGTGGGAATCGAACAGGGCATTAGCAGAGATGAATGACCGCACATATGATACATCACTATGACGTCGTATCAATTTTTATGACATCATTCCTATTTTTTGACATTTTTTGTTTCACAACCCAGAGTTTTCATCGGATCTTCGAGAAACTTGCCATGTGTATGCAGAACAAACTCACACAACAACGTCAAACTATCTCCGCTAATGGAATATCGGCTAAAAAATTATCTCAGAAACGAGGCAAGCTTTTTGAATTTTGTTTGCGGGAATCAAGCCGGCCATTAGCACAGATAAATTTATCGCGAACCTGATACATCGCAATGACGTCATATTCGTTTTATGACGTCATCACTAAGAGGACGAGGATCTTAGCTCATTTGAGCTTGTTAAATGGGGGGGAATTTCTCGCCATCCTTCACAACACCTGGGATCTTTCATTCTCAGACATATTTCCAAAAGAGTAAATACAGCAAATTTCCCAGGACAGATGCATGGGGTTATGAGGAAAAGGCCGAATTACTGATGAGCAGTGGAAGTTGGAGCAGAAATCACTCGTTTCAGGAGCAGTTTAGTTGTAGTGAAACCCAGAAGTTTGGGAACTTGAGCTTTTTAACAGAAATCAAAACTTTCAGATACTTTGCCTTGTCTTCATTTGCATAAACTGCGTTCAATGTAAATTCAGGTTCTGGTAAAAAAATATTATTTCAGTCTTTATTTTCATCGTGACATTTAAAAAAGATGTTGTTTTGCATAAGCATCACTATTAGAGAGTGAAATGAAAATATAGCCTGGTGTTAGCTTAAAGGTTGAGCTGGCTGCCTTAAGAGGGTTTTGAGTTTGAGCTCCTGCCCCCTCCCGTTGAATTAACACCAGGTGGGATTCACTCAGCCTGCCATCCTTCCGGGGTCGGCCAAATGATTACCTGTGTACTGGTTGGTAATAGTGCAGTGCACCGCATCAGCGGGACAGCCACGTCCCCCCCAAAAAATGATTCAACCAGCAGCCACAGGCTGCACACGACAGCCAGCCACATGCAAATAAAATGACGTAGCTGTGTATTTCTGATTACCTAGAGTGTGTGCAACGAGAGATTGATGATACCCTGGGCAGAGATCGCCCGCCAGCGCTATCCGATCGCCATCTTCTGCCCTACACTGTCGCGGTCATCAACGAAGTTCAACGATTTGGGAACATCATACCGATGAACTTGCCCCATGCCACATCCACAGATGTCCTTTTCCATGGTTTCTTCCTGCCAAAGGTATTTCACAAAGTCGATGAAGTAAAAAGTGATGTTGGTTTTCTCATTTGATTGACATTGTTTTGTATTTATTGACCCCGATTCTGTGCGACAAAAGCAACTTGAGGAAATTAAGAGCAAAGAGGGAGATAGGTGAGTGAAGGAAT
The DNA here is from genome assembly GCF_056783735.1 of Eptatretus burgeri. Taxonomy (NCBI): domain Eukaryota; kingdom Metazoa; phylum Chordata; class Myxini; order Myxiniformes; family Myxinidae; genus Eptatretus; species Eptatretus burgeri. The sequence continues at coordinate 19,881,625 of NC_140968.1, forward strand.
GGTGTATGAGGGGGAAAGAGAGAGGGGTGGGGGGAGAGAGAGAGAGAGGGGGGTGGGGGTGGGGGAGAGAGTGAGAGAGAGAGATGGAGAGAGAGAAAGAGGGGGTGGGGGGAGAGAGTGAGAGAGAGAGAGAGAGAGAGAGAGAGAGAGAGAGAGAGAGAGAGAGAGAGAGAGAGAGAGAGAGAGAGAGAGAGAGAGAGAGAGAGAGATGGAAAGAGAGACACACACAGAAAGAGAGAGATAGAGAGACACAGAGAGAGAGAGAGAGGAGAGAGAGAGAGAGAGAGAGAGAGAGAGAGAGAGAGAGAGAGAGAGAGAGAGAGAGAGAGAGAGAGAGACAGAGAGAGAGAGAGAGAGAGAGAGAGAGAGAGAGAGAGAGAGAGAGAGAGAGAGAGAGAGAGAGAGAGAGAGAGAGAGAGAGAGAGAGAGAGAGAGAGAGAGAGAGAGAGAGAGAGAGAGAGAGAGAGAGAGAGAGAGAGAGAGAGAGAGAGAGAGAGAGAGAGAGAGAGAGAGAGAGAGAGAGAGAGAGAGAGAGAGAGAGAGAGAGAGAGAGAGAGAGAGAGAGAGAGAGAGAGAGAGAGAGAGAGAGAGGAGGGGGAGAGAGAGAGACAGGATAAGATAGAGGCAAAACATGGAGAAAAGAAAAGGGAGATGACGTCACAAGCATGGGGATCAAATTCTGCTATCCTACATATTTAACAAACAAATGGCTCCTTCTGCCATACCTTTACTTGATGGTTTGCGATCTCTCTGCACCAGAATAAGACTGACCTGCACAGGTGCCCCATGTCCACATTCCCGATAATTAATTTTTATGCAGGTGTTGAAGTCCATATTTTGTTCCACTTTCTGAAACCCATGCATGCTTCATCATCTCACTTCCTGTTGTTCTACCTCTTACCTACCACCTATTTATTTTTGAAGTGGAGATTACCACCAACAAGAATAGAACAACACAGGACAGTGGACCAAAAGACAAAAATGGGACAAAGGGAAAACAACTCCTCTCTCCCCCATCCTCCTCACTGCCACCGCACCCCCCCACCCCACGAGTGCATAGTGACATTTGGTGAGGCACCACTCTCCCCATCCCACCCCCCCCCTTCCTCACTCTTTCCCCCCTTCCTAGCTCCACCTTACCTCACCCCCTCCAAGCTCCTCACCCACCTTGCTTCCCCTCCTCACTCCCCCACTCTTTCTCACCCACCTCCTTTCTTCCTCCTTTCTTTCCCTCCCTATTTCTCTACCCCTCCCCCCTTAATATGCTCGTCAACAAGCCAAAACTGCTGCTTAAAGCAATTAAGAAGGCCTACACAAGGTAAGCGCAATGCTGTATCAAACCCTTTCCAGAGTAGAGGCCGAGAGAGCCTGGATGGTGTAGAGACCCTCCCCAAGAGATGGTTCTGAAGGGGGGTTCTAGTTGGGAGACCAGCGGTATAGAGACCCCTGGCGACCCAGGAGAGGCTGAGAGAGCCTGGGTGGTGTGGAGTCCCTCCCCGGCGGGCCGTACAGTAAAAGAGCTGTTTGACTGTCAGGACAAAATAGATGAAAGGGGGGGGCAAAGAAGTCGTAAGACGGGTGACTTGTTTTTGGGACTGCAGGCACCACAACTGGAAGTGCCCCCACAATCTTGGTTGGACGGTACCTCCCCACTGCCTCGTTGAGAATCACACATGTGTTATATCATTTAAGCCAGGGTCTTGCAGGGTTGGAATGAATGATTGATATTGGGTTTATGTGTGAGTGTGTGGGGGAAGGTCCACCCGAACCATGTCACTAACCTGCACCAGAAGGATAGGGCCCGCATAAATTTGGATCAGGTAAATTTGGACATCTCCGCAGCTAACATTGGGTATTGTGGCATGCACCAGGGAACGCAGTCTTTAGAAGGGGGTCGTACAAATGTTAATGAATTTTTGGTTGAGGGTTTCTCTGTTACAATAGATTTTTGTGTGCGCTTTCTGACATTTTCTCCCTGCCCCAGGAGTTAGGAGCGAAGAACCAAGAGTTTGAAAATAATTGAATTGTTGTGTTTAAGGGGTATAGAACGTTAAGGAGAATAGGTAAGTTAACTATGGCTTGCTTCCTTCAGCCTCTCCTAATTTATTTCATAGGCTAATTAGGTGTGAGTCTGCAAGTGGTAAGGCTGGAATGGTAACGCTTGCATTGAACCTTGCAGGAGCTGCGGTTGTGGGGGTAGTGGGGGGGGGGGGTTGTGTTATGTTTGCGAGGTAGATGGGGGAATTTCATAATAGAGGTAGGATTGTCTAGAGTAGCATAGTCCGTGGACGAGCAGGAGACATCTCGATGTAAATTCAGTAGAGAAAACTGTCAGCTTAAGATTGTTATGTGTCACCGCACGGGAGGCAGTGCTGTGTTAATTAGGTAGGGATGAAGGCTAATTTCTCCCAGTATGTGATTGCCCCCATGACCTTTTCCTATGTTTTTGCATTTACAAGACTGGCGATAAAAAGAAATCACGTCCTTAAAGCAACAAAAACCAAGCCAAGCGTTCCAAGCAGGCAAAAAACACCGCCTCCAGGAATGACAACTAAAAACAACCCCCACACCCATGGGGTGGATGATGGATGGGCGTGAGGTCAGAAGATTTGGGGGAGAGGAGAGTGGTGTGAGGAACGCGATTGAGGAGAGGGTCTGACTGGCCGGTCTCTCATCGACATGGTGAAGAAGGCTACACGCGATTCTCGTGTTCGTGCTGCGTGAATTTGCCTGTGTGCTGGAGCAAGACACAAGCCATTACTGTTTGGCTGAGTTGCGAAGTTGTACGTGAGAGAGAGACAGAGAGAGAGAGAAAGAGAGGGAGAGAGAGAGGGGGGGGAGTGCGTCTCTCAGCAATAACTCGGCGTGATGCCATTGTGTGTTCGAGGATGAAGGTGGGCTGTCATTGTAAGCGGACCTGGTGTAAAAGAGGAACGGTCGGCATATTCGCTTGTGAAAAGAAGCTGCACGGCAGTTTCTGAGCCCTGGCTGCCCGCCCAGAGAGTGCGGTGTTAATTGGATAGGGATTACGGATATTTTTCCCCAGTCTGATTTTCTTTTCTTTTTTTTTCCCAGTCCCAGGCAAGTAATTGCCCCCCTGTGACCTTTTTTCCCAGTCCCAGGCAAGTAATTGCCCCCCTGTGACTTTTACAAATTTTTTTTGTATTACAAACCAGCAATAGACCATTACAACCGAGCTGCATGACCAAGTAGGAAGAACGTCCGCCTCCAAGGGTGATGGCAGGCAAAGTCATACCCCCGAGGTTGATGATTGATGGGTCTGATGTCAGAAGCGAAGCAGGCATGCCGAACAGGCGAGAAGCTCCACCTTCCTGGGCTTGGTGTGAGTAAGCCACGTCCTGGGGGGAAATGGTGGTTCGGGGTGACATCAGGAGAGATAAGGAGGAACGCACGAGTGCGGAGAGGGAGAGGGATGCACGTGGTTGAGAGAGAACGTCGAGAGAGAGAGAGAGAGAGAGAGAACGTAGAGAGAGAGAGTGAGACAGAGACAGAGAGTGAGACACAGAGACAGAGAGAGAGAGAGAGAGAGAGAGAGAGAGAGAGAGAGAGAGAGAGAGAGAGAGAGAGAGAGAGAGAGAGAGAGAGAGAGAGAGAGAGAGAGAGAGAGAGAGAGAGAGAGAGAGAGAGAGAGAGAGAGAGAGAGAGAGAGAGAGAGAGAGAGAGAGAGATTGCCTGTAAGAACAGGGCTTTATGGCTGGCTGTCCTTCGACGCATGAAGAAGATGGCACGATTCTTGTATTCGAGCTGAGCAAGACACTGGCCTTCGACTCTTGGCTGGTCATATGGGACGGACCTCGGAAGTCTTGTGTATGTCACCGAAGGGGACGGCGCCATTCTAAGCTGCACGGGGTCTCTGAGCCTTGGTGTTGAATTCTGCTCATAAATTGCCTGACGTAAATTTGTCCTGCTGCGAGAGAGCAACTTGGCGCTATGTTGCATGCAGGACGAAGTTCCTCGATTCGAAGTTCCACAACGACCATCTCTGGACCAAGCTAAGTGCCAGAATGAAGGAAGGATTTTCTTTTTTAAATTTCCCTTTGTTCGTATTTAAGTTGTGTGTAGACGCACCTCGACTTTAGATTTATTTACTTCATGTTATTATCATTACCTTTTGAATGTTTATAATATGTGTAGAAATTACAATCGTGCATGTGTTTGTGGAAATCATGATTCATGTATGTGTGGTACATGTGTACGCGCCGTTACCACCAGACGTCATCTCCATGCGTGAGTCTTAAGACTGAATGTAGCTTTCCCCATACCTGACACACCCTTCTTCACCACATCAAGGAACCACGAATCACTGGACCAAGTTGTCTCCTTATCTGTGCTGCACCCAACGGATCCTTCCCTAGTATTGAAGCATCGATCTTCTCCACAACAATGAACCACGATTCATGGACCAAGCTGTCCCCTTGTCCGTGCTGCATCCCACCCTCCCCCTCCATCCCTAAAGTGGTGACAATGCAGACCCGCGTGACCTCCCATGTTGCCTCCGGGTACGCCCGGTTTTGGACACCCCTCCTTGATACGACAAAATCGGCAAAGCCAGTGCGCCAGACCACGACCTATAAGCATGTCAATCGGCTCACCTCTGGGCGCCATGTGCATACTCTTTGGCCCCATCAAAACTGCTGTCCATGACTTGGTTCTCACTCACATCGAAGTCGTTGTATTCGGCGCAGTCTTCAATCCCACCAAACTTGGGCCTTCTCTCCCAGCAGCACAGGGTCAACAAGTCCCACCAAGCTACAGGAGAGGCTGTGTCACCAACGCATGTTGAACGGCATGATAATGGGAGTCTTGTGCACAGCTCGTCCCATCCAAGCCGCCCTTTTCGGTTTGGTCTTCACTACCTTCAAAACTGATGTATTTGACACAGCCCTCGGTCCATTCCCCTTTCCGTCCCAGGTGAGAGGGATGCGTGCATGCGTGTGTGTGTGTGTGTGTGTGTGTGTGTGTGTGTGTGTGTGTGTGTGTGTGTGTGTGTGTTTGTGTGTGTGGTCTGGGTGTGATTCTAATTATAAACTGTCAGGTTACTATTTCCCTGCTTAGCCATTGCACCACAAAGTGTGCTCTCCCCCAAAACATTTGTTAAACACGGTACACTGTCTTCAAGCTAGTTCGTGGAGGTTAAAAAAAACAAGCTCAAATGAGCTAAGATCCTCGTCCTCTTAATGATGACGTCATAAAACGAATATGACGTCATTGTGATGTATCAGGTTTGCGATAAATTATCTGTGCTAATGTCCGGCTTGATTCCCGCAAACAGAATTCAAAAAGCTTGCCTTGTTTCGGAGATAATTTTTGAGCCGATTTCCATTAGCGGAGATATTTTGATGTCATAACTTTTTTTCTAGGAGGAAGTTTCAAAATCGGAGATGGTTACTGTCTGCGCAGGGTATTTTTACATATATATATATATGCCAAGTTTCAGGAAGTTTCGATGAAAACTGAAGGCTGTGAAACAAAAAAGTCCACAAGAAGAAGATGAAGAACAACAACGTGAGTAAGACTTAGAGATCCTCCACAAGGATCCAAAAACCTACGGTGTCTTTTACGAAGAGTAGGTAAGTTATTGTAGGCACCCTGGAATAAATTCCAAATTTGTGTCACCTCCACTTGAATATCAGGCTTGACCAGCCAGTTCGTGAAAGACGCGGCCCAAAAACATTCCTCTGCAGATCCACAACAAGGTGGGAATATTTGGCCGTTAAAGATGTCTTCACAGTGTGTTGTGTAGCATAAGAAGTGAACAATAAATTTACTAATGTTCTCATTTGGCAGGTGTTGAGGAATTTTGTTGTTAACCGTTTTAACCGACTTGATGTAAAGCCGCTGTCACACCTTGACGTTTTAGCCAGCGGATGGCAACGTATCAAAATGTATGTAAAACGCTGGCGTACGCTGAACTATTGATATTTTTCCCAGTTTTGGGCGTATTCATAATGAGTTGGATGTATGCATAACGTATTAGTAACGTACACAGAACGTTTCGATAACATATAGATAACTAATAACAACGAATGCTTAGCGTGTTGTCGGCGTTCACAACCTATGCCCAACGATGGTCTAACGTATGCATAGCGCGCGGCAGCAAATCGCCGACGATCACGTGGCGTAGCCTATTAAAAGGCTGCGGCTCGACGATTCAAATCATAACTGCACTAGACATCGAAGTGTGAAGCCGCTGTCACACCTTGACGTTTTAGCCAGCGTATGCCTACGGAGGAAAAATTTGCGGAATACGCTGGCACTCGTCGAATACGTTATGGGTAAGTTTTGTATACGTTAAGAGCACGCTGAAATACGTCGTAGTCCGCTGGCATATGTCGTAGTACCCCGAGCTCGTCGACAAATTTTAACATGCTCAAAATTTTTCGACGTATGCCAGCGTATGACTCACACATTCCGCATACGCTGGCCATAAGTTGTGGGCACGTTATGCGATCGTTGACACACTTCAACACACGTTACTTGTAATTTACTCATTAGTCAAAACACGTCGAGGTAATGTCTAGCGTACCCGAAACTTATTTCTAACCTATGAGTAACGTGCTTTGAACCTATGAGTAACGTATCTCCAACGCATATTGCCGTATGTAGATGTATTTGACGTCTTCCAGACGACCACAGAACTTACTGAACGTGTTACTAACTTACAGCTACCGTATAAAGGCGTATTGGCAGCGTTTAGGGGAATTTGTATGTAAAAATTGGGTTCACACAGGAGGAACCCGTCAGTGTTCCAGACTCCATGGTTTTTTTTTTTTCTTCGGTATGACGGTGATGTTGACACTTCGATTTCTAGTGCAGTTATGATTTATTTTTTTTTTATTTTTTTTGTATACCTTGGTCGAGGCTCGTATGAGAGCTAACACACAACTCACAGCAAGGAGGCAAGATTTAAATCGTTGAGCGGCAGTCTATTAATTATATTATATTATAACCGCACTAGAAATCGAAATGTCAACATCACCGTCATACCGAAGAAAAAAAACAAAAAATACCCATGGAGTCTGGAACATGGAGCTAAACATTACCTCGACGTGTTTCGACTAATGGGTAACTTACAAGTAACGTGTGTCGACGTGTGTCAACGATCGCGTAACGTGCCTACAACTTATGGCCAGCGTATGCGGAACATGTGAGTCATACGCTGGCATACTTCAAAAAAATTTTAGCATGTTAAAATTTGTCGACGAGCTCGGGGTACTACGACGTATGCCAGCGTGCTCTTAACGTATACAAAACTTACCCATAACGTATTCATCGTGTGCCAGCGTATTAGACAAATTTTTCATACATCCGCATATGCTGGTTAAATCGTCTAGGTGTGACAGCGGCTTAAATCCTGTTACTCAAATGAAAGCCACAATGAATTCACTGTCCACAACGGAAAGTACATTACATCAGATAATTTTATTCACATAGTACTATGGAGTTCAAAACACTGAGACATAAGCATCCACAATGATTTGCACGAAGCTAAGATTACATTTCCAAGCATTTATATGTTCTTAGCAGGGAGCGGAGGGGCTGATAAGCATAAAAGAACTCCAACTGCAATAGGTGTTTACTCGGTGAAAAGCGAATGACATAATCATGGCAAAAGTTGCAGCTTTATCAACCAGGTCACTTTGTTCCATAGCAAGACATTCCTTTTATCAACATTTAGGCCAAAAGACTCATGGGTAAAAGGGAAGCATCACTGACATCCAATTTGACTTGTAGCATAAAAATTAAACTTATAAAGCACCAGCAACAATTATATAATTGAGAGTACATTAATATAATTATTTTCTCCCACACAGGGAACCTTCATCATACCCCTCCTGTCGTCAGTACTACGAGACAAGACACAGTGGGAGAAGCCCTATGAATTTTATCCAAAACACTTCCTCGACAACAATGGCTGCCTCCGAAAACGTGATGCTTTCCTGCCTTTCTCTCTCGGTAAGAATGATTTACATCCAGCAAGCACAGCTGTTGGTGGAGCATATCAGAGCCATGTCATTTCTTGATTAATATGCAAGTCTGAGTTTACAAACTCTTCATATTAGGCATTCCATTATAAAATAAAGTATCCCAGTCTTCACACCTTCGCCAATAGGGATCACCCTCAACACGATTGCTCTTGAAAAGTGGGAATGACTGTAAAACAGGAAGTCGCAAATTGAAGAAGCAATTGAGGCCTCAAATCAAACTAAAACGTGCCATATGAATTCGACAAGCAAGGAGAATCCACAAAAGGCGGTTGTGAGCATCTTGCTAACACAATCATGCCTAACTCTTAAACGGTGACAGAAACATCGTTGTATGTGCCTAAACACCCGATTAGTTGTGCTCGCCTAAACACCCGATTAGTTGTGCTCGCCTAAACACCCGATTAGTTGAGCTCGCCTAAACACCCGATTAGTTGAGCTCGCCTAAACACCCGATTAGTTGAGCTCGCCTAAACACCCGATTAGTTGAGCTCGCCTAAACACCCGATTAGTTGTGCTCACCTAAACACCCGATTCGTTGTGCTCGCCTAAACACCCGATTAGTTGTGCTCGCCTAAACACCCGATTAGTTGTGCTCGCCTAAACACCCGATTAGTTGGGCTCGCCTAAACACCCGATTAGTTGTGCTCGCCTAAACACCCGATTAGTTGTGCTCGCCTAAACACCCGATTAGTTGAGCTCGCCTAAACACCCGATTAGTTGTGCTCGCATAAACACCCGATTAGTTGAGCTCGCCTATACACCCGATTAGTTGTGCTCGTCTAAACACCCGATTAGTTGTGCTCGCCTAAACACCCGATTAGTTGTGCTCGCCTATACACCCGATTCGTTGAGCCCGCCTATACACCCGATTAGTTGTGCTCGCCTAAACACCCGATTAGTTGAGCTCGCCGAAACACCCGATTAGTTGAGCTCGTCTAAACACCCGATTAGTTGTGCTCGCCTAAACACCCGATTAGTTGTGCTCGCCTAAACACCCGATTAGTTGAGTTCGCAGAAACATTGATTTCTTGTGCACACCTAAACATGCGATTATTGTGTGCACCAAGACATTGATTTCTTATGTGCACCTGAACATCCGAGTAGCGTGGTGTGCCGAAGCATTGATTAGTTGTATGCACCAAAACATACAATTACTCGTGTGTGCCTAATCAGCCGATTACTTGTGCACACCGAAACAGCCGATTAGTTGTGTTTGCCGAAACATTGATTGGTTGTCTGAGCCTAAACAGCTGATTAGTTGTGCTCACCGAAACAGCCTATTAGTTGTGTGTGCCTAAACATTGATTGGTTGCCTGTGCCTAAACAGCTGATTAGTTGTGCGTGCCTCAGTTTTTATTTAATGCCTTTTAAACATGTATTGTGTTCAGCAAACTACATAAGAGGTTTACGTTGGTGTACATCATTGCTGTAGTTGTTACATTTTTTATTGCTGCTGTTGTTGTTGTTCTTGTTTTGGGGTTGTCTATTGCGTACGTGAACATGTGATCGCAGCAATGAAAGTCATCTCGCTTCGAGCACGGAGTCTGTGTGAGTACGTCAGTTAACTAACCAATTCCCCTGAATAACTCTGCATTCGCTCAGGTAAGTCATTTTTACCCTCGTCGAAGGATTCGGAGAGGGTATTGCATTTGGGCCCGTTAGTTTGTTTGGCTTTCTGTTTGTCTGTCTGTCTGTTTGTTTGTTTGTTTGTTCGTCTGCACAGAACTTTCGTGTTTTTTCTCTTCAACCGCTTGTCGGATTGAAACGAAATTTTCACCATTGGTGCAGCGACGACTCATCTCAATGCATGCCGGTGAACTGCCCCATTCCTGTCCTCTTCTGCCTCCTCTTGAGCTAAGTTGATCACTCCGAACACATCCATTTTCACCGTCCCACGTAAACTACCAATGATAAACCATGCAATGCTTGTGTCAATGCCTTAAATACACTATAAAACATGCCCTCGCTGTCGTGTCCAAGTTTGTTTCTTCAAACACTTGTGATTGGGGTAGAGGATGGGGGGAGGGGGTTAACCTTAGGGTAGGAAAGATTATGGTTTTCGATTGGGCATGATCTGAGATGGTGGTGAACATCTTCTTGAAGATCTGGAGATAAGAATCAGATTAAAGAGAAAGTAGAAGTTGATTCCAAAGGCAGGAAAAGACAAGAATGAATGAATGGAGGTGAGCGGTGCTTCTGGATTTGGTGTGTTTCGACAGAAGGGGGTTGATGGTGAAACACATGCTTTCTCTTCAACTAATAAGTTGGGAATAATGATCAATTTTATTGATATTGTTTTTTTTTTTCTCCTAATTGCATCAAAAAATATTTTCCTCTTCCAGGGCGACGCGCCTGCCTCGGTGAGAGCCTTGCGCGTTCGGAGCTCTTTCTCTTCTTTACATCACTTCTGCAACGATTCACATTCAAACCAGCTCCTGGATCTCCACTTCCTGATTTAATCCCATGTTCTGGTTTTACAATCGGGCCCAAATGGTACAAACTGTGCGCTGTCGTACGCTAAGAGACATGACACTTTAGAACCATCGTATGAAAAGTTCACGAAACATGTGGTAGTCCTCTTTTTATGGGATCGTGATTGTGCAAGTTATGCTGCGTCTGCACAAAAACAATTAAAATGTAATTAATGAAAAAGAAGCCATAGTCGATAATGCAGTCTAACCTTTGGTCGTCATGTGATCAACTCGACCTTCATAAACTATGTGAGATGATTATGCCACTTTCACTATCTTGCAGAAGGATCTTGTACTTTACAGGGGACTGGGGAGAGAGAAATAGAAAGCTTGGTTGTAGCCTTTACCCCATCCGTGACATCTCGCAGACTTATAATGGTGGATGTGGTGAATTGAAGGTCGTGACGTGTGATCACATGTTGCACGGCTCGAGCACGGAATAGATAAAGCTGAGGTTCCGCTCGGTCGGGGGGATTGTCCCAGGGGAATTGTCGTTTATGGCGGCGGTTCACTTGGTGCTCGTTGAATGGTGAGAATTGAGAGTATATCGGACTCCGGGCTTATACTGATTTATTTTGCGGTGATTAGTTGCACGTGTATACCTTACTGCTTATGTACTCCTTGCTGCGCCTGTATCCCCTGATGTGCCCGTAGAAGCGGCTCCAATCAAATGGAATAAACCCTACACTCTGAAGGTTCTTCTCTCGTTTTCATTTCAATTTATTCCATTTGGTTTTCTCGGCTCTCTCAACCAACGATGGACAAGATCTACAAACCAGAGAGGTTCGACGCAGACACAAACGCGACTGACTCAGAAATGAAATGGTCGCATTGGTTCCGTTCCTTCTCACACTATCTGACCATCATCGAAGAGGGAGCCGACAAATTGGCCGCCCTTGTGAATCATGTCTCGCCCAGCGTATACAGGCTCTTCTCGGAGTGTGACACCTACGAAGCAGCGATCGACGTGCTGCGGGCGCTCTACGTGAAGCGCAAGAACGAGGTATACATACGACATCTTCTCAACACACGCAAGCAAGCAGCCGGGGAGACAATCGATCAATTCCTGCAAGCTCTGAAACAGCTGGGAAAAGACGGCAGCTTCCGGGCCATAAGCGCCGAGGAACACCGAAATGAAGCGACCCGGGAGGCATTTATCCAAGGACTCAGATCAGCCCACATACGGCAACACTTACTAGAGAAAGCGCAACCCACTCTTGAAAAGGTAGTCGACCAGGCTCGAGCGATGGATACGGCTCAGCAGCAATCTGAGTCATTTGGGACACCGATGCTGCTAATGAATGCCGCTACGGTGGAAACTCAAGGAACCCCACAGACACAGACACAGCCTGACACAGAGGATGGAGAAAAACCCGAGGAGTCAGATACCCAGACCTCGTCAAACTCCTCAGCAACTACTCCGGTTGGTAAATGCTTCTTTTGTGGGTACAAAAGACACCTCCGCCACAAATGCCCCGCCAGAGATGCCACATGCATGAATTGTGACAAGAAAGGGCATTATGCCAGGGTATGTAAATCTACTCTAAGGAGAAATAAACCTACTTCTGCGGCTCTCTACTCACAAAAGAAACTAACTGCAGCCTCACCGGGGGATCTATCCAAGGCTATCATCAACGTACGAATTAACGGGCATATGGCTGAGGCTCTGATTGATACCGGTAGCTCTGAGAGTTTCGTCAACAGCTCGCTAGTGAAGGGCAGGAAATGGAAGATCCACCCGACAGACAATACGGTATGCATGGCCGCCACATCACTACAGTCCCGCGTACGAGGGTACTGCAATGTTGAATTGGACGTAAAAGGGTACACGCATCGGGATGTAAGGGTACTGGTGCTTCGTGATTTATGCTCAGACGTAATTCTGGGTCATAATGTCCTCAAGCAGCACACGAGCGTCGAAATACCCTTTGGAGGAAGCAAACCTCGTCTAATTTTAAATGCTTTGACCACCGCAGAGGTAACGTCCCCCCAGCTGTTTGCGAACTTGTCGCCAGTCTGTAAACCGATAGCGATCAAATCGCGGCGATATACCACTGCTGATATGAACTTCATCACTTCAGAAACCAAGCGATTACTGGAAGAAGGAATTATAGAACCGAGCGATTCGCCATGGCACGCACAGGTGTTGGTCACCGCCAACCAGAACCATAAGAAACGAATGGTTGTCGATTATTCCCAAACGGTCAATCGTTTCACCCAACTCGATGCCTACCCTTTGCCGCGCATAGACAAGATGGTCGAATGCGTGGCCAATTATAAGATATTCAGCACCATCGATTTGCGAAGCGCCTATCATCAAATTCCCATCCGAGAGGAAGACAAACCTTACACCGCATTCCAGGCAGGTAGATGCCTCTACCAATTCAGGAGGATTCCGTTCGGTGTCACGAATGGAGTAGCTTGCTTCCAACAAGTTATGGACGACATCATCTCAGATGAAAACCTCAAAGATACTTTTGTTTACGTGGACAATGTCACAGTGTGCGGTAGGGATCAGGGGGAACATGATATGAATCTGGACAGATTCTTGAGCATTGCTAGAAAATATAATCTGACTCTCAACTACGAGAAATGCGTATTCTCGGCAAGGTCAATTGACCTTCTTGGCTACACGATAGCCGACGGCACAATTAAGCCTGATCCTGAACGATTGCGCCCGCTCCGTGAGCTACCACCACCTCAGGACCTGCAGACAATGCGCCGGGTGATCGGCATGTTCGCTTACTATGCAAGATGGATTTCCCAATACTCCGAGAAAATAATCCCCTAGTGCATTGCAAAAACTTCCCACCAGATGCCGCTGTTGTAAAAGCTTTCCACAGCCTCAAAGATGATATCAGTAATTCCGTGGCATTATCGATCGATAGCTCGGTGCCCTTCGTGGTGGAAACAGATGCTTCTGATCACGCGATAGCTGCTACGCTTAATCAGTCTGGGCGACCCGTCGCGTTCTTCTCGAGAACTCTCTCTGGAAGCGAGCAGAGACACTCGGCAATAGAGAAGGAAGTGTACGCCATCGTCGAGGCCCTACGTAAATGGAGACATTATTTACTGGGAAACCACTTCACGCTCGTCACGGACCAGCGATCCGTGGCATTCATGTTTGATGGGAAAAATAACGGGAAAATTAAGAATGAAAAAATTATGAGATGGCGGATAGACCTAGCCTGCTATAGTTACGACATAGTTTACCGGCCCGGGAGGGAAAACCCTGCTGCAGACACCTTCTCTCGGGTCTACTGTTCGGCGACAATCAGTCGGGTTTTGCAAGACCTCCATGTGTCTCTGTGCCACCCGGGGGTAACCAGAATGGCACATTTCGTGCGCAGACAAAACCTTCCCTATTCTATCGAAGATATTAAACAAATGAATGCTTCTTGCCCTGTTTGTGCTGAACTAAAACCCAGATTCTATGGCGCGGCTTCTGGCAGATTGATCAAGGCCACTTGTCCCTTCGAGAAACTAAACATTGACTTCAAAGGGCCCCTGCCGACCGAGACAGACAACAGATACATATTCATTGTTGTTGATGAATATTCAAGGTTCCCTTTCGCATTTCCGTGCTCGGATATGACCTCGGGCACTGTCGTGAAATGTCTGTCTGACCTCTTCGCTATGTTTGGGAAACCTTCGTACATACATTCAGACAGAGGGCTGTGTTTCATGTCGGCCGGGCTAAAACAATTCCTATTAGAGCACGGCATAGCAACTAGCCGAACGACGGGTTACAACCCACAGGGTAATGGGCAGGTGGAACGATATAATGGAATTATTTGGAAAGCCGTAACTCTGGCGTTGAAATCAAGAGGACTGGGGCCCGAGCGGTGGGAGGTTACCCTTCTCGACGCTCTGAATTCCATACGCTCTCTGCTCTGCACGTCCACCAATGCAACTCCTCACGAACGAATGTTTACTCACCAGCGGCGTTATGTTGACGGCCAATCGGTGCCCAACTGGCTAACCCATCCCGGAACAGTGTTCATGAAATGCCCGGTACGACAAAGCAAGTATGAACCCATGGTGGAGGGGGTCGAACTCATCGATACTAATCCAGAGTATGCTCATGTCAGGCTCCCGGATGGCAGGGAGACCACTGTGTCGGTTCGCCATTTGGCTCCCTCAGGTACTCCTCCCGCAGGTACACCACCATCTGGCACTCCTCCCTCTGACATCCCCTCCCCAGGTGTTCCCCCCCCCAGGAACTCCACCCGAGAATGGTGGCGACGGAGCTGCCGCGTTCCACCCGAGAGCGATCGGGGAGTCATCCCCGGCACGAGTCGAGGCTCACCAAGAGGATCGGAAGCCTTCCTCAAGTGAAACCGCCATCTACTCCCGGAGAGGTCGACGGATAATACCCCTCGCCGACTCAATCTGTAAAGGGGATTATCGGCATCCTCGATGCTCATGCCCCTATATGCTCGTTACATAATATATCGATGCTCATTACCATGCTCCTACAACTCAAAATAATCCTCACTGCTTGGCATGTATGCTTCTGTAGTTTAGATAGCTCGCATTGCTTGAAATGTATACTCCTGTAGCGCTTAAGTAATCATGGTGCGTTAGTTGGGCCTCTAGTTACATTTTAAAGACGGGGAAAATGTGGTGAATTGAAGGTCGTGACGTGCGATCACATGTTGCACGGCTCGAGCACGGAATAGATAAAGCTAAGGTTCCGCTCGGTCGGGGAGATTGTCCCAGGGGCATTGTCGTTTACGGCGGCGGTTCACTTGGTGCTCGTTGAATGGTGAGAATTGAGAGTATATTGGACTCCGGGCTTATACTGATTTATTTTGCGGTGATTAGTTGCACGTGTATACCTTACTGCTTATGTACTCCTTGCTGCACCTGTATCCCCTGATGTGCCCGTAGAAGCGGCTTCAATCAAATGGAATAAAGCCTACACTCTGAAGGTTCTTCTCTCGTTTTCATTTCAGTGGATGAAATCAAACTTTCAATTTTTGGACAAGGACATTTAACAAACCATCCAAATACCTTTTGAATCTTGTGATTTACTTGTTTGCAGGTTGTTCAGTCAGTCGTCATCACATAGATTATGGCAAAGTTTTCATTCTTTAATTGCTTTGTACCCTGTTTACTAATTGCACATTTGCACTATCATTACAAATTGGATAATATTCATCCTTTATACAAGACTCATCAGCTTGTTCTACGTTGAGCAATTCTATTTCAAATGACCAGTTGCAACCTAAATCATGCATATCGATAACCGAAGTTATATTACCATTTACCGCACATGATCTACATGTACACTACCTCGTTTATAAAGGTGAACCTCAAATGTGCCCCTAAATGTTGTAATTCTGGAGGAAATTGATTGTTATTGTACTTTGAGAATACAGAACAGTTGTTTTTCATGGAACGTAGTATATTGCTATTTGTAACAAAATGTCAAGCCTCACGAAATGGGTTAGATATCTTAGAGTTGGGTAATTGATTAACTTTATTCTTATCTATCAGAAGTATTGAAGCATTTTTATTGTCTATATTCTATGTTGTATTTCTCTCACTGCATAATATTAAAATATTGCAGCTAATCTACATACTGACATTGCTGGACCAATGGAAGAAAGGACAGCTACGGGCAGATTGGAAATATCATTCAACAAGAATAATTTATTTACAACAAGCAATGTGGGGTGTGGGAAAGAAGGGATGGGAACTCAAGGGCTTTAATAGAGTCAAAGGGCAACCGGGGCAGTAAAAGGGGAAATGCAATAAAAGGCAATCAATGTGTGTATTTACAAAAAGCAAAGAAAATTCACATGTCGCAGGTTTAGCTTTACCTACTCGTTACCTTCTGGATAACACAACAGGGTACCCATCAGACACTCATACATGGGGAGATCATTGGGAGGAGCAGGGTGGCCTCAGCCAACTGGTACATGTAACCGTTTCCCTCCCCAGCTTGGTACCACTCTCCCTGCCGCTCTCCGGAATGGCCCTGACACTGCCCTCCACAACCGAGGGTCCACAAGCTCTGTCAGAACCACAAACCAAAGCGGCCGGGGCCAGGTAAAACAGAGCAATGACCAGGGCAGAGAGAGTGTGAACCAATACATGGAGCACAGCTTTATAATCCCTGGCGCAGGTGGGGCAAAAGAGCCGCATGTCAGATCTTAAGAGGTCGCTTGAAGCTAGCTATAGGGCCATGTCACATCTTATGAGCTGGCCCCATACCAGCCATTGGGGGATGCCCCCGCAGTCCCGCTCCTTCTACTACCCGCACGGATATGCACTCAGTTGGCCCTTCCTGCTGTCACCTGGAGCGGAGCTCCGCACTTAACATGGGGAATCGCTTTTATCCCCATGCACTCGAGACAAAATCCATATGTCCAAAAATGTCCATAGCACAAAGCCAGGGAATGGGGCAATTATTGCAAGGGGGCTGTGTCATGTCCTGCTCCGTATACCAGTTGTGTTCAGGTGAAGGGGAATGAACAGAGATTAGGGAAATTAAATACAGTACAGGGATAGATGGTAAGAAGTCACAGCACAGGGTGGATGTCCATACAGCCGAACAGACAAACAAGGACTTGGTCGGGCTTTAAACAATGGGAATTTGGTGTGCGCTTCTAAAGCCATGGCTTTGGGCATAGGTTCCAGAATGCTGGTGTTATTCACACATGCGGAGAAGCCATGGCAGTGAAACAACACACGCCCTACACGATGACGGCAGTAACGGCACACACCATCACATGCTGATGTTGCTATTGTCCTATTGGGTTGAGAGGGGGGCACTAGCTACCCAACCTAATGCATTTATTTACATAATAATCTTTACAAAGGAAGGTGCTATTCTTAATCTACATAACGGAAATAACTATTATAAGAGTCTACGTTGTGTGTGCGTTTCAATTTCGGCATACGGTTTATAAAGCCGTAACATTACCCGCTTCCCGTTCCCCAGACTCGTCCCGAGTTGTACACAAAGATGACCCAAAGGAGAATGAGACAGCCAATTCACCATCCCTGCATACCATTCATGTGTAACTACCCCCAAGTATCGACTTAGCTTGTTGCCTTAACACTATCTCCACGTATGCGACAATTTAAACTACATATGTCCCACCGAATGCATTGGGAGCTACCGAACTGACCCACACAACAACCTTATGTAACACCAAAATTGCTGGAATTTTGAAACTAAAATACATAACCAGTGGGCTTTAAAATTGTAAACAACTAACAATCATCAAATGCTGTATTTACAAAGTCTGACTCAGGACCTTGAAGGAAAAAAACAAAACACAAATGCAAACATTTTTCATGCTGGAGGAGGAGAAACCTGCTTGCCGTCATCGCCATCTCTTCCTCTTGTTCATCTTCGGGCTGGAAGCCCTTCTACAAAAAACACCCGGCAGGCCATGGTCCTGCATACAGGCCATTTTGGGGTGGCCCTTCTAAACAACAAACACATCTTCCTCCACTGAACTTCTGTACAAGGCAGTTATTGGTGGTGGGGGAACATGACCATTAGCCACTACAAGGCAGAGCGACACCATAGGCCACTGAACAGGTGGTCCAGTAAAATGGATGAGCAAAGTAAGTGATACATGGGTCACTAAGTGAACCAACAGGATGTATGGGCCACACCAAGGTAAAGTGCAAGGCCGCAAGGTGATAATGCAAGGCGGCGAAGTGAGTCCTGCAAGGTAAGTCTTACTATACTGTAAGAGAGCTGCTTGTCTGTCGATGTAGGCCTGTGTGTCGCCATTTTTCTCGAGATTCCTTAACGGATCTTCGTCAAGCTTTCAGAGATTCATAAGTGAGTGCTTGGTAGTGTTTTAGGCCAAAATAAATTTTTCTAAAAAAGTTTTTGGGGTTTTTTTTTTTTAGCACTCCGTAGTGCAAAAGGCTTTTTGATTATTAACAGTTATATTCAAGTACAAGCAGTCAAAGTTGGCGGTACATCTTCTACCTGAATGGCATCACATTTATAGATTCAGGCCAAACTTAACCCAGAAACATCAATGGCACATTCACGAGCATCCATTCGAGGAATATCATCTATTTCCACTTCTTTAGGTAACACTTTTACAATGTCTTTCAGCTAAACATCTCCATGGTGTTGAAAAAGTCCAGTAACCCCCTCCACAGAAACTGATAAATGAATACAATGAACTCACAAAAGGTATAAATGTAAATGCACAAGATTTTTATTGTCATAAAAATCAAAGTATTAGCATTATCGTAAACATATTGTTATGGTTTTGGAAAACGTACCCCAGGGGGAGAGTATATATAGACATGTAGGTGACCCGAGGATCAGTTATTTCATTAGTCTTTGTATAGATAGTCCTTTTGTCCCTTGTCAAAGGGCTGTTTGGGGGGAATGCATTGGCTTGGCTGTATTTTTCCAGTGTAATGTCTTTCCCCTTCCCCCTCTGTTACTTTCAATCTTTCTTCCTTCACACCATTGTTCTGTTCAATTCCTGTGTTACTTTCAATCATCCCTCCATTACCCCCATCGGCCCGTTTCAACGGCCCACTAACAATCTCCCCTCCATCAAACATCTGTTCCACAGTCCCTTAATGAAGCGAGAACTCAAAACCACACTTTCTCTTGATCATCCTGACATCGGTGAAACTGTTGATAACAAGCGTCAGAGTTAGAAATACTATCATGATCACATGGCTGTATTGCGTGGCTTTGCTGTAAACCATCCTCTTTATGTACTGAACCATGGCCTTGGAGCGAAATGGCTGCCAGGTGTTGTTATCAGCAAGGAAGGAACTCATGGTTTTTGTGTCGAGCTGAAAGATGGGCGTACAGTTGGGAAACATGTGGATCAGATCAAGCTGCGTTATATTGAGTTGGAGGATGATGTGAAACCTGCGATTCATCCAGTTATTGTTCCGTTGTCAGAGAATGCAACTGTTGCGTCCGAGCCTGCATCTGAAGTTATCAGTAATGCGTCGCCACCTGAAGTTTCTGTACCTGTCTGTACCTGCTGCCAGTCTGGTGCATTTGTCCATGTCACTGTAATGTATTAAATAGTCAGAGACGAAGACTCTGAAGTGGGAACAACAGGTTTATTCATGGCCAGGCGCACAGCACAGCATCGGGACATGGGCGGGTCACATGACTCCTGTTAACCACATCCTCATGCACCCATGTATGCATGAATTGGCATAATTACTGATACACGTCAGTCACCTCAATCTGTACCTGCAACAACTCCTTTGCGTAGGTCCTCCCGTGTATCTAAACATCCAGACCGGTTGGATTTGTAATTAAAGGAGGGAGATATTGTGAGGTATTGACCTTCCTTGGATTTGACGTGAGTGCCGTGTGTCGCGCATGGCACCGGTAATGGAGCTGAGCGTTGTCAATAAAAACCTTTGTGACGTTGAATGTACTACAGAGTCCGCAGTACATTTATCGCAAGATGAACCCAGTTTGTGTAACTAAGGTCTCAGGTTGATGGTTTTGAGGAAGGAAAATTCAATGTTGTAATCATTTTAGCGGAGGTGTGAAAAAAAATCAAAAAGTGAAATTACTGAACATGAGTGAGAGAGTCTGGCTTCTGCCGACAGCTTCGCCAAGATTAAAATCATAAACTATAAAAACCTGGGCTGTAGGGTAAAGTACCCAGAAGAACCAGAATTGGGACTGTGGGAAACTAAATTGTTCATTGAATTTACTAGTACGTGGCCGTACGTGCATGGCCCGGAGGTTCACATCGCAGTTACGATTATTCGCAATTTCATTTTAATGGCCAACTATTCAATTAGCGCCAACGTATTTTGCCTTTTCGCAATGTCATCGCAAGGAAAAACACAAAGAGAAGAGAAGAGAAAAATACAATTAAAATTAACTTTCAAACACACACACAGGCCATTCCTTCGCTCTCATAAACGACGACTGGATTGGGGCATTGTGTTAATCTTTAAATGCGCAGAAGAAATCGAGAAATTATTAGAATACACGAAGTCATCACTATCCGGAAGTCCGTACGTTGTAACCCGTAATGGGGAACACGGCTGAGGTTGTCTTCCCCATCGGCCACGCCTACGCAGCAACGTGTCCTGTCATTGGTTTGGTAAATAAATGGCCATAACTTGGGAACCACTTATCTGATTAATATCAAATCTTGAAAAGGCACATACTCAGGGCCCCAGCAATATACCGGGCAAGTTGCAATTAGATCGGACGAGGGGTTGTCGAGAAACATCGGTCACAGACACACAGACACACACATACACATAGACACACACACAGACACACACACACACACACACACACACAGATTGCTGGAATTATAGATGGACTAGTACGGGCCCGTAGGTGCGTAAACGATGACTGGATTGGGGCATTATTTCAATTAGATTGGACCAACCGTATCATAAACGGCCATAACTCGGGAAACATACTCAGGTCCCCAGCGTCAATTGTGACGTCATATCAAACGAAGAAGAATTGTGTTGAAGAATTGCCCCTCTCTCTCGCCCCCCTCTCTCTCGCCCCCTCTCTCTCGCCCTCTCTCTCCTCCCTCTCTCACCCCCTCTCTTGCCCCCCTCTCTCCCCCTTTGTCTCGCCCTTCCTCTCTCCCCCCTCCTTTCTCGCCCCTCTCTCTCGCTCCCACTCTCATCCCCCCTCTCCCGTCCCTCTCTTATCTCTCTCGCAGATATTGGTCGACAGATAAATGGCCATAACTTGGGAACCGCTCGTCCGATTAATATCAAACCTTGAAAAGGCACATCCGCGGGTCCCCAGCAATATTCCTGGCAAGTTTCAATCAGATCGGACCGTCAATCGTGCAAAAATAAAAAAATTAAAAATTAAAAATAAATAAATAAACATTACTTGTGACGTCATTCGTGACGTCATAGCACCGTGTATTGTCATTGGTCGACAGATAAATGGCCGTAACTTGGGAACCGCTTGTCCGATTAATATCAAACCTTGAAAAGGCACATCCGCGGGTCCCCGGCAATATTCCTGGCAAGTTTCAATCAGATCGGACCGTCAATCGTGCAAAAATAAATAAATAAATAAATAAATAAACATTACTTGTGACGTCATTCGTGATGTCATAGCACGTGTCTTGTCATTGGTCGACAGATAAATGGCCGTAACTTGGGATCCGCTTGTCCGATTGATATCAAACCTTGAGAAGGCACATCCGCGGGTCCCTGGCAATATTCCTGGCAAGTTTCAATCAGATCGGACCAGCGGTCGTCGAGAAACGGCGGTCACAGACAGACACACACAGATTGCTGGAATTATAGATAGATAATGAGGTAAAAATGCAAATTAGCTTCAGTTCGTGCTTTGAGAAAGAATTTAATAAATAAATGCTGGGAATACTCGTCGGGAGGTAGAATACAAACATTCCTTTGTAGTCGTAAAAACCTTTTCTCTTTCCAGATGAGCAACAAGGAATCAAATACTCTTTCACCGGGGCAATAAGCAAGCACCGATAAACACCGTTTTTCATCCTGTGTTTGTGATTTTTTTTTAACCTGACAAAGTTTCATCGTTGTTTCTTCTGGTTCTGGGTTTGGAGTGTTGGCAGGTCTCCTTCGGGGCTCCCTGCTGACGATCCCAAAGTTAAGTTTCCGGTCGTTATCTGTCCCGTTTTAACTGTTTATTTTCTCACCGACATGTTACTGTGTGTTCCTAGTTCGGTTTTGTTTCAAAAATTGTGCTATTTTATGAGATTTCGTCGAACTTGGCTTACTGGGTGCTTGAAGCCTATCCTTGAGGCTTGAGGCCTACCCTTTGTTCCCCTCGGTGTACGATCGTGTTTATTTGTTTTTTCTCCCCATTATCTTCAATTTCTATCTTACCCACTTTCTTAACATCCCCCATCCCTCCCAAGTAATCACTCTATTTCTTATCTTAAATCAAAAAAAAAAAAAACGCTACCTTTCTCCGATTCTTCTTCTTCTTCCTCCTCTTCTTCTTCCTCCATTTTTTTCTACAACACTTCCATGACCTAATCTGTTGAAAACTCTCTCAAACATTAATAATAATAACAAAAACGATCTCTTATAATGCTTCATCAACCTCTTTCACACATGTGGTTCTCTTTACTGTATCATAATGCACTACTCTTCGGCTATTTAAACACTGCTCTCATTTCGACCTCTCCTTCATACCTTGCCGAAAAAAATCCAACTGTTACAGCGTTTCTTCTCTCCATTCTCTGAATTCGCCTTTATTGCACCCCTCAAGAAATGTGTTTAATCGCATAACTGACCTAAAACTTTTTTAAAAACCCCAGTTTGCTATGAATGTTCACTTTCCATCAACCATTCCTTTTTTTCCAACTTCAGTGCCAACTCACCCCTCTCACCCCTCACTCTCACTCTCAAAGCAACCATCCCACTCTTCTCCCTCCAAGCCTCCCTCTCACCCCACTCAAAAACTCCCCCCTCACCTTTCTCGCACCATTCATCCCCTCACTCATCCTTCCCAAAGTTCCCCCCCCCCACCCTCCCATCCACAAAGCTGCCTCCTTCCACTGCCCTCTCACCTCCATCTCTTCACTCCGCCACTTCAAATCCTCAACTGCCTTCTTCCCTCTTTCTTGTCCTTGTCCCCCTCTCCCCAGCACCACAGAGCCTTTTCTCCTCCTCATTCGGCCCCCTCCCCAAGCTATTCTGCAATACCCCACACTCTTTCAACAACCCTCCTTACCTCCCCCCTCGTCCCTTGTCCTCCCTCCCCCTCCCCCCAACCCCTGCACCCAAAGCCTCCCCCCCTACCTCTTCATTAAAAGTGTGGACCTCAAATATCCGGGGCCTTCGCTCAAACCTTTCAGATCTTTCCATACAGGTTGCCACTGACAAACCAGACATAATCTGCCTAACAGAAACTTTCCTCCCCCAAGACGTCTCTGACTCCCAAGTATCTCTCCTGGTTTCTCCCTCCTCCGGTATGACAGACCTGTGCCTCGTCCTGGTGGAGGTGTTGCTCTCTTCATCAAAGACTCTATTCCTCACTCTCCATGCACTGCTCTCACTCCCCCACACCCCCAGGAATACCTCTGGCTACGGCATCCCCTCCACTCCCACCTCATGTTTATATGTGGACTGTACCGTCCAGCAAACAGTGATGACTGCATCTACACCTCACTATCCGAATAGTCCAGGCAGACAAATAAGGACTGAACCTCACACAAATTGCAGCAGAAAATCTGATAACTGTTCATTACTCATAAATGTGTCCTACATAACATATAAAAAGTCCTAATGAATCCAAGTGCTGGGAAAAAATGTTTTATAAATTAAAATGTTTAAAAAAAAATAAAAAATTTCCAAAATGTTTCTTTACCGTACTCTGGTACCACTTTTTGCAACTTTACAATGGGATATTTAGCAACGCTCTAACTATATATGTAATACTAAACACATATTTCCATAGGAAGATGGTCTGCTTTTAATATTGAGATGACCTGTGCCTTCAGATAAGACCTCTAAATGATTTAAATCCATTTATTATGGCCTTGCATGTATATACTTTAATAGTGCATGGACTGATGTTCAACAACACTAATAATGTGTAATGATAAAAAGTCATGTGCTTCTGAAGACATTATTTTAAAGTAACAGCACTATTATACTATTTAAGGCAACATAATATTTTAGGTTGTCTGGTTACTCAACAACTGGTTTCATCATCGTCATCGTCATCGTCATCGCATTCAGTCTGAAATGAATTTGCACACCCTGATCCTTTGCAGTTGCTACATGCAACAGAGCACTCAATGTCGTGCTTCTTACATGTGCACCTTAGGCTGCTGCAAATCTGTCTTGCAGCTGCATCTGATGACCTGCAGGAGTTCCTGTGGAGCTGGTGGTAAGTCAGTTTGGACAGGGATGAGCCCCCCCCCCATCACTTTCTTTCCATGCCCAGTCTTGCGGCAGGAGTTCATCCACGGTTCCCTTCCACTGCTGCACCTGGTAGTACACGCCGAGACTGTGGTACTTTGCTGCTGCAGAGGTAGGTGGTAGGCTCTCTGGCTGTACATAAGAAGTTCTAGTAGCCACCTTCTCACAAAAGTGCTTGTGTCGTAGTGAGTTGAGTCCCTCCCCAGGCTTACCATTGTACAGGCAGACCAAAGCATTCGCTCCAGCTGCCACAACATCTGCTGTGGAAGCTGAAGCTGTGTCAAACACTGCAGCCTGCTCACGGAAGTCATCACTGGTTGTGAATTTCTTGAGGGTGGCTCCTTTACCAATGCCATACAGGCGGGATGGAGTTTCACACCCAAGGATCGCGTGGATGAAGAGAATGTGAGTGCACACACTGGGACCCAGTTGCTGCTTGGGAGCCTCGATGTTCCAGACACGTGGGTTCTTTGTGCTCTTCTTTGGCTCAGGTTGGAAGAGGTCATGTGACTCGAGCTTGGTATGGTAGATAAGGAGCATGAGCAGATCTGTATCATCACCGATGAGCACAGTGTTTGTTGTGGTTGAAGACTCCACTGCTTTCTGCACTATGAGGAGATCAGCATCACCTGAAGCATGATATGTCTGACGGTTCTTCTTCCGCAGTTGGCTACTGAGCATGTTGATGAACTGTTGCTTGTTTGTGTTGTTTGCGAGGAACTCGTCTTTCTTCATTGTAACAGGCATGCCCTCATCAAAAGTCACGGTTGCTCCAGTCCTCCTATCTGCTCGTCTCTGGTGTGTCATGTCCTTGGTGGATGTACCCTCATAACTATCGAAAATGACAATTGCCTCCCCATACTTTGTTGTGACATACTCGGTGTACAACCTGCAGATGTTATTGTATGTGGATCCACGTGTCCATGGGATGCGCTGAACAAGTGCTCCACCATCCAGCACGTACTGAACCTGGCTTGTGATCTCTGGAAGGTCAGGTGTGAGGAGGGCCCAGATGGAATCTGCCAGTACTGGCTTCTGTGGCTGTCGAAGCATTCGGGAGGTGGCAAACAGTGCTGGTGGATGACTGCACATCTCATACTTGAATATTGACGCCAGATCTCGTGATGCTTTTGCAGCAACTGCGAGTCACTGGAAAAGTAGTTGAGGATCCACCTGCACTGCTTCGCCACCAATCTTCACTGATGATTGCGTGCTCAAGGTTATTGCCTGATCCCTTTTCATGAATGTGTACTGTTACGTCTGGGGGGGGGGGGGTGTGCATTCAAAGGGTAATTATGATGTTTAATTAGGTATGCCATGCTGTTCGAGTTGTACCAGGATCTCGATGTAATAAGTAGTAATTCAGTGGTGATAAGTTGTCAAGTAAATGTCCATTTCTTTAAGGGGGAAATGATAATTGTCACGTAATTAGATATGAGACGGGTTAGTGTAAGTGTATATGCGTATCCCCTTTTAGTATTCCCTGTAGGCTTGCCGTGATGTAACAGGACAGTGCTGCGGATGGCTCCGCCCCGTGATCACAATTGGCGGAAGGCGACGGCGGAGGGCCAATAAAAGGGCTCGATTGGAAGTGACGAGGACTCGAGTATAAAAAGGTTCTGTTCGGGATAAGAAGGGGAGGAAGAGTCATAAAAAGAAAGCGTCTGGTCGAGGCTGTTGGTCTCGGAGCGTGCTCTCTCGTTGCGCTGGTTCGTTCCTCGATTCGTCGTGTCGCTTGGCCTTGCTGTGCCTCATGCCTCACCTCGGTTGGCTCTGGAGTTCTGCTGGCTCGGAGTACGGGACCGAACGGCAGGCGGACCTGCCTCCCTCTCCTGCTCGCATTGTGGCGCCAGAACTGGCTCCCTGGCGGCTGTGAGCGGACTTGGGCCTACACCAGGAGGTCGACACCAGACGAGTGCGACGCCAGCTCGTCCGGCGCCAATCCAGTGGCCTCCTCCACTCGTGAGACAACCTTGCTGAGAGAATCTGGTGAGCAGGATCAGCGTCAGGAAAACGAGCCACATGTCCATAGAGCCGCAGCTGATGCTCATGGACTATGCAGGTAACAAATCTCATCCGAGTCTCTCTCAGCAACCGCTCCTTGGATACAAAGTCCGACCAGCGATAGCCAAGGATTCTCCGAAGAGACCTGGTACCAAAGGAATGAAGTCTCCGTCTCAGGTCCTTGGTCAGAGTCCAAGTCTCACATCGATAGAGCAAGACTGGAAGCACCAAGGACCTGAAAACTCGGACTTTCATCCTCCCGCACAGGTACCGGCAGTGCCACACCCCATTATCCAGTGAATCCATGACTCCCCAGACCCGACCCAGATGTCGATTGACATCTGACTCACAGCCAGCAGAGACATGAATATCACTGCCGAGGTAAGTGAATCTCTCCACGACCTCAACATCCTCACCACAAACAGACAGACAGGACAGCAGCATCCAAGATGTCACCGAAAGCCTGGATCTTAGTTTTGACCCAAGAAACCCGTAATCCCAGCGGCTCCGACTCCCCATTCAGCACCTCGAGGGCCCCCAAAAGGATGTCTAAAGTCTCTGCAAAGACGACTGCATCATCTGCGAAATCAAGGTCAGAGATCTTGACATTACCAATCGATGCACCTCAGTTTGATCTCTCCGACATCCTCCCTAAAATCCAGTCCATACAAGTGCTGAAAAGTGTGGGGCCAGTACACACCCCTGACGAACTCCAGTAACAACTGGAAATAAGTCAGAGATGGTACCACCACACTTCACAGCACTCTCAGTACCAGAGTAGAGTTCAGACATCAGATCGATCGGTTTTGGTGGCACCCCACGAAGACCAAGAAGCCTCCAGAGGACATCCCGATTCACTGAATTGAACGCTTTACAGAGATCAACATAGGCTGAAAGCAGCCCCTGCCAAAACTCTCTTCTGTGTTCGGTGAGGACCAAAAAAAGCAAGGATACAGTTAATCGTTGACCTCTGGTGTAAAGCCTGACTGCTCTGGATGCTGGTGCTCAAGCAGATGGTGGTGAACCCCATCAAGAACTATGACCCTTCCCCACAAACGTAAATTCCCCAGGAGATTGGATGTGAAGGGATTGAAG
Source organism: Eptatretus burgeri (assembly GCF_056783735.1). Classification (NCBI taxonomy): domain Eukaryota; kingdom Metazoa; phylum Chordata; class Myxini; order Myxiniformes; family Myxinidae; genus Eptatretus; species Eptatretus burgeri. The sequence goes on from NC_140968.1 coordinate 19,909,088, forward strand.
GCACACCTGAATGCAATTCCAGTTCTGCAGAGGAAGTGTCCAGAGTTGAGTACTTCAAATTCATTGACAGTGCATTTGAAAACTTGAAAGAATGCTTCGCTTCAACCGACCTGACTGTGCACGACTGGAGTGAAATGCTCATCTCCGGTTCATTCAACCCTGACATAGTCAACAAATATCCTGAACTCTCGGTTTCTCTTGAATGAGAACTCGGTTTCTTCCACAATCAGTCTGACTTTGACTGTACCAAATTTGGAGGAATACCGGAAGGTGTTTGCCAACATGGTGCGGAGGTGCACCGCATGTTTCCTCAAATGTAACGTCTTTTCAGATCGCTTGTTGTTTGTCCTGCAAGCTCTTGTGAAGCAGAGCGATCATTCAGCACTCTGCGACTTCGGGCAATAATGTCTCAGAAACGTTTGAATTCAGCAATGATTTGTCACGCGCACCGAGAGCAGGTAGCCGCAATGGACCCCCAAGAGTCATCGCAGTTTTTTATGTGGATCTACCAACAAGCGTGTACATATCTTGGGAAAGTTTTGAGGTCAGCCACCTTACAATTTTTTGACATGTTGACATTATCTTCTTTTTGTCCCTGGGTATCTAAGACGCCGATGGGGGAAAAAAACTTAAATTCGACAATTGCTGCATCTGTGTTTCATACTTTGGATAGGCAATGTCCCCCCCTACCAACAATTCCAAAGCATTCGACGCTCATGCATCCCATAGATTGTCATTACAACTTCAATAATATTTAATCAATAGTCAAACATTGTGTGAGTACAATTAAACAGCCAAAAGGACTCAAATGCAATTCAGGTCACGTACACATTCCATCCACCCACACCCATTTGGCAACTGGAAAGCATAAAATTCCCATCGGTGGTGTGCGCTTTCATTGTGGGACCTCCAGTTTTAAACTCCGGTCATTACTATCGGTGAGTGTATAAACAGTCGTTTCGCCATCGAGCTATCTTTATGGTCATTCAATGAGATACTCCCATTGTTGTAATTTACTTCGGGTTTTGTTGTTGTCATTTCCTTGCACATTTTCTTTTCTATCCTTTGTTCTCCTGCAAAAAAGTCTTGCTGTGTTTGTTGTTGCGGAGAGTGAGATTGTGTGACAAGATGAGCATCGTTACAACTGTTTATGAGAAGTTAGAGTTTACAAAGATTGTTAAAATACGAGTTCAATGTATCAAGTGGTGGATAAACTCAGAAGTTGTGATATTTGTCAAAACTACGTGTTTTATCTAAGTAAGTGGTTAAAGACACACATCCTTTAAATTTGTCTTGTTTACAGTGTGTAGACATGCTAGTAAGACATCACTATTGATTTGCTTTCCCATCGTTTTTTGAGTGCTCCTTGTTCACTTACACATGTAGCTTTACCTCAAACACACATGAAGTTAAACTACAAGGAGTGGAGGAAAATACTCGACCCCTTCCATTGATTGAAGTTTGTTGCATTGAGAGCTGCGGCTCCACGTGTGCATCATGGACAACACGAAGTTTGCGGGTCTGGGTTGCGACAACCCAGGACAATGGAGGACTGTGTCACCAAGACTCCACCGGAATGATACTTCACTCCAACAACCTCAACCGCTGAACGAGCGGAGCCTGAGACGTTGGTGAGAAAGTCCTGTCCTCGGATAGTGGTTCTGCGCGTCTTGTACATTCAAACCGAGTGGACGAGATATCCACTCTACGGCCAAAGACACATAACAATAAAATAAGGACACTCACTTAAACTGTTTCAGGGAAGAAGTTTTGATACTACGATTGTTATTTTTCTTGTAAATATTATTCATATTCATTAATATGTGCTTTGTTACAATGTTATCATTGTTTTTGTTATTTATTACCCTCGGCGAAGGAGAGGATATTGCATTTGGGTTTCTTTCTTCGTCTGTTTGTTACTTGGAAATGTTTTTTTTTTTTTTGGACGAGGATGTTGTTCGCCGCCGTTTGTTTGTGTGTTTGTTTGTGTTTGTCCGTCCGCTCACCTCGAGCTCAAACCGCTCAACCGATCGCTCTGAAATTTTAAGAGATTAATGTCACCGACCCTGCGACGGTCACCCATTGAAGTTTCGTAAAAAAAACAAAATTGGGAGACCGAAAAGGTCTACATCGGCCAATTTGAGCCAAATTTTCCAAAAATCCTCAAATTTCATCCAATTGACTGGAAATTCGAACAGGATTTGCATATCGGGTCAGTCAATTCAAACACCTATTACTTTTGAGATTATCTTAGGTCAGAAGGTCAACATAGTAAGGTCAACCCAAAATAGGCCAAAGTTTTAAATTGTTTCTAAAATTGTCAATTTTCATCCGATTGAATGGAAATTTAAAGACCATTTGCATAACAGGTCGCTGAAGTCAACCACCGATCAATTTTGAGGTCAATTTGGGCCAAATTGGTCCAAATTTTCTAAAATCCTCAATTTTGATCCAATTGACTTGAAATTAGAAGGCCGTTTGCATATGAGGTCGCCGACCTCAACCACCTATTAATGTTGAGGTCAACATAGACCAGAAGGTCAACATTGACCAACTTTCCAAAATCCTCAATTTTCATCCGATTGACTTGAAATTTGAAGAGTATATCAGGTTGCTGAATTCAACTGCCAATTAATTTTAAGGTCAAAAGGTCAACACAGGCATAAATTCTAAAATTGATCGATGGGGTCTTTTGTGTCACCTGGGTCTTTTGCACCATTTGGGTCTTTTGGATCATCTGGGTCTTCAGGGTCTTTTGGTCTTTGGGGTCTTTTGGGTCCTCAGAATCTTCAGGATGTTTTGGGTCTTCTGGGTCCTCTGGGTCTGTTGGGTTTTCAGGTGACTTCTCGTATCCGGATATTTACAAAAATCGAACCAATTCGTCATTGACACACCCAATCTGTCCACCAAGTTTCGTCCGTATCCATCCATCACCTTTTGAGATATTGTGCTCGATATTATTTTTGGCCCCAAGAATCACTTGAAAACTTCTCAGATCGGGATCTGTAATGGGTTCTTCACCAAAATCGAATCAATTCATCCTTGTCACATACTCAACTCAATCCATCCACAACTTTTTGAGATATCCTGCACACTTGGACGTACGAGCCAATTTTTTTTAGGGGGGTGGCTACAGATTTCCCTGAATGATGGCCACGTTGCCCTAATGTAGACTTCGCTAGCACGCAGATTTACTCCTGGAACTGTTGTCACTTCCCCTAAGCTCAGTGGTTGTGGTGCGTGTGTGTGCGCACGTGCGTGCGTTCCACTACAGGCCATAGAACAATTAAAAAAATTCGCTTGAGTCACATGAATGATTAAAGTCACAAAATTTTATTGACAAAAACTATCAAAAGGAATTGAAACTTCAGAAGAAGGGGGATGACCTGTTGTTCCTGTGACCAAATATGTCAACTAGATGATATTCGTAGACTACTTACACTGTGCATTCTTGAGAAGGATTTGGTGTGAGCCAACTCCTCTGGCAGCAAATTTTTAGTTGAAATACAAAAATTGAAATCAAATGGAACACCAAATAAACCAGGTACTGCATTGGAGTCATCAGAAGGAACCTGAACAAGCAAAAAGCAAAGATGAAGTCATCAGAGGAACTTGGAGAGGACTCGGATCTCAACTGCTACTCCTCTACCTTCAAACCCATCGAGGTGCAGCCAAATGAGCCTTATTTTTTTTTTAAATGTGAAAAAGAACGCAGATTCAAAAAATTAAATAATTCTGCCTGCCAGACGATACGTCCGATCAGGTTGAAATTTAAAACGTATTGTTATGTTTGTGGGGGGTTAAATATTCCCATAGAGCAAAATAGGAATGTATTGAGTAGCATGGTCCATGTGTGAGTAGTTAGCCCATGTTGATGTAATAAGTAGGGAAACGTCAACTCAATAATTGTCTTGTTTGAATGTGCACCATACAGCAGGTGGTGCGTGGTAAGAGGGATTATGATTAGGGAAATTGTGCATATAACCTTGGTGTCAACCTCGACTGGGGGTCCCAGGAGACTTTGCAACTGAATGGGGGTGGAGCCACAGATGCCTTCCAGGAGTGGAGCATTGCCCTGGGAGTGGAGGGAGGAGCCGGTTCGGGTGGTTGGGGTTCAATAGGGGATGCCTGTGGAAGTCTGAGTGGTTTAGAGAGGCTGTGGTAAAACCTGAGGGAGGAAAAGAGTGTGGAGGAGTGCTTTCTCGAAGGAGGTCGTCCTGCCTGCCTGTCTTCGACCTGTCGCTGCCCATTTTGTCTGCCAGCCTTCACCACCCTGTGCTTGTTCATCGCCCAGAGCCTGTTGGTCATCCTGCCCATCACATCATCATCCCTCCTCATCGTCCAGCTCATCATCTCCTCATTGCCTGCTCTTCCCCGCTACCATCAGAGCTGAGTCCCTCGGTTTTGTCCCCTTACCATCAGTGACTAAATCTGTGTGTGTGGTGCCATAGGTTTAATTCACATCGTATATAGTTATTTATTAATTGCATTTCCTTCCATCCCATCCCAACCCGCCATCGTCTCCTCACGATTAACATTTCCTAGTTATTTTGCAGGAGTTTAACTGTTCGAAACATCACGTATTTTAACCTACCGACATGACGAGCTCAACATTAGTTGAGTCGTTTCTGCTTCAATATGTTCCCCATCACTACGAGATAATAACTTTGAAGTTTCACATCAATTGATGCAGCGGTTCAAGAGAGAGGGTTTAAAAATATATATATTTTCCTTTAATCCAATATGGCTGCCAAACCATGTGACAATTATTCATGAACACCCTGGTATCTCCAAAGCTTGAGGAACAGGTATGTGAAGTTTCACCTCTATGTCCAGCCGTTCTCTGGAAGATTTTAAAGGTTTTAGGGGAAATCTGATATATGGCTGCCAAACCATGTGACCCATGACATGATAGGTGGGAAACTTTTTGTTCCTCATGGATAGACGGTCACACCTGTAAAGTTTCTCCTCAATCTGTTCGACGTTTTCAGAGATTTTTGAAAGTTCTTTTTAAAACAAAAATATGGCCGCCACACCACGTGACCTATGATGTCATAATTATCATTAGAACATTCTTTTTTTTATTTAAAAAAAAATTGTCATAAAAGTCATTTTTAAACACTTTTGAACAAACTAAAGAATCGAACTAAGGGCAATTTCAAAATGGGTAACTAATAATTGATGTTTTCCTGGTTAACTAATAATAGCTCTTAGGTAACAAGAACAGCCGACAAACAAACACGCGAAACCCGTTCAATAAACTGCTACTAGGAAATCCTGAGACAACGCACTGACTGCTTCCCCCGAAGGCCGATGAGAACATACCTGCTCACGAAGTCCCAGAGTCCGCAGACGGTTTCCGCAGAGGAATGCAACCTTTCATAAACATAATCCGGTAACGCGAACAGTCAATCAGCAAGTTGTTAAGAATCCTTTTGATCAGAACTTCAGAGGTCCCAGGGCCGTGCGCAGATTCTTTGCCTGACCATAACGTGCTGGAGATTGTCCTGCCATCTGCTACTTGCGTTTCTGTGCATGTGTGATTGCGTAACACGCATTCAAGGATGGAAATACATCATTTTGAAAGTGCTTGAGGGTGGGATTTTTTTGCCTTTGCCTACAAACAAACAAACAGACAGGAGTAAAAACATAACCTCCTAGTCCTTCCACCTCCAGTGGTGAATGTAAGAAACATGAACAAACAAACAAACAAACACACAAACAGACACTTCTCAAATTATGTACTGTATAGTTTGACCAGCTGAGTAAATTTATTGATTTCAGATGTGATTTTGAAATTTTTTTTTTCCTGATCATTGTATTTCTTTGGAATGACTTGCATCTAATATTCTGTTGCAATTCTTTAAACCTTGTCCGTCGCATCTTTCACACTTTTGAAAGCATGTTTAAGTTTCTTGTTAATATTTAGTTTCATTCAAACTTCTGGGATGTCCTCAAGCCTAATCGGTTGCTTATACCAACAAAAATTGCGTTAAAATGTCTTGAACACGATTTCAACATGAGGTCGTAAAAGCTGCAATTTACAAACAACAGGAGAGATGCAAAGGAGCTATATTGATTGAAACAGCAATCCACAATAAAGATTTTTTTTTTAAACAAGTGAGGGAGGAAGTTGTAGTTGAGATGATTGCCTGGGCCTGCTGTCTCCCAACTACAAGTCCATGTGATCAGTCATTTGCTTTTTCGCAGACTGTAGTCTCATACGTGATTTACTTACTGGTTTTCAATCCTGGTGCTGATATAACGGTTTAGGTAGCTGCCTTAAGAATTTAGGAGTCTGAGTTTGAGCCCCTGTTGTGCCAAAACTCAGCTATCATTCTGAGGTTGTCAAAATGAGTACCAGCTTACTGGAAACAGAGGGCACTGCATCAGCTGCGCAGCCACACTCCCAGCAATGATGCAGCCACAGGCAGTGCATGAAGTTATGATAAATTGGCTTTCAGAAGTAATTCATTTTTAAGGAAGTTTCCTTTTTTTTTTTTCCATTTTCTTTTTTGGTTTGATTTATCTTCCAGGCCGCCTGCAGTGAATGGAATTCCCTTTTCCTAACTAATAGTCGTTGAACCTCGCGGGGTGTGAATTGGTTCAATGACTGTTTGGCAAGTGAATGTTTATGAAAATCTCTGATCTCATTTGGAAAATGCTGTTTTGTTTTCCAAGGTGTGTTCAGTTGCAGCTTGTCATTCAAATGTGATGATGTAAATGGCTTTTCATTGCAACTCTTGGCAAGTAGTCATGTAAATTCCTTTATATGAAAGTGTAGTGTGGTTTACTCTTCGGTTTGCACTTTGCCTAACCTTCCTGAAGCAATAACAACTACACCTCAAGGCAAGACAAAAAGAGCAGACATTAAAGGTTGGACATGCCGTGAGAGCAATACTTCTTATGTGGTGACTTCAATTGTCATCACGCCAGTTGGCTAGGTGTGGGTACCTCTCTCACCTGCCATGGCACCTCAGCAAAAGCTTTCTGCGACTCATTGGGACTGACTCAATCGGTCAACTTCCCGACCCGGATCTCAACCAATGGTACTCCATCTCTTCTGGATCTGATTTTGACAAATTTCCCTGACAATATCTGCTGCTCTTCCTTCGCTCCAATTGGTTCTTCTGACCACGTCCTTGTTAAAGTGGACATCTCTCTGGCTGTTATCAGAGAACCACCTCACCGCCGTCGAGTCTGGCATTTCACTCAAGCCGACTGGCAGGGTCTCCGAGCAGCCATCAAACTTATAGACTGGTCTCCTATTACTACTTTCTCAAACATCAACTCATCCTGGGAATTCTTTCAAAGAAACTTGCTCTCCCTCATGCACAGATTTATCCCCTCTTGTGTTCAGTTGTCTTACCCTTCCTCCCGCCCTTGGTTTACTGAAGCTTGTGGCGAGGCAGTTGTCCTGAAACAACTTGCCTTTGCCTCATGGAAAGCAAACCCAACTGAGGGCAATCTCAGTTCTTTCCACAAAGCTCGGAACAAGTGTGTATCTACCCTCAGGAGAGCCAGAAAACAACATCTTTCTCATCTCAAGTCTGAACTCTCAAACCTCTCTCCCTCCTCAAAATCCTGGTGGCGTTTAATCAAATCTGTTTCTGGTGTATGTTCCCCTCCATCCCCTCCCTTACCTCAAATGGCCGCACTGCTGATTCCACACGTGATAAAGCTGAATGTCTAAACTCGGTGTTTGCAGCTAAATCTTGTGTCCTAAACCCATCACTATCTCTACCCACTTTACCCAGTCGCACCCAACTGTCCCTGGACTCTGTATCCTTTTCTCCTGACAATGTGGAGAGCTTGCTTTCAAACCTCGAGTCAGATTCTGCAACCGGTCCAGACGGCATCAGCCCACGTGTCCTCAAAGCCTGCTCTTCTGCTCTTGCTCACCCTCTCTCTGTTCTATTCACCCTCTCATTTGCCCAAGGTCATCTGCCATCTGCTTGGAAATCTGCTAACATCACTGCCCTGCATAAAAAAGGTGCAAAAACAGATCCCTATAACTACAGACCAATCAGCCTTCTCCCAATCATCAGCAAGGTTATGGAATCCATCACCGCTTCAGATATGAAATCCTTCCTCTTCTCCAATGGCTTGATTTCCAATCATCAATTTGGTTTCAGACCAGGTCACTCTACCCTGGATATGCTGCTTCTGCTCTCCCATCAATGGATGGAGGTCCTCAATGCCAGACAGGAAATCTGAGCCGTATCCCTGGACATATCACGTGCTTTTGACACAGTCTGGCACCCTGCCCTACTCACCAAACTCTCTTCCCATGGTATTCAAGGCCATCTCCACTCATGGCTCGCAGACTTCCTCTCCTGTCGCAGTCAACGTGTGGCCCTAAATGGAGTTCTTTCATCCCCTCTTCCTGTCCAAGCTGGAGTTCCTCAAGGTAGCGTTCTGGGCCCTGTTCTTTTTCTCGTTTTCATCAATGATCTCTCGGACTCTCTGGAAAATCCTCTATTTCTCTTTGCCGACGACTCCACCCTCTGCCGTACCATCTGTCATCCCTCAGACCGGCAAGCAGCAGCTTCTTCACTCACTGCAGATCTGGATAAAATCACAAACTGGTCCAACACGTGGAACATGTCTTTCAATCCAGACAAATCTCACACTCTCACTATGTCTCTTCGAAAGAACCGTTTACAAAACCCCCCCATCCACTTTCTCAACAATCCTCTGGAAGAAGTCTTTTCTTTCAAGCTTCTAGGTCTCACTATCTGCCATGACCTTTCCTGGGAAAGTCACATTTTCATCTCCTTTGCCTACCCACTACCCAGGCACAACCAGTGTTTGTGAATGTTGAACCTTGACACCAAAGACAGCAAAAATATTTTTAAAGTATAATGATTCTTTTTTTGCAGGTTTTGGAAATTCGATTTGATGTGATGGCTGAATTTTTACCTGGATATGGCTCTGTGCCTGTGGGAACTGCGCTGCTCATTGCTGGGCCAATCTTGGTGATCGTCCTCCTAAGATTATTGACCAAGAAATCGAAACGTGGCATCTTTCCTCCTGGACCCCGAGGATGGCCCATTGTAGGGAACTTGCTGGACATCGACTTGTCTGCACCTTACAAAACATTACAAGAGGTACTGATAAATGATATTTGATAAATGATAAACGCAGGTTATTGATTAATGGGATTCATGCAGCTGGCTTGGTGGTATCTCCGCTATATGGAGTAAAATATTTTCTCCAATCGTAATTTGTTTCCATTTCATTGCGAGAACCGTAGCTTTGCTGGATTGATTTTTATTTTATTGTCATTGATATTGATTATTGATTTTTAGACTTCTTTTGTTTTTTGTTTTTTTTAAAGTTTCTGGATTGGACTAATTTCATTTCTATTTAATATCATCAATTTGATTAAATATTACTAATTCATCAACTTTATATTGGGAAGTACATGCCACTCTTTATATAGGTACCCAGCTCATACTTAGCCAAACAACCATTTGCAATGACCGCGTTCCCCATAAACATGCCGCTCTATCAAGCTACATTTAGCAAAATTTTGAACTTTTTTTGATAAACCCTTTCGCAGCTATTCATACGATGCCCGGCGTTACAAGCTGTTAAAGGCATCATTTGATGCCTTATTATTGCGCGCAAAAATTTCAAATATTTTTGCCATGCAAATACTCTGCCAACCACCTCCTGTGGGTACCACCTCCGCTCTTTTTTTGTCAGTACCCATTTTATCACGATGGACAGTAGTTGCAGTTCTACGCCTCTAATCTCTCCGTGACCTTGGTGAACTGCTATGGGCATTAAATGATTTCCTACCTCCTCCCAATCTCCATCACCCACGATCATGTTCCTCGGTGCTCGTCTCGTCATGAAGGAGGATAGACCATAGATCTGTTTCTGCATCTCTTTATCTCCCCCATGTTAGCCAGATGGCGAGGTGACGTGACAACCGTAGGGTGCTGTTGTCGACCAATTTTATTGAGTTGTTTACTGTTATACTCATGCTAAACGACTCTAATTGCCGAAGATAAGAATGTTGGCGGGGGATGGGGAGGAACTAGATAAACTTTTATGCTGGATCATTTTCGTGGTAGAGTCCACAGAATGTAGCTTTTACATGTCACCCCGCACACAAAGCAAAAAGTGGGGTTCAGCAATTGTTTAAAATGTCTTTGGTTGTGCGGCCTGCGACGAGCTAAGGAATTTTGGTTCCGGCCCGTTATCAAAAATATTTTGGGATCCTTGGTCTATCCTAAATATAATAAAATAATGATGTGACATTTTTGGAATTGAATACTTTATTTCAAGCTGGATACAAGAAAAAAAGAAAAACAAATTGGGCATGTTTTAAATCTGCAAAGTTATTTAGTGATCTTCGTTCGTTCGATCTTCTGAAATTTTATGTTATTTTGATTTCATATTATTTTGAATTGAATTGGTAAAAAAAAAAAAAAGCTTGAAAGTGAATAAATGCTATTGAAAGGAGTTGAAGTACGAACAGTAATAACGAAGTTCATGAGAGAGAGAGAGAGAGAGAGAGAGAGAGAGAGAGAGAGAGAGAGAGAGAGAGAGAGAGAGAGAGAGAGAGAGAGAGAGAGAGAGAACGAGAGAGAGAGAGAGAGAGAGAGAGAACGAGAGAGTGAGAGAGAGAGAGAGAGAGAGAGAGAGAGAGAGAGAGAGAGAGAGAGAGAGAGAGAGAGAGAGAGAACGAGAGAGAGAGAGAGAGAGAGAGAGAGAGAACGAGAGAGAGAGAGAGAGAGAGAGAGAGAGAGAGAGAGAGAGAGAGAGAGAGAGAGAGAGAGAGAGAGAGAGAGAGAGAGAGAGAGAGAGAGAGAGAGAGAGAGAGAGAGAGAGAGAGAGAGAGAGAGTGAGAGAGAGAGAGAGAGAGAGAGAGAGAGAGAGAGAGAGAGAGAGAGAACGAGAGAGAGAGAGAGAACGAGAGAGAGAGAGAGAGAACGAGAGAGAGAGAGAGAACGAAAACAAGTTGATGTTGAAGTTTTTTTTTTTTTTTCCACTTAACCAAACTGACTGTAAAGTTAAGTCTGGAGGAACTAGTTTACTTGATTGTGAAACAGTTGATTGAAATCATTGATGGTGGTTTTAGGAATGCCAAATAGTCAGTGAAGGCAATGTCAAACCACCCAGGATAACCCTTGCCAATAAACTGCTGCGGTGGTAAAAAGTGTGGTACCTATCATCTCATCATTATCATCACTTGGCTAATCCTTATGATTGAATCGCAGTGAATGCTTCTGGATGGTCGAGACTACTACATATTATTATTTTGGGTTTGTCATTGCAACTATTTTGAGATACCAGATCACCACGACCCGGTCTCTCTCTTATGGAGAAACGGGTGTCGTGCTGTTCCTCTATGGGATTGCATTTCATCCACAGTATGTTGCTTCTCAGTTTGCAGGTAAATATGGCCCTGTGTACAGCATACAAATGGGAGGTACGACTGCAGTGGTTCTTGTCGGATATGATGTGATCCATGAAGCTCTGGTAGGTCATGCAGATGAGTTCGCAGCTCGTCCTGTTGTGGCCTTGATACAAGACTCGGATGTGTCTGGTGGTAAGTGGACATTTTTTTTACACATTTCAGTAAAAATTGTATCAAGATTCCAATGGGTGAACTGAATATATTTATTTCATAAAACTGTAATTGGATATTTGAGTCTCTTCGTCATTGTGTTTTGGATGATGAGAGTAATGGCTTGGCACGCAACACGAAGAGTTGAAGACAACAGTTTTGTGATACATTGTTAGTCTCAGAACAGGTAACAGTGATCTGGGTATAGTTTGACCAGGGTGAAGGAGTGTAACACAAGTGTAGGATGAAAAGTCTGACAAAGAACTTATGTCGTGTTGAAAAAAAAAAAAAAAACAGGACGATAGGAGAGAGATGATTACTGATCTAATAATTAACCCTAACAAGAACAAAGGTCATTTAAAGAAAAATAAAAAGAATCAGCCTGAGGCTTCCAATGCATCACTGTTTATTAACCCCACAATGATAAGGATTATACTGTTGCGGTTCTCGGAACCGCATGCATCCAACAGATAGTGGTTCCAAAACAGTTATTCCATTAATATGTGTAGATAGTCCCTTCCCTTTTGTCTGGCGGGACATCAGGGGCATGCGTTGCGAGGATCTCATAGCTCAGTTTGCTTTCATCATTTCTTCTTCATTTCATTTCTGACTTCATTCCTCTTCTTTTCTGCTTATTTCTGAGTTAAATCTGAATTTGGGTCCTCGCGGAGGCCAACACGTGCAGCATGGCTGCGAGGAAACCGCGATACCCTCACAATAACGGCACCGCACGAGCATTACCAGCGCAGAGCTCCCGTCCTCAAGCGATCCCTCAACCCAACTTGTGCGGCGAGTTATACAATATGCTCAGCAGCTCGAGATGATCGACTCGAGCTTCCGATGATCTGGGGGGAGATTGCTGGTTGCATTGAAAAGGGATACGAATGAATATCTCTTAAGAGGCTGTACGGATGGTGTTTTGCACAACACAGAAGCAAATGACCCAATATCGGAAAGAGCGTGGCTCGTAGCTTGGTGCCAATAGCGACATCGTCAGAGGCCGGTAATCGTAAAACGACAACCACACCACGTTGTGCATGAAATGGGAGGAACGTACTTTCAACCCTTTTCTGGACTAATTATATCAATCGGGCGAAGGCATGTTGTACAGCTGGGGCCACGTTGGCGTACACGTTGCAGGCACATTGACCAGCGCTGGTCTGGGAGCCTGAGCAGGCGTGCGGGACCAAAGCCACCCTCGGCCGGTCGTCAGGACACAGCCTGGGGGGTGGGGGGGGGGGGTTTCAAGGCAATTTATGATGCGGAGTTCAGTCATGTTGTGGGGTCGGAGCGAAACGGATCCACGGCACAGGGTCGTCTTGCTGGAAATGGAATGTTGAGGTTTCCAGTCATCGCGGGCGGGCTACGCAGGGGATTGGGGCCAATCAGAGCCCCCAATTCGGGTGACGACACAGCACTTTGGGGGTGGCCCCCCGCCCCACACCGTGGGGCCTATAAAAGTCCGAGCGGAGCCTTCGATCTCTCTCTGCCCTGCCTCGCCTCCCGCTCAAGCTGTTCCGCCTCCTCCTCTCCGCCCACATGTCGCTGAGTCCACCCACCCAGATGGTCCCGCCTTCCACTCCGTCCACGCCCTCTCAACTCCGCCTTCTCCACCCACGTCCCTCCTTCACGCCGATGGTTGCGTTGCATTCTCTAGATGACGCTTTTCACGAGTTGCCACGAAGCAAGAGATGATGCACCAGCTGTCGGGGGGTACTGCACCATGGAGCATCCCTCCAAACGTATTGGTGGCGCATTTGGGCAAGTGTGCAAAGGTACCGAGAGACCGTAGCCTCAACTCCTCTCCTGTCTTGCTGCAATAATTCCTCTTCATCGAGTTGTGTGTGTGTGTGTGTGTCCTGAGGCCTGTCCACATAAGTAAGGCTGTAGAGTGTAGAAGATTATTATTATTATTATTATTATTATTATTATTATTATTATTATTTCGCGTTAAGTCTGCTCTGTGTCCCCTTTTTGTAAGTTGCTTGTTTATTGTCGCACCACACCTTTCTTCCCTCTCAATGCTTGCACACCCAAATAAATCTATTCCTTGTACCACATACCTTTCCTCACCCCATTGTTAATAAATTATTATGAGAAATGTTCCCTGCTCGTTTTTGTCTTTTCCTTCATTGATCCAACATGGTCCAAATCCTAGCTTAGCCGGGACTTTATTCCCAACGTTCCGTTCCTTTTATCTGGTACATCCTTGGCAGTGTTGCTCGGCTGCATCCGATCCGGTCCGGTAAAGTGATTCAGTTCAGACAAGGCGTACCGAGGGTATGTTCCCCGGTAATTAAATCACGTGATTAATTAGGTAACCCGGTTAATCCATATACGGGAGGACCCTAGGTGACGCGGTTGAGTTATTGGCATCCATGGTCAGTAAGCGACCCTCCGCGTGACAGAATTATCCGTGTGTGACGGACTACAATTCCGGGGAGTCTGGTGGGAGCCGAGATAGCTACCCCCCTCCCCCCTCGTGGTCTTCTCACCCGACACCCAGCCCGCAACAATACTAACCTCAGGAAAACATTGTGAATCACCAACTGAAGTAGCTTACATTTCTGTAAATCCCTCATATTGTCTATAACTGCATCCTCAACATGCTCAATGTATTGCCACAAGCCGTGCCGGCTGGAATGAACGGATTATCGGGGATAAAACCCCGCCTAAACTCAGATCCGAACCATGCTGGACCAATTCAAGAAGGGACGGAAACAATCTGGGAACATTTCTACAATTGTTTAATTAAAATAAAAAGACACAGGGAAGACTTAACACGGATATGCAAGTAATATTTACAATAATCAAAAACAAACACTTAAACAGTTTCTACTTATAAGACGGGCCCACTCGCAGACACACACACAAACGAAAATGAACCCAGAGTTCTTTATTGGGCCCTCACAGCCGAGGAGAGAGAGGAGCTGTTCGGTCAGAGTCCGGCTGGGTACCTGACCGTCGGAGGAAGGGGGTGCTCCGTGATGCGGAACCTGACAATGGTCGCTGGTTTCGTCCCCAGTCGCACGTGTGTGACTCGAGGTTCATGGCGGAGTTTGGGTGGTGACATGCCGGGGTCCACGGAGGGGGGTCAGGGTTGCTCTTTCCTTCCTTGTAGAGGCCCAGCTGAGACGCGTTCGCCGCCTCGGCGACCTTCTGAACCGCGAGATCTTGCATTGGCACATCATGGTGCGAGAAGGCAGCTGGTTGGTGGTGCATCATGATGAGCCGAGGGGTCATGCAGATGGGATGGTTGTTAGATGGCTTGTGAGATGTAATAACCTAACAAAAAGAAATCGCAACACACGCCTTTGATTCTCCCACTAGACAAAAGGAAGGGGATCTGTCTCACATGTACTTAACAGCATAACTAACTTTTGGGACCTGTATGTTAAATATACATGGTTTCCAGATCCGTAACAATATATACATATTGTTTTTTTACATGTTTCTTTCAATTGTAATGTGTTTATTTATAGCTGCCACCAACCTTCCTCTATATTTCCTCGAAGCCCAGGAACCGAACCACCCTTTTCCCATTGGCATTTCATTTTCATGATCACGGTTTTAGCTATCGAGGAACTTTCCAAGAACCGAACTGCCATGGTACTTGAGGGTTTACTGCATAGCATGATATTTCAAAAAGTTATCAATGGTGGATGAGTTGGGTAGGTGGCAAGAACAAGCTGATTAGATTTTGGTTCAGGTCCGGATCCAGATCTTGCCTATCAGCGGGATACAAAATGTAAACTGTTCACCTGGCAGAGGTATGCGCTCTCTACCAATTGTTCCTTTCCAGTTACAACCAAGTGTTCATGGTGATAAAGTAATAATGTAACAATTAAATGCTGAATTCCACTCTCTCTACCAAACTATCACCGCTAAAAGACCATATGTTTTTATTATGTTTACAAAATACCATAATTTTTCATTCTTTCTCCCACCATCCCTTTCCAGTTATCTATCCTATCCCATTCCTCTCCTGTTATCTTGCCATGCCCTTCAAATGTGCACATGCGTACAATACAGATAACCTGCTAAACGCAATGTCACTCTCGTATTTTTTCAGTCCATGCCCACTGATTTGTCATGATTTGGTGACCATCAGGATGACAATAACAGTAAACTGCATGCAGAGGGTTTCTATGTTTTTGGTATTGTACTAGCTGTGTGCTCTTTTCATCCAACCTGACAGAGTTCAAAAAGACATTGCTCACACCAGTTCATTTTATTTCATATGCAGTCTGCAGCTGCTGGTTGCATCATCGCTGGGAACATGGCTGTGCCATTCATGCTATGCCCTATGTACGTTAGGGCAGGAATATTTTCAGTAATTCGTTCAGGGTGCCAGCAATAGCTTGCCGACGTCTTACTAAGGACACCGGGGGATCTTTAACATCCACCCAACTCATGCTGGTAGATAGGATGCCCAGTTTAACATCTTTTCGAGGGATGGCACACACATTGATTCCTCGGTCGTCTGCGAAACACCAGGGTGACAATTTATAGTGAAGCCGTGATTCAAACCCATGCTAGACAGCTCAGTCACGTGTCCATACCTCCAGAGTCTAGACCAGGGTTGTTCAATACTCTCATCACTCGCCACTTGTGGCAAAACGACCACAGACATGTTGCAAATTGATGTTCTTCAAAAGTTGTATTCTTTTTATTTTGTTTTGTAAACAGTTGCGTTGGTGCATCAGTCATCAGACGGCACCAGCAGGTTGCCTGTGCACCCAATATGATTTCGCATTCGATAACTAGACGGTATTTATAGAAGGACTTGGTGCAAGCCAACTCTTCTGTTTTTTTTAAGGTTGTTGTTTATATTTTTTTGATCCAATATGTTTGCCAGACTAGTGACTGATGATGTCACTTTTATCAAACGAGATTTCCTACGGATAGCTGATGAATTAGTTAAAGTTTTGTATTGATCAGTAAAGCGGTTTAAGAGAAGGAGATTTACAAAGATTTTTGCTTCGATCCAATATGGCTGCCAGACCAGTGACGTATGATGTCATTTTTTTTTATCAAACTTTATTTTGGCTGTAATAGGAAACTTCTCGTTCAGTAGTTTGTCTCGACTGATACAGACTGTATAAGTCAGAAAACATAGGTTGCGACACGATCTGAGTCGTATATGTCTACTCTATCTCAAAAAAAAGTGCCGGTTGTAGTGCTATGATAGCAGATGTGATGAAGTAAAGAACCCAAGTCTGTGGTGGGCAGTTTCACAAGTTGTGAGAAGCCTTTGGAGGACACAAACACAAGCAGTCTGGATGGGCTGGCTGCTGATAATAGATCATCGTTGAAGTCTCCCAGGACAACAGTTGGCATTGCTTGATGGGGAATGGTGGAAAAGTAATTGTCCAAGATGGGCAAAAATGTCATTGGAAGGTTTGGACATCGGTTGACAGCGACAAGACATATCCTGAGATTGGAACATGTGGTTATCGTGACACTCTTCACTTCCAGTAGAGTAGCGTGTGAGATGTTGTTGCTTTCAGGAAGTAGTGCTGTGGCACATGCTATCATGATTCCACCATTGGATAGGTCTTGACTGCCGGTAGTGACACGGTCCTACCTGACGACACTCCTTCGTTAAGGAAGAGGTTACCGCCGACATGTTGGCGATGTTTCAGGTTTCAGAAACATAGAGGGGCAAAGTTTTTCAGGTTTTCCAAGATGTCGCCTGTAGCATGTGACATGTGATGTCATAATTATCATTGAAAAATTCTACAGGAGGAGGTGCTCCAATGGTGAAAATCGTGTCCGTTGGACCAACAAATGCAGGGAATTTTGTTTTCATCCTGACCGGATCAGGCGTTGCACTCGTCGAATTATGATGTCATAATGAAGACACCAATGGCATCATCATTAAAAATATCTTATTCCACATGCGGAGCACTTGACAATGAGCCATGTTCCCATTTTTTCCATATTGAGGGGAAATTTTTTTTCAGTTTTTTTTTCCAAGATGGTGCCTGCACCGCATGACCGATGATGTCATAATTAAGACTAAAAAAAAAATCCATGGGGGAGGCACATGTATTTGGAAAATTTCATGTCAATTAGGCTATATAACAGTTGCTAAAAAAAATTTTTAAATGCAGACACGTATGCACATACGTACAGCACACGTACGCGACCGATTGCTTAACCCGGCTTTTCGCTTCGCGAGCGCAGGGTAACAAATGACTTCCATTGTACTGACAGCACGAAACCTGCGGATGTCAGTGATCTATCTGACCATCACCCAGTTTCTATATTCAAATCTATAATAGACTTCGATGCTGCATCATCAGCAGCAGAATTTGAAATCGTTTCTTTCATCATCTGAGCTGTTGACGGCTCGCTATAAAGCGGCGCGGACTCTGGCTTGACAAAAAAAAATAAAATCTTTTTCAGATGGAGAATTGGTGAAAGAAATCACCGGTACAACTGGAAACTTTGCTTGAAAATCATGGAGAACGTTTGAAATTTGCAGCTGAGCCATCAGACGATCGCTGCACAGTTGCAACATTTGTCGCAGAATCCCGAATCCCAACTGTGTGCTCATTTGAGGACCTGTGTGTCGTTTTTGCTGGCTTTTTACGAGTCATGTGAAATCCAAGACACTGCACAACTCTTTTTCTGGAATTTTTATTTATTTATTTTTTGTGTCCAAAGACGTGGAGATTCACGGAGAAATGCTGGCAATTTGTTGGCTGATAAAGACCGCACTTGCGCCATCGTCATTATTTACGCAGTCAAAGGTGTTGTGGAAAAGTTTGAATTGGATTTGAAGAAGTTAGCTTGAGTTAGCTCGAACGGTGCACCGACGTTGATTGGACGAAAATCTGGATTTGTCAGTCTGCTGGAACAGCATCTGACTGTTGACATCTCAAATGGCTGGGAAAAGATATGCCGGAAGGTTTGATGGACATGGTTGTCAAAAAATTTTGGTGGTTGTGCTCTGAACCATGGACAGTTTGTGGAGCTGTTGAAAGAAGCAGAGTGAGAATCAACTACTTTGCTAATGTGCGTTGGCGAAGTCGTGGAAAGGTCTTGCAACGATTTTCTGATTTGTTCACTCCAATCCAAGACTTTGTAGCCAAGAAATGAAAGATAGCAACTTTTACTCTGTGATTGAGGATGAAGTGTGGCTGAGGATGGGAGTTGCATTTTCTGACCGACATCAGCACCCACTCGAATGAACTGAACCTGAAACTTCAAGGAAAGGGCAAGCTGATTTGTCATTTAAAAAAAAAAAATATTTTATTTACTGTACACGGTCAAGGCTCGTGGAAGAGCAATGACAGAAGAAATCAGGACACAACATAACAAAGGGAACAGCAGGAGAAAAGGGGGAAAACACTAACAGCAGGGCAGTGGAAGAAAGTTGACTGAGAAGGACCAAAAGGAATACAGGTAACAATGAGGCGTAAGAGAGAATGCAGAGTGTGGACAAAATGGATACATCAGCAACATTTTTGGACGGTTGGGGAGTGATTTAACGGGTGTAGAAAAGATCATGGTTTAGGATGGGGGATGACTTGTGATGGTGGTGAACAGCTGTCTTGAAGACCTGGAGGGAAGAATGAGATTGAATTGAGTATGGTAGGTAGTTCCACAGGTGGGGGGGGGTGGGGGAAAGAGGAATAAATGAGTGGAGGAGAGCAGTGGTTCTAGATTTAGGCAGTTTCACAAGGAAAGGGTTGCTGGTGGACCGTGTGAACCCTGCAGATTCCTGTAGGGGACAAAACATGGTGAGGGCAGGGGGGTGCAAGTCCAGAAATAAGGTGGAAGAAGACAAACAGACCACCGACCTGTCGGTGGTGGCAAGGTGATCGACCCATGAACTCACCTTCATCACGAGAGATTCCAACGATCTTGAAAGCCTTGGTTTCCATGGTGTCAAGCTGAGCAAGATGTGAGGTGGGGGAGCCAGCCCAGAGTGGAGAGCAGTACTCCATCAAGCTATGGATGAAAGCCTTGTAGGTGGATAGGAGCTCAGGTGTGCCAAGAAAGGACTTTGAACAACAGTGGATGATAACTAGTCAGCATCTAGCTTTGGAGGCCAACTTTGAAATGTGGCTTACCCAAGAGAGATCATGGCTGAGAGTGAGACCCAAGAGTTTGAGTGATTCAACCTCTTTGGGAGGGTTTTTGAGAAGGCAGATGACAGGATTTGTGGCACAGTCCTTTCGGAGAAAGAGAAAGTGAGTGAGTGAGTGGGTGTGTTGGATTTCTCAGGATTGAAAGACATATATTCCAAGTGTTTGACCAGTTTGTGATTTGTCAAATATCTAAGGAGAGGGAACAGGCCGCTGCCTGTCTGTCAAAAGGATACGAGATGTAACGGCAGAGAGTGGAATCATCAGCAAAGAGATAAAGAGGATTTTCTGGAGAGTCAGTGAGATCATTGTTGCAGATTAGGAATAACATAGGGCCTCGAACATTGCCTTGGGGGTGCTCCAGCCTTGAAGGGGAGAGGAGAAGAAAGTGTTCCGTTGGCTACGAGAGTGGAGGAAGTCAGGAATCCAAGAGTGGAGTTGGATTCCTGAGCGTAGACACACACTTCTTGCGGGCTTTGTGGAATGATTAAAAAATTGGTAAACCGTATTGTTATTGGTATTGGTGAACCTTATCGATAGTATCCCCTTTTGTTTTTTTTCTCCAAACTGAAGCACTTTCATTGTTCATCAGTCACACTAACCTCCAAGCTGTTTAGCCTGGGTTTGAATCCCGACCCAGCTATAAACTGTAATCTCAGTGTTTCACATGAGAGTGATTCATCAGTGTGTGTGCCGTCCCTCGGATGGACGTTCAACTGGACACTACATCTGCCAGCACTTGTTAGTGGACGATAAATATCGCATGGTGTCCTTCGTGAAGAGCAAGCGAGCTATCGCCGACACCATGGCCAAGTTCCAAATTCGTGTCCCAACCAGCGGAGGACGTTGTATCAGCGGCAGGGCCATGAACTCAGCTAATGATGCTACCCCGCAGCTTAGTGCTGCATACAAACAAACAAGTGTTCATCAGTTATACAATAAAAAGTCTGTGTCACTCCTCAACCATCCTCATGGAACATCTCAGTTAATCAGTGTGTTTTGGAATACAATCATTGTTCTGTGTGCGTATTCAGCAAACTCTCAGTACAATTGATGTCATGCCATTCATACAGGAGTTATCTTTAATACCGGGGACCATCAGAGGATTCTGCGGCGCTTTTCACTGGCGACACTGAGGGACTACGGCATGGGAAAATTCACCATGGAGGAACGTATCTCCGAAGAGGTTTCCTGTTTGATAAAACGCATTACTGATATGGAAGGTAAGACGTCGTGTCATGTGCATGCAAAGTTTGGGACGGCTCAGTAGTTTAGTTTTGTAAATACAAGAAACTTAAATGCAGGAGGAGGCCATTTTACCCATCATGCCTGTGCTACACCGACACCGACACATTAATTGTGTAAGTCGATGGCAAAGGGTATCAAATGACACATAACCGATCAGGTAGTAAACATGTTTTTATTTATTAGCCCCCATTGGACTTGGACTTAGTCCGAAACAGGGGATTATGGATTTGGTCTCGATTTCCGTGTCCGTGCACGGGTTCATGCATCCACAACCAGATCTCGGACATGTATGGACCGGTTTTATTTGTACTTGGCAGAAAGACAACACATGATGGTGTACATATGCACATTATTTTGTTTCGCGATGCAAGATGGCCAAATGGCGGCCATTTTAGTTGTAAAAAAAAAAAACCTGATGTTGAACACCTCCTCAACCATTTTTCAGACAAGCATTTACCGATATTGTTCAAAGTTGGCACACAGGTAAGGAATGATAGCTTACATATACACCTCGTTTCTTTTCGAGATCAGATCTAAGATGGCCGACTGGCAAGCAATTAGTTACTTAAAAGTGTCCCCAACCATTTATCTGACATGCATGGTCCGATCTTGTTCAAACGTGGCACAGGCACAGTACATGACGGCATACACGTGGACCTCACTTTATTTTGTGATCTGATCAAAGATGGTCGACTGGTAGACTGGCGGCTATTTTAGTTGTGTATAAATATGGGATAGCCGTTTCACTCCGTGCAGCAAATTTACTAAAACAATGGAGGCTATGACATTTTATGTCTTTTTTTTTTTTTTACTTGTTTAATACGGAAATAACTAGAGAGTTGGTGTCAAAGCCACCCAATGCTCACCTGTTTATACATTTATTGTTTTTAACAGACTAGTGTAATAATATTTTTTTATAAAGCATTGCAGTGAAGTCTGATCCAAATAATTTTAAAGCAATATATGTATTTGTATATTATAATCAGTGAACTAGTACACATATTAAATGAATGACAAGCATCTAGTATAAGCAGGTGAGCATTGGGTGGCTTTGACACCATCTTAGGTTGAAATTAAAAAAAAAATTTTTAATCATTTGTTAATTTCAACTTCACTACACCAACAGTATACCCCACAGGAACCTCCATGCCAAATATCAGCATCCTAGTACACATATTAAATGAATGGCAAGCTTCTAAAAAATAACTTGCACCAACAACTTTAACGTTGATGTGCGACAAAAAACTTTAACGTTGATGTGCTACAAAAAAGTTAAGTTCAAAACAGGTCAAAAATTTAAAACAATTGAAATTATTTTTTTATTTCAACTTCACTGCACCAATGGTATACCCCAAAGGAACCTCCATGCCAAATATCAGCATCCTAGTACACATATTAAACGAATGACAAGCTTCTAAATAACTTGCACCAAAAACGTTAACGTTGATGTGCTACAAAAAAGTTAAGTTCAAAACAGGCCAAAAATTTAAAACATTGGAAATTATTTTTTTATTTCAACTTCACTACATCAATAATATACCCCAAAGGAACTTCCCTGCCAAATATCAGCATCATAGTACACATATTAAACGAATGACAAGCTTCTAAATAACTTGCACCAAAAACGTTAACGTTGATGTGCTACAAAAAAGTTAAGTTCAAAACAGGTCAAAAATTTAAAACATTGGAAATTATTTTTTTATTTCAACTTCACTGCACCAATGGTATACCCCAAAGGAACCTCCATGCCAAATATCAGCATCCTAGTACACATATTAAACGAATGACAAGCTTCTAAATAACTTGCACCAAAAACGTTAACGTTGATGTGCTACAAAAAAGTTAAGTTCAAAACAGGTCAAAAATTTAAAACATTGGAAATTATTTTTTTATTTCAACTTCACTACATCAATAATATACCCCAAAGGAACTTCCCTGCCAAATATCAGCATCATAGTACACATATTAAATGAATGGCAAGCTTCTAAATAACTTGCACCAAAAACGTTAACATTTTCACGCTCACGTCGGGGGTATCGCTATAGCTCTCTGTTCTTAGAACAGGCGAGCTAAAAAACTGGCTGGCCATATCTCAAAGCATGGCCATCTGCAAAGTACACACAAAAAAATAAATACACATTTATAAATGGTGGTTACACATCAGTAATAAAGTAGCTATTTAAGAGAGTTATGCTAATAGGAAGGTGTGGGAGAAAATAATTATATTAATGTACTCACAATTATAATTGTTGCTGGTGCTTTATAAATTTAATTTTTATGCTATAAGTCAAATTGGATGTCAGTGATGCTTCCCTTTTACCCAAGAGTCTTTTGACCAAAATGTTGATAAAAGGAATGTCTTGCTATGGAACAAAGTGACCTGGTTGATTGATAATGCTGCAACTTTTGCCATGATTACGTCATTCGCTTTTCACCTAGGAGACACGTATTTCATTTTGGAGTTCTTTGTCGAAGGGTTGAGGGTCGAATTATCAGCCCCCTCCACTCTCCCAAAAGCTTATAAATGCCAGAAAATGTAATCTTGTTTTAGTGCAAATCATTGAAGATGTTTACCATCTCGGTGGCTTGTACCCCTTGGTACCAAGTAAAAAATAAAATTATCTGATGTAATGTACTTTCCGTTGTGGACAGTGAATTAATTGTGGCTTTCATTTTGAGTAACAGGATTTACATCGAGTCAGTTAAAATGTAAACAACAAAATTCTATCACAAAGGTAACTAGTAATGTTAACGTGTGAAGACAACAGGTGCAGTATGCCATATATCATGGAAGAGCTACATGATAATGCTGTATCCCCAAGCTGACCCCAAGCACACAGCCAAAGCAACACTGGAATGTGTTTCTTTGGCTGTGTGCTTGGGGTCGTTGTCCTGTTGGAACGTAAATCTTCGCCACAGTCTGAGGTCTTTTGCACTCTGAAGCAGGTTCTCCTCAAACATTTGCTGGTATTTGGCTCCATTCATTGTTCCCTCTATCTTTACTAGTCAACCAGTCCCTGCCGCTGAAAAGCATCCCCATAGCATGATGCTGCCACCGCCATGCTTCACGGTCGGGATGTGAGCTGTACTCGGTTTGTGCAAGATGTAGCAATTTGCATTCAGGCCAAAGAGTTCAATTTTCGTCTCATCAGACCAGAGAATATTTTGCCTCATGATCTCAGAGTCTTTCACGTGCCTTTTTGCAAACTCCAAGCGTGCTGTCATGTGCCTTTTTCTCAGGAGTGGCTTCCATCTGGCCACTCTCCCACAACCTTAGATTTGTGAAGTGCTGCAGAGATTGTTGTCCTTCCAGCAGGTTCTCCCATCTCAGCCAAGGAACTCTGTAGTTCTGTCAGAGAGGTTATTGGATGCTTGTTCACCTCCCTAACCAAGGTCCTTACTGCCCAGTTGCTCAGTTTGGTCAGGCAGCGAGCTCTAGGAAGAGTCTGGGTAGTTCCATACTCTTTCCATTTTTTAATGATGGAGCTCACTGTGTTTTGGGAACTTTCAACACTCCAGAAATTGTTTTATACCCTTCCCCAGATCTATGCCTCCTCACTATTCTATCTCGGAGTTCCACAGAGAGTTGGTTGTACTTCATGATTGAGTTTCTGCTCTGACATGCACTGTCAACTGTGGGACCTTATATAGAAAGGTCTGTTTCTTTCTAAATCATGTCCAATCAATTGACTTGTACGTGCAGTCTGCAACCCACATTCAAACAGTAATTAATTAATTGACATATAGTCTTCACGGACTTCCTGACTGAGGATAGTTTCATGACTTCCTGAACGACTTCACAGATGGACCGTGCTTTTTGTTTTTTTATAAATACAGTCTAGATTGTGCAGGGTGTTCTTAAAAGACCTGGACAAATTTGATTGTTAATATATTTACTATCACAAATGATACAACGATACCCTTTCTTTCATATGATACAGAAACTCATTATGTTTTCTTTATTTTCAGGTCTGGTGGTTCAATGTAAAAGACCTGCAACTACAGACCAATCAGCCTTCTCCCAGTCATCAGCAAGGTTAGGGAATCCCTAATCAGAATCAGAATCCCTAATGAAATCAGAACAACTCTCCCTAGACATATCGCGAGCTTTCGATACGGTCTGGCACCCTGCCCTGCTCACCAAACTCTCTTCCTTTGGTATCCAAGGCCATCTCCACTCATGGCTTGCAGACCTCCTCTCCTGTCACAGCCAACATGTGGCCTTTAATGGAGTTTTCTCTTCCCCTCTTCCTGTCCAGGCTGGAGTTTCTCAAGGTAGCGTTCTGGGCCCTCCTCTTTTTCTGGTTTTCATCAATCATCTCTCTTGTCTCTCTGGAAAATCCTCTCTATCCCTTTGCTGATGACTCCACCCTCTGCCGTACCATCTGAAATCCCTCAGATCAGCAAGCAGCAGCCTCTTCACTCTCTGCAGATCTGGATAAAATCACAAGCTGCTCCAACACGTGCAACATGTCCTTCAACCCTGATAAATCTGACACTCTCACTATGTCTCTCCGAAAGGACCATCTGGAGCCCACCCCCCCCCCCCCATATACTTTCTCAACAATCCTTCTGAAGAAGTCCTTTCATTAAAGATTCCGGGACTCACTATCTGCCATGATCTTTCCTGGGAAAGCCATATTTCCAAGCTGGCCTCCAAAGCCAGTCACCGACTGGGAATCCTCCATCATGCAAATCCCTTCCTTGGCACACCGGAGCTCCGAACCACGTACAAAGCTTTCGTCCGCAGCCTGGTGGAGTACTTAGTGTTAGTGGTGAGAGGAGGGAACCGGTGTTGCTGGGCAACGCCAGGTACCTATACTCATCGGTAATAAAGAGTACAATAATCACCATATATTGGGAGCATCTGCGCACACCTCAAATGGACGTGCTTCTCGGCGTACAGCTTCCGCTTAACAAAATAAAAAAAGGAAATAACTCATCAGAACAATTCAGGAAAAGAATGTTACTAAAAATTTGGTTATCTCCCCTGACAAATAAGTTTGCTAATGTAACACAGAGCAAGTAATGCACTGACAGTTTCGGCAGGCAGCTTCCACTTTATCTTTACAAATAAAGGGAAGCAAATACTCACTGGCTGCAATTGGATCTATTAGTTTACCGATGCAATTTTTCTGGGACGGGAGGAGAAGTGTGGATGAGAACAGTGGGGGCAGGCACAGGGACATCAACAACAAGAACGGAAATGAAGAAGAGAGGAGAGAACACATCAACAGCAGGAATGAGGGCCAAAATAGAGGTTGACCTGGACAATCAAGGGATGTGGGGTAGAATGAGGGCTTGGGGAGGACACAGGGGGTGGACAATAAGAATACAGCCACAAACTCTCAGAGAGAAAACACTGTAAACTTGGAAAGAGGTGGGCTTGAAGAGGGTTAATGGGCATACAAAGATCATGGAGGTGATCTGAGAAGGTGGTGAGCAGCTGCCTTTAAGAACTGAAGGGAAGAATGAGATTGAAGAGAATGTGGAAGTTGGTACCGAAGGCCAGAAAAAAAATGGAGGAACAAATGGGTTGAGGTGAGCGGTGATTCTGGATTTTGCAGCACACTGGGCATCCTTCCTCTTACTCGACATGGAAGGCAAATCCGATTGAGAGTGAATTTATCACTCCATCACCCTCACAACAACTGTGTTCGTCATTAGGCAAGCCCGAAAATATCAACTTGCTGATTTGGATGTTGAATCGTCCTACCAGGCCCGTTTCTCAACATCATTATGGCGCCTTGTTAAATTTGACTCTGATGCATGGTCCCCCTCGATCTCCTTCAACTGAAATGGCATCATCACAGTCTCTGTTCATGATGAGGCAGAATGTCTCAACTCATTTCTTTTCAAATCCCTGGAACCCAACCAATCAAGCTCTGTTACCAAATTACGCCCTGGTACGCACTGGGCACGAGAAGGGATGAAAGAACTATCCAAAGCCAGCAGCAGAATGTGCATCCTTCATCGTTACAAGTTATTCTTTGAAAACAAATCATACATACTCACAGCCCAGAAGGCCTTAGGCCATAGGTTAATGGAGTAATGTTCTCCAAGAAGAGTTGGGGATCCAGTATCACTTCTGTGTCTCCTCATTGAATCTGTGGAATCTCAAGCTCTTCTAATGAGGCCAAATCAAAAGGCCTGTTGTTCTCTCTCGTCGCAGACCTCTATGTATTAAACCACCACTCCTATGACTCCCTCTGGTCCTTGAGCCCTCTGACCCTCTCCAGCAAATTCAGGATGCTTACTGCACACCTTAACTCTGTTGTTTCCTTTTTTTTCATCTGTTTGTGTAATAACCACTTTCCTGAGGTTGTAAAATAAAAAAAAATTAATAAAAGCCTATCAGTGGGATACAACATGTAAACCGTTCAGCCTGGCAAAGGTATGCGCTCTACCGAGTGCCATTCTAGTTTCTTGTTGGTTCATACCTTGCGTCAGCCTTTTTACCATTTGCAACCTCACTCTTCCATGAGCCTCAACCTTGTATTAACAAAAAACAGCAAAGATCTTGTTTTTTTTTTTTGGAAACTGGGCATTCTAGACTCAACAAAGCAGAAGTTTCCCACAATTTTCAAGCAAGGCAATTGTGTTGTCATAATCCTTTTAGTTTCTTGCCGATCACTCGTAAGAAGTCAGTAGGGACGATGTGTTCAGTAAGGTTTTCCTGCTTTTCTTTCTCCGTGATTTTTGTTGCAGGATCACCATTTGACCCAACATTTGTCCTCAGTTCTGCTGTGTCCAACGTCATTTGCGCAACAATATTCGGCAAGCGATTTGAGTACGATGATGCCGTCTTCCTTGACCTCCTGGAACGTATGAACTTCAATGTGCGAGAGCACGGAACTCCTGCTGCTGAGGTGTAACTCTCACGCCGCATACAACTTCATCATCATGTAGCATGCCCAATGCATAACATTTGTGCCGCTGAAGCAGTTACTCAGCAGCAATCCTATTCGGGTTGCCACTCTGACTCAGGAAGTCAGGGCTGGAATTTGGGAATTTCGCCTGATCTCCACGAAGGACACCGTGGAATGTTTAACGTTTACCAACTAATGCCAGCAGTTGGGAGTTCCAGTTTAACGGCCGGAACATCCGAGTGACGGCGCACGCGTTGATGAATCACGCTGTCCTCATACAATTTACATACCAAAAAGTATCCTTGGTGTTGAACCTCTGAGCACTTAACTCAGGGTGCAAGGAATTAATCTCTTATTTGATAAATTTGGCATGGTGATGGGATCTTAGGTTCAAGTCCCATTTACTGACATTTATTTATCCCTTCTACTGCCCTTGAATTAATGTAAAAAGGGCAATAATGTTTCCCATCATCTATATCCTTAACTTATTTATCCTAAAATCCCTCCATGACCCTTAGATCAACGTTGAAATGTATTTTTTCTTCTTCTTTTTGTGCCTGTATAACGTGATATTTATGATGTGAAGCATGAGACATAATTTGTGTCACCGAGTTGGTTTTAATGATTTATTGCCTTTTCTCTACAGCTTTACAATGCTTTTCCGATTTGCCGTTTTCTGTGTCAACCTTTCAAGAAAATATGTGACAACGTTAAAAGTGTCAGGAAGTATTTCTCTAAAGTTATTGATGAGCATCATTCTTCACTCGTGACCACTGATCCACAAGACTACGTTGACTCTTTCCTCATACAGCAGGCCAAGGTAAGTAGAGAGGTCTCTGTTTGCTTTTGCTGTGACATAGCAAGTACGCATTTTTATGCCATCACAGCCAACGGTAGTGCGTACATCCATTATCGGTGGTTTTAGTACCACGATAACTTAAGAACCACTGAAGGTATTTCAACCAAACTTTGCACAAACACGGATTGTACTATACTAATGAAGTGATTGGATTTTGGGTTCAAAAGGTCAAAGCTCTAAGATAATGTGACCTTTAATTGGAAAGCTTTGTTCATGCGATAACTTGTGAACCATTGTAGAGATTTCAAACAATCTTGGCACAAGTATAGAACATAATGCAAAGATGAACTGATTATATTTTGGGGGGAAACAGGTCAAAGGCTTAAGGTCATGTTCCCTTCTAAAAAATCATCTGGCTGACAATTTTCAGGGAACCTTTAGTCGAATCAAACAGTGGGTTGACATCTGGCACGGGCACAAGCATTTCATGTCAAATTATATTTTGTAGTCACTCTAGTCTCATCTCAAGGAGATGGGGATGGGCCAGGCATCTGCCTGGGAATGGCCAGATGGAGACCTTTGGAGTACCGGTTGATAGTGGATGCAGCGACGCGCTGTGCTGGTGCATGCTCCCATATCAGACCTGACCTTTGATCTCAAAAAAAAGTCACTCGCAGAATTGCTTTCCATTGATGTTGAATGTATAAAACAGGATGTATGCCAAAACTATTGGTTTAAACAGCTAAAACTATTGGTGTCGTTTTGACCTTTTGTACATCACACAGTCACAATGTGAAGATCAAAGTTTGAGTACCTTTTCAGGCATAAGAAGAGAAAATAAGCACAATTGATTAATCTTACACAATTTGACTGTAACCAAAAATGTGTGATCGTACATGTCCATACAAGACCCACTTATGATGAAACATAATCATAGTATTGCCTTAATGGTTAAGGTGGCTGGCTTAAGATCTTTAGGTCTTGAGTTGGAGACCCTGTTTACGTTGATTAACATCAGGTGGGTTGACTCAGCTCTGTCATCCTTCTGAGGTTGGTGAAATGAGTACCAGTGTATTGATAATAAGAGGGCACTACATCAGCAACACAGCTGCGCCCCCAGAAAATGATGCCACCAAGCAGTCACTGGCTGCATACGAACAAATAAATGAAAACTGGGTTTGTATCCTCTGTCCAAAAAAAAAAATAGGTCGCACCTGTGTCCGAAGGAAGCAATGCAGTTTCAAATTTTTTGAGCGGGTCGAGTTTTCAGGTCACATTGGTGGAGTTGCCAAGTCGAATAACTTTGGATTCAATTGTGTCCAGAAAGTATGTATAGCTGGAACCTCCCCAGATGTGAGAACAGTACTCCAAACAAGGACGAATCAATCCTTTATATAGTTGGAGCAACTGTTCAGAGGAGAAGAATCTTCGACATCTGAACAGGACTCCTAATTTCTTCGAGGCAGACTTAGCTATTTGCGTCATGTGTGGATTCCAGGATAAATTTGATGTCAGAGTAATACCTAGTAGGTTTATTGTATCACGTGGTGTAATTGTGGAGCTTTCAAAGGAGATTGGAGAATTGAGAGGAGTTTTAGACAGAGAGATATGAGAATAAATTGAGTTTTTGAAACATTAAATTTAACTTGTTGACATTTGCCCCACTGGGAGATCTTGTCCAAATCCGAATTTAAAGAGGTGGCTGTGATGAAACGAGATGTAGATCGAGTGAGGGAAGATGGGGCAGATGGGAAAGACATGGAGGAATGTAATATTGAGTCATCAGCGTACGAGTGCATTTGGTTATTTGTGGAAGAAAGAAGGTCGTTGATAAAAAGAAGGAAGAGTGTTGGAGACCAAACGGAACCCTGAACTACACGGATGTTTATAGGGAAGGGGGTTGAAGTTGAACCATCAACTTTGAGAAGACAGAGCGGTCGGAGAGAAAGCTCGATGTGAGAGAGAAGAGTGAAGGAGGAAAGCCGAAAGAGGGAACCTTGGATATCAAACCCCGATGCCAAACTCCGACAAAGGTTTTTGAGATATCAAGGTCTACAACAAAGGATTCCCCAAAGTCTCTGAAAGAAGAGGCCCAGACATTCATAATGTAAGAAAGGATATCACCTGTAGATCTTGCCTTGCGAAAGCCGTATTGGTGGTCAGACAGAAGACTGAGATTCAAGATGCTTGAGAAAATGGGAATTCAGAAGACATTCATGGACTTTGGAAATAGTGGAAGTCAGAGCAATAGGACGGTAGTTAGAAGGGTTTGAACGATCACCCTTCTTTAAAATAGGCTGTACTTAACATAACAAAAGAGAATCTTTAACGCATGATCACGGAGAGAAATACACAGAACACCATCAATGAACTTCTCTAACCAAGCACCCGAGCATGAGCTCTTTTATACCCAAAACAGGGACAAGTGGAGGAACAGGGGGTGAGATAAGAAATAGCTGTGGTCAGCCTTTGTTGAGAAAAAAAAGTAGCTTGTTCAAGGCTTCAAGTCAGATAAAGCTGGGTATCGTCGGGTTCTTCCAATGGGGGAAGGAAAAGGACTGCAACGAAGTTTAAGCAATGATAAAGTGCCAGGTGGTGCAGGGAGATAGTCAGGAGTCAAACGAAGGACAGCCAATGAGAAGGAAGCACAAACAATTCCTTGAGGTCCAAG
Source organism: Eptatretus burgeri (assembly GCF_056783735.1). Taxonomy (NCBI): domain Eukaryota; kingdom Metazoa; phylum Chordata; class Myxini; order Myxiniformes; family Myxinidae; genus Eptatretus; species Eptatretus burgeri. The sequence continues at coordinate 19,940,358 of NC_140968.1, forward strand.
AAAAATAAAACAGAGTACAAAGTTCAAACAACTGCATACATGAAAGGAGTGACTGATTCTCTTTACATGTTCCCAGCTCTGATAAGAATATACAGATAAGAATACTCACATTCCCAGTGGCATTCACTGGTGCCAAAGTGGTGCCAAAGGTTGCTCTTACACACACAGAGCCATGTACTTTATACTTTCTACGTTATACATTGAATCACAATGTAAAAAAAGTTATATTAATCATGTAGTAATTGATACACTTACGTTTCCGCTGGAACCCATGTGACGTTTCCAGGTCATTCCATAGTGTTGGTCAATTTAATATATAGCAAGTCATCATTACCATGAAAAGCAGATGTACTTTATGGAACACAAATGTAACAGGGTTTCTGGAGTCCAAATGCCTGTTCCACAAAGCAAGTAACCTCTGTAAAAGAGTTCTTGAGGATGCTAAGTAGCAATATGCAGTTTCTACGGACGACTCCATTGAGACTCAGCAACTTGGCTCGAGGGACTTTTGGCGTATTGCCAACAGTGTACTCAACCGCAATAAATCTTTGATACCTCCTCTGTTTCATGGACCTGATTTTGTTACTTCACCTCTGGATAAGGCAAACCTCATTTTTTTTTATCGCTTTGTTTCTAATTCTACCTTCAATGATCTATTGTCAGGTCAGATCAGATCTGTGACCTGCTGCAGGTACCATGTAAACCTGGACTAACCTGTTCCATGGTCGGGTTGTCGGCGACTAAACCGTCTCTCCCACCAGGTTTTCTGGTGAGGAGGGTGAATGGATATGGACGCCCAGCAGGATTCAAAACAAAACCTGTCAAAGGGCGGAGGAGCTCCTTGTGAGCCAACGACCATCCACATTTAGTGCCCAACTGTGTCTGCGGACGTCTTCCTGCAGTTGTGTTACTTCTTACAAGGAGGTTGGTGGCAGGATTTGCACTCCGGCCACCGGAGAACCCTTCATTCTGCAAAACATTCTCGAAGCAAAAAAAAAATCTGAAAACCCACTCCGTGGAAGTACCTGCTGTGCAGCTTCCTTTCGCAGGGCAGCTCACCGGATGACGGGATTAGGGCAAAGCCTTCGGGACCCCCAATCTTTGATGAAAAGAGGGAAACAGGATACCATTGAACAGAGTCGCAGGGCCAGGATGAATGTCCCGAGCTGAGCTGTTTAGGGAGCTAAGGCATAAAAATGTACATGCGCTAAGGGTGGACAAGGAGGCCTGTGTGCAAGGAATCTGTGAAGGGGTAGAGCATCACCTGTGGTCAGGTGATCCTCATCCTGCTTACAGGGGAATTCGTGCATTGCGTTCATCCAAGCCCATCCCTCGGTGTACTGCAGTTAGAGCAGAGGGTGGTAGGCTCTTGACAGAAGAGTCCGAAGTGAAGGCCTGTTGGGCCGGTTACTTTGAGTGCTTGTACCAGGCTGATTCACCAGCTGTCGAGTGACAGGGTGTTACAATCCCTGTTGCTGACCCTCCAATCAACTGTGGTCCACCTTCGTTTGTGGAAACACAGGCTGCGGTGAACTGGTTGAAATGGGGTAAAGCTCCAGGGATCTGTGGCATCCATGCTGAACTTCTCAAGGCTGGTGGAAATGCTGCACTTGTGTCATTGCATGCAGTTTTGTGCTCTGCCTGGAAAACAGGCATGATCCTGATTGACTGGAAGAGAGGCCTTGTTGTTCCTCTCTGGAAAGGGAAGGGTGATCGCCAAGAGTGCAGCAACTACCGAGGGGTGACGCTGCTCTCAGTGCCGGGCAAGGTCTTTGCTCGGATAATTCTTGATAGGGTTCCCACCATCTGCTTGGGTACCAGTGTCCAGAGCAGTCAGGCTTTACACCAAAGAAGTCAACGATTGACCGTATCCTTGCTCTTCACATCTTCACCAAACGCAGACGAGAGCTTTTGGTTGGGGCTGCTTGCAGCCTATGTTGATCTCTGTAAAGAGTTCGATTCAGTGAATCGGGATGTCCTCTGGAGGATTCTTGGTCTTCGTGGGGTGCCACCAAAACTGATCGATCTGATGTCTGAACTCTACTCTGGTACTGAGAGTGCTGTGAAGTGTGGTTGTACCATCTCTGACTTATTTCCAGTTGTTGCTGGAATTCGTCAGGGGTGTGTACTGGCACCCACACTTTTCAGCACTTGTATGGACTGGATTCTGGGGAGGATGTCAAAGATCAAGTTGTGGCGCATCATTTGGGAATGTCAAGATCTCTGACCGTGATTTCGCAGATGATGCAGTCATCTTTGCGGAGACTTTAGAAATCCTTTTGGGGGCCCTCGAGGTGCTGAATGAGGAGTCTGAGCCACTGGGATTACGGGTTTCCTGGGTCAAAACTGAGTCACTCCTGCATGAGCTTTGACTTGCGGAATGTCAAAATAAAGTCACAGGCTTTCCCAGCTCTCAATTTGCTCACTTGCACTTCTTTGTATTTTTCTGTCTCTCACCAGTGAATTAATCCCCCTTGTGTTTGTTCACCTCGGTAGAGAATGAACCATGTTGGATTCACCATCGCATATCATTGCACAGATGTACTGACTGTTGGTACATAACTCCAGAAACATGGAGAATACACATGGATGCAGAAATATGGGAGATTGTTTGGGCATTTGTAGTAAGCTAATCCCACCAAGTTCAACAGTGATCTCTGATCAACCTGAGAGCCCTGCAGCCTTACCCCTGCTCTCTTCTGTTGATGTCTTCACATTGATAGATACATTCTATATCATAAACTTCGTAATCAGTTCGCTTTTCTTTTCCTCGCCTCCTCTCAAGGCAATACAGTGAAAACATGCCTTTTATCTGTATTTCCATGAAAGATTCAATCCCACAGCAAATTGATTTCTGCTTTGCAGGAAGCCTCAAATCCGGACAGTCCCTTCACTGACTTTGAACTGAATACGTGCATCTCAAACTTGTTCTCAGCCGGTAGTGAAACTACAGCGACCACATTGCGCTGGGGATTGTTTCTCATGATGAAATTCACCGATGTCCAAGGTCAGAAAATGTTGCAAGATTTCTCAACTGCGTTTTCCATAAATGTACCTTACACATAGTAACGTTTCGGTAAGCTCTAGAATGTAATCATCTGCTTTGACAGCACTATTAAGTACTACAATAAATAATGATAAAGGGGCTTAAATATCGTTTTATTGTCCTAACATGGCTGAGGTTATCCATAGGTAGACAGTCAGAAAAAAAAACGTTTATTTATTTATTTTGGAATTTGAAAAATGATCAACCTTCTTCTGGATCTGGACATGACAATTTCCAAAGTGGTTCTTCAAGCATGAGTCACATTTGCTATACGGCGAGAATACGGTGGCAGTACCCTCCCCCCCCCCCCCCCGAATTGACAGAAACGTGCGGCGGCCACAGAGTTTATGAGGTGGCCACAAGGTGGCCCTATGCCGTATGGCTATATTTTACAGGCCGTAGGGGTCTCCATGGAATTAAAGCGCGGAGTTATACCTTTTTTCATTTCTAGATTGGCCGTAACAATTCTACAAACCGTAGCCATGACGTAGATGTGTTCCACGTCGACCGTACGTAGGGCGTACGGTGGGCTTGCATTATTCGTGCGTTTTCCGTAGGCTCTTATCAATGAAAAATGAATTTTGCCAACCACCAAAAAATTACGGTGGCCGCACTATTTCCACGTTCGCCTTAGGGTCCCCTTGAGGCTACCTTGCGTCTGCCTTGAAAATTCTATGGCCGCCGCAGGGACGCCCTAAGGTCACCGTGCGACATCAAATCAAAGACCGTACCGCACCCCCACGTTTTCGGTCTCCACAATTACTAAATACCCCGTGCGGCTCCCCGAAAAATAAAAACATATGTGACTGCTACATTGTGTGACCGTGGAAATACTGCGGCCATCCTATAATTGCTCGTGGCCGTCGATTTTTTTTAGACCCTACGACGGCCGAGCCAAATGTGACTGAAGCATCACAATTGAGAGATAGGACCAAAAACGATATGGAGTACGATATCTCAAAAAGGTATGGACGAATTTGGCCGAAACTTGGGGGACAGGTTGGGTGTATGACAAGGACAAATGTTTTATATTTTGTCGAAGATCCAGATTAAGATTCGGATCCGAGAATTTTGAAAGTAATTCTTCACCGTCGAGAGATGGTGCAAAAATTGTATATAGCATGATATTTCAAAAAGTTGTGGACAGATTTTTTTTTTTCTTTTTAACTTTGCGTATAAGTTGGTTAGGTTACAAGTACAAGCCAATTAGATTTTGGTTTGGTCCGGACGCAGATTTGTTCTATCAGTGGGATACAGAAGATAAACTCTTCAGCCTGGCGAAGGTATGCACCGCACACAGTGCCGTTCTAGTTGATAATGGAACATGGTCTGATGTGAGTAAATCAGTCACTTATTGTAAATTGATACATGCATGATGTGCACAATCAGTTACCTATTGTCCAAGGAATTTGGGATTGGCTCAGGCATTCAAGAAGGAAAACCAACAACACCGTATGTGTTATATTTTTTTTTCCTGGTACAAAAGAGGAAGGCACCAGATTGACCCGAGTGGAAGGAGTTTGTTGCTTTAAAAGCCCAAGTTTCCCAACAGACTGGAAGGATGAATCTAAATAAATGGCTGAAATAACTGCAAAAAAGATCAATTTGTATTTTCGACATTCCTTCAAAACTCTTTATCAAGCGCATCTCTCACATCAACGGATGTTTCCTGCAATTTGTTTCTGTGCATTCCGCCTTGTGCAGGAATCGCAAACGACTTGAAGGCCACTTTGCACTTCCAATTTAAAATGTTATTCAAGTGAAACATGAAACTTATTGAACTGCGAATTAGTCGATCTGATCACCAAAATTATAATTCACTTTACATCCCTGGAACCAGTTATTTGGAGAGAAGCAGAAAGGTCATTTCTGTTAATAAGAAATGGGTTACGGTCTTGAGATGCCAGCCTCCATGGGTAAAGCAGGACCAGTGTGCATTTAACACTGGAAGGGTGGGGAGGAGGATTCTGACAACAACTCAACAACACAGGATGATACTCTGAGAAAAATTTACAAAAGAGCAAATATAGTAAAATTGCCTTGACACATGCATGGGTTATGAGGAGGAGGGCTAGTAACTGATGAGGTGGAAGTTGAGCAGAAATCACTGAATTCAGAACCAGTTTGGAATGGAACCTGGAGATTTGGGTACTTGAGCTTTATCAGCAATCAAAGCTTTCAGATACTTTGCCTTGTCTTCATTTGTATCATCTGGGTTAAATGTAAAGTCAGGTTATGGAAGAGAGTATTCTTTTAGTCTTTATTATCTCAGCTACATTTAAAAAAAATCTGTTGTTTGTTTTACAAAAGCTTCAATATAAGAGAGTTTGATGGAAATAAAATGACATCTTTGTGTATGCGATGCATCCCTGGTTATGTAGAGTGTGTGCAACGAGAGATTGATGATACCCTGGGCAGAGATCGTCCGCCAGCGCTATCCGATCGCCATCTTCTGCCCTACACTGTCGCGGTCATCAACGAAATTCAACGATTTGGGAACATCGTACCGATGAACTTGCCCCATGCCACATCCACAGATGTCCTTTTCCGTGGTTTCTTCCTGCCAAAGGTATTTCAGAGATGAAGAGCAAGGAGGGAGATACGTGAGGGAAGAAAAGGTAGATGTGAGAGAGAGAGAGAGAGAGAGAGAGAGAGGGGGGGAAGAAAAGAAAGAGGCAAAACTTGGAGAAAAGGAAAGGGAGATTATGTAGCACACCACATGCAGATCAAATTACACTATCTTACATCTTTAACAAATAGATGGCCCCTTGTAGTGCATGAGCCAAATCTGAATATGGGACTCGGAAAATAATTTGTCGTCGTCGTCACCCCCCCCCCCACCCCAACCCCCCTTCCCCCTCTCCCACACCAGATGACAAGGAGACAAATTGTAGGAGAAGGGTGGGGCCACCCATGTACCCTAATGACAGTCAAATGATTTTTTTTTAGAGTAGTTGCTTCTTCTTGGTGTTTTGTACCCCACTTTTGATTTTGTGATCCTAACATCTTTTAAAAAAATTATTATTTTTCTTTTATATATGGTTCAGGCTCGTGGAAGAGCTGGGACACAGACTTTAGACTGAGATGGACAAGCAAGGGATGCAGGTAACGATGAACAGTAGAGGAGAATGCAAGGGGTGAACAAGATGGCTATATAAACAAAATTTTCGTATGGTGGATGTGGTATAACGGGTGGAGAAATGATCATGGTTTTTGGATGGGGGGATGACTTCAGATGGTGGTGAACAGCTGTCTTGAAGACCTGGCAGAAAGAATGCCATTGAAGAGTGTGGAAGGTGGTTCCACAGGTGGGGGGAAAAAAGAGGAATAAATGATTCTGGATTTAGGCAGTTTCACTCGGAGGGGGTTTCTGGTGGATTGTGTGCATCCTCCAGATACCTGGCGGCGACAAAGCACACAGAGGGCAGAGGGTACAAGAGCAGAAATGAGGCAGAAGAAAACAGAGAGACCACCGACCTGTTGGCGATGGTGACATGACAGGCCCATCTCGCTTTATCGCAACAGATTCCAATAATCTTGAAGGCCTTGGTTTCCACAGCATCAAGCCGAGTAAGATGTGAGGCAGGGGAGCCAGCCCAGAGAGGAGAGCAGTTCTCCATCAAGCTGCAGATGAAAGCGTTGCAGGTGGATAGGAGCTCAGGTGTGCCAACGAAGGACTTTGCATGATGGAGGATGTCCAGTCGGCGTCTCGCTTTGGAGGCAAACTTTGAAAAGTGGCTTTCCCAAATGAGATCATGGCTGAGAGTGAGACCCAAGAGTTTGAGTGACCGAACCTCTCTCTTCAAGAGGGTTGTGGAGGAAGTATATTAGAAGGGTTTGTGGTATGGTCTGTTTGGAGAGACACAGTGAGTGTGTAGGATTTCTCAGGATTAAAAACCAGTTTGTGATTTTGTCACGGCAGAGAGTGGAGTCATCAGCAGAGAGATAGAAAGGATTTTCCAGAGTCAGTGAGACTTCTTTTTTTTTTTTGCAGACCCAATCACGTGGGTAACAGAGGATCAGGAGTGTGTTGATGTTTCATTAAAACGCACTCGAGATTGCAATCGAGAACGAGCTGGGAAAGCATTCGCCTGTTTGAATGTCGGGTTTCCTTGTGGAATGCAGGATTTAGACAGGGAAGTGTGTGCGTGCGTGCGTGCGTGTTTGATTCCAACTATAACCTCTCTGTTTGGTATTTCTCAACTTGAGCATTGCCCCACAATATGTGCTCTTCACCTAAAAAAAAAATGTTTAGCTCGGTATCCAGTTTGCTAGTTGATTAGTGGAGGATTAAAAAAAAAAGTCCACGGTGTCTTTCACGAAGAGTAGGTACTCGGACCACAAACTTTTAGTCGAGCAGGAGAGAAAGTTTCCCACCCATGCACCCCCTCGGGGATTTAATTGCACGAGGTAGTTTTTTTTTAACTACCAAGGGTGTCCATTGACAGATTTTACATGTTCCCAAGAAAAAAAAAAGTGGCTTGACCGGTCCATTCCGTGGCCATCTTGTATTTTTGCACGAGCAACAGCTAATATTTCAAAAATCATGACTTCTTAGCCAGATGTCATATAAACTTAAATGATACCACTTTTCCAGTTAATTCTGGTCTGGTATGTCGTTGAGAAACATTAATGTAGCATTTCGAATCAAAATTGAGACGAACCTTCAAAATTTTCTGATTTTATTTTTTTTTTTTTTAAGTACAGTACCGTATCATCTTGCATCACTTACGTCATCTATGTCAAAATACTATCAATATTGCTTAATACAATGATTACTTATTTTAAAAAAAATTACATGGTCAAGGAAAAATGAAGATGAAAAGGAATAAATGGTCGAAACATGGGTCCGTATTGCTTCACAAAAGAAAACTGCACCAGTGCCTTTTAGGGTGAGGGTAAAGTTGAGCTTCTAAAGAAGCTTGAAAAGAACTCCAGATTCCAGAAGGTCTTTGCAGACCTGGGATCAAGTTGGGATGCAGAGGCAAGCTTACTGATTGATCTGGAGGCCTTTACCTGCATGATGAATGGATATGCTCGAGTCACTGATATTGATGAGATCAGGGCTTTGGTGTTAAAGCAGATGGTGGTCGAGGATGAGATATTGATCGTCAAGTCAAAGGTAGACCTAGCATGCCTCCCACCATGTAGAAAGCCTCTATATCCCCATATTCAAAGAGTGAACTATCGTGTGGCCAAAAGGAAGCAGTCCCATGTCCCAATCTTTGATGTTCCACCAGCCACCAGTCATGGGTGTGTTGAAGGAGATGATGGTCATCTCGAGCCTCTCTGGTCAGATGGGCCGGTCTTGCCTCCCAGTCTTGTGGACATTCTGTCCAGAGGCGATGAAGAAGAGGATGAGGAGGAAGATGAAGAGGATTCAGTGATTGACCTTGAGGAATTGTTAACCTATCTTGACTGTGAAAATGACAGTGATGATGATGATGATGATGATGATGATGATGATGATGATGATGATGATGATGATGAAAGTTCTAGTTGATATCAGTGAAACGAATAGTTCGTAATAATTTGATATTTCAGAGAATTTATTAATTTTCATCTTCATTTTTCTTGACCTTGCAAAATTTTTCGAATAAGTAATCATGATCAGCAAGATTGACATTATTTTGACATGGGTAGTGACACAAGTGATGTTATTCAACACAGTACTTGAAAAATCATAAAATGGAGTGAAAACTTCAATGTTTTTCTCAATTTGATTTTGGAAATGGCCTCGAAATGCTAATATAATGTTTCTAATCGATTTAACATTCCGGTATTAAGTGGAAAAGTGGTATAATTTATGTTTCCACGACATCTGGTTAAAAAGTTATGATTTTTGAAATACTGGACTGGATTGGCTGTTGGTCTTGCCAAAATCCAAGATGGCCACCAAATGGGCCTTTCGAGCCACGTTTTTGGGGGGGAAATGTCATATCTATTCATGGACACCCTTGGCAGTTTAAAAAAAAAATCAACCTCCTGCCATTAAATCCCAGACGGGGTGCGTGGGAACCTTTCTGTCCTGCCCAATTATTTCCTTGGCAGACCCACAGGAAGGTGGGAATATTTGGGCCAACAAAAATGTCCTCATAGTGTCTTGTGGAGCATAAAAGAAGTGAACAATAAATTTACTGAGGCTCTCACTTGGCAGGGAACCTTCATCATACCCCTCCTGTCGTCAGTATTACGAGACAAGACACAGTGGGAGAAGCCCTATGAATTTTATCCAAAACACTTCCTCGACAACAATGGCTGCCTCCGAAAACGTGATGCTTTCCTGCCTTTCTCTCTCGGTAAGAATGATTTCTATTCTATTTCCAGGACAATTATTGATATTCAGCACAGCTGTTGGTGGAGCATGTTAGTGCGTGTCATTTCATGATTGATATGCAAGTGCGAGTTTACACTCTTAATCTTATGTATTCCTTTACAAACAAGAAATAAAAACGTTTTTTTGTCAAAATGTAAAAGTGTGTGTGTGTGTGTGTGTGTGTGTGTGTGTGTGTGTGTGTGTGTGTGTGTGTGTGTGTGTGTGTGTGTGTGTGTGTGTGTGTGTGTGTGTGTGTGTGTGTGTGTGTGTGTGTGTGTGTGTGTGTGTGTGTGTGTGTGTGTGTGTGTGTTTTAACTGTTTAATACATTGACTGGTTAAATTCGTACATGGAAGCAATTAACATTTACTATCGTTGCAAAAGGGTGGAGGGATGGACATGCAACAACCATTATTCAAAGAAAGATGTCAGGATGGTATTACATGATAATCTCTTGTGACCATCCCGACCTTGTTAACCTCCGCCATCTTTGAAGATGGATGGAGGTTACTGTTTTCACCCCTTTCTATTTGTTTGTTTGTTTGTTTGTGAACAGTATTACGGAAAAAACTCCTTGACGGATTTCGACGAAACTTGGTGGGGGGGTTAGGCATGATTCAAGGATCATGCCATTAAATTTTGGACTTGGTCCCCCCCCCAAAAAAAAAAATTTAGAGAAATTTTTTTTTTTTGCATTTCTACATGTTTTAAGTGATTTCCAACCCCCCCCCCCAAATTTTTTTTTTTACCTCCCCCCCCAAAAAATAGAGAATTTTTTTTTGCATTTCTACATGTTTTAAGTGATTTCCAACCCCCCCCCCAAAAATTTTTTTTCCCCCCCCAAAAAAAATAGAATTTTTTTTTTTGCATTTCCACATGTTTTAAGTGATTTCCAACCCCCCCCCAAAGAAAATTGTTACCCCCCCCCAAAAAAATTGTTAGAGAAAAAAATTGTTTTTTTTTGCATTTCCACATATTTTAAGTGATTTCCAACCCCCCCCCAAAGAAAATTGTTACCCCCCCAAAAAAAATTGTTAGAGAAAAAAATTGTTTTTTTTGCATTTCCACATATTTTAAGTGATTTCCAACCCCCCCCCCCCAAAAAAAAAAATTGAGAAAAAAAATGTTTTTGGCACTTTTACATGTTTTAAGTGATTTCCAACCCTCCCAAAAAAAATTGTTACCCCCCCCCAAAAAAAGGAATTTTTTTTTTGCATTTTAACATGTTTTAAGTGATTTCCAACCCCCCCAAAAAAAAATTAGAGAAAAAAATTTTTGCAACTTTTTTTTCAACAAAATTTCGAATTTTTGGGGCATTTTTACATATTTTAAGTGATTTCCAACCTCCCCCCCCCCACGCCCCCCAAAAAAAAAATGAAGAAAAGAACTATAACTCTGTCAGCACTGTTGGCATCATATTTAATGAAGAAGATATAAGGTTCACTTGAGTGACCCAGCAGTATTGGCGGCGGAGGTTTTGCACTCTCCCAAGTGCTCCCCCTCTAGTTTATATTATTTTTGGCAAATCATTCCTTTTACTTTTTTATTTTTTTGGAAATTTACCTTTTGAGAAAATGTACATACTTATACATTCTGAGAAATTTGTACACTTTTACATTTCGAGATAAAACATGTTTTTTACTTTTTTCCATGCTTTTTAAATATATATATATATATATATATATATATATATATATATATATTTTTTTTTTTACATGCTGAAGAGTTTTATTTTGATTGCACAACAAAACCGCTTGTCGATTTATGTGTGAATACACTTTGCATTGAATAGTGTTGCTATTGTATCATAGGCAGCAATAATAGCATACATGCTATTATTGCTGCCCATTATATAATCGCTTTGTATTATTGACAGATTCGGACCAATGTACCTCTTTAAATGTTGACTGTTTCGGTAGACCACCAGTGTAAAAAAAAAAGGAGCATTTATTTAAAAGGAGCATTGAAGTGAAGACGAGAGAAGAACCTTCAGAGTTTAGGCTTTATTCCATTTGATTGAAGCCGCTTCTACGGGCACACCAGGAAATACAAACGCAGCATGGAGTACAAGCAGTAAGGTACACACGCGCAACTAATCACCGCAAAATAAATCAGTATTATATATCAATCAGTATTCTCACCATTCAACGAGCACCAAGTGAGCCGGCGACATACAACGACAATTCCCCAGGGACAAACCCCGCGGCCGAGCCGAACCTCAGCTTTATCTCTTCTGTGCTCGAGCCGGGCATCATGTGGTCACATGTCACGACCTTCCATTCACCACATTCTCCCCGTCTTTAAAATGTAACTAGAGGCCCAGCTAACGGACCAGGATTACTTCAGCGCTACAGGAGTATACATTTCAAGCAATGCGAACTATCTAATCTACAGAAGCATACATGCCAAGCACTGAGGATTATTTTGAGTTGTAGGAGCATGGTAATGAGCATCGATATATTATGTAATGAGCATATAGGAGCATGAGCATCGAGGATGCCGATAATCCCCTTTACAGATTGAGTCGGCGAGGGGGTATTATTCGTCGACCTCTCCGGGAGTAGATGGCGGTTTCACTTGAGGGAGGCTTCCGATCCTTTTGGTGAGCCTCGACTCGAGCCGGAGATGTCTCCCCGATCGCCCCCGGGTGGAACGCGGCAGCTCCGCCGTCACCCTTCTCGGGTGGAGTCCCTGGGGGAGAAACACCTGGGGAGGGAATGTCAGAGGGAGGAGTGCCAGATGGTGGTGTACCGGCGGGGGGAGTACCTGAGGGAGCCAAATGACGAACCGACACAGTGGTCTCCCTGCCATCCGGGAGCCTGACATGAGCATACTCTGGATTAGTATCGATGAGCTCGACCCCTTCCACCATGGGTTCATACTTGCTTTGTCGTACCGGGCGTTTTATGAACACTGTTCCGGGATGGGTTAGCCAGTCGGGCACCGATTGGCCATCAACATAACGCCGCTGGTGAGTAAACATTCGGTCGTGAGGAGTTGCATTGGTGGACGTGCAGAGCAGAGAGCGTATGGAATTCAGAGCGTCGAGAAGGGTAACCTCCCACCGCTCGGGCCCCAGTCCTCTTGATTTCAACGCCAGAGTTACGGCTTTCCAAATAACTCCATTATATCGTTCCACCTGACCATTACCCTGTGGGTTGTAACCCGTCGTTCGACTAGTTGCTATGCCGTGCTCTAATAGGAATTGTTTTAGCCCGGCCGACATGAAACACAGCCCTCTGTCTGAATGTATGTACGAAGGTTTCCCAAACATAGCGAAGAGGTCAGACAGACATTTCACGACAGTGCCCGAGGTCATATCCGAGCACGGAAACGCGAAAGGGAACCTTGAATACTCATCAACAACAGTGAATATGTATCTGTTGTCTGTCTCGGTCGGCAGGGGCCCTTTGAAGTCAATATTTAGTCTCTCGAAGGGAGAAGTGGCCTTGATCAGTCTGCCAGAAGCCGCACCATAGAATCTGGGTTTTAGTTCAGCACATACAGGGCATGAAGCATTCATTTGTTTAATATCTTCAATAGAATAGGGCAGGTTCTGTCTGCGTACGAAATGTGCCATTCTGGTTACCCCCGGGTGGCAAAGAGACACATGGAGGTCTTGCAAAGCCCAACTGATTACCGCCGAGCAGTAGACCCGTGAGAAGGTGTCTGCAGCAGGGTTTTCCCTCCCGGGCCGGTAAACAATGTCATAACTGTAGCAGGCTAGGTCTATCCGCCATCTCATAATTTTTTAATTCTTAATTTTCCCGTTATTTTTCCCATCAAACATGAATGCCACAGATCGTTGGTCCGTAACGAGCGTGAAGTGGTTTCCAGTAAATAATGTCTCCATTTCCGCAGCGCTTCGACGATGGCGTACGCTTCCTTCTCTATCGCTGAGTGTCTCTGCTCGCTTCCCGAGAGAGTTCTCGAGAAGAACGTGACGGGTCGCCCAGACTGATTAAGCGTAGCAGCTATGGCGTGATCTGAAGCGTCGGTCTCCACCACAAAGGGCACCGAGCTATCGATCGATAAAACCACGGAATTACTGATATCGTCTTTGAGGTTGTGGAAAGCTTTTACAACAGCGGCATCTGGTGGAAAGTTTTTGCAATGCACTAGGCGATGTATTTTCTCGGAGTATTGCGAAATCCATCTTGCATAGTAAGCGAACATGCCGATCACCCGGCGCATTGTCTGCAGGTCCTGAGGTGGTGGTAGCTCACGAAGTGGGCGCAATCGTTCAGGATCAGGCTTAATCGTGCCGTCGGCTATCGTGTAGCCGAGAAGGTCAATTGACCTTGCCGAGAATACGCATTTCTCGTAGTTGAGAGTCAGATTATATTTTCTAGCAATGCTCAAGAATCTGTCCAGATTCCTATCATGTTCCCTCTGATCCCTACCGCACACTGTGACATTGTCCACGTAAACAAAAGTGTCTTTGAGGTTTTCATCTGAGATGATGTCGCCCATAACCCGTTGGAGGCAAGCTACTCCATCCGTGACACCGAATGGTATCCTCCTGAATTGGTAGAGGCGCCTCCCTGCCTGGAATGCGGTGTAAGGTTTGTCTTCCTCTCGGATGGGAATTTGGTGATAGGCGCTTCGCAAGTCGATGGTGCTGAATACCTTATAATTGGCCACGCGTTCGACCATCTCGTCTATGCGCGGCAGGGGGTAGGCATCGAGTTGGGTAAAGCGATTGACCGTTTGGGAATAATCGACAACCATTCGTTTCTTATGGTTCTGACTGCTGGTTACTAACACCTGTGCGCGCCATGGCGAATCGCTCGGTTCTATAATTCCCTCTTCCAGTAATCGCTTGGTTTCTGAAGTGATGAAATTCATGTCAGCAGTGGTATATCGCCGCGATTTGATCGCTATCGGTTTGCAGACCGGCGACAAGTTAGCGAACAGCTGGGGGGACGTTACCTCGGCGGTGGTCAAAGCATTTAAAATTAGACGAGGCTTGCTTCCTCCAAAGGGTATTTCGACGCTCGTGTGCTGCTTGAGGACATTATGACCCAGAATTACGTCTGCGCACAAATCACGAAGCACCAGTACCCTTACATCCCGATGCGTGTACCCTTTTACGTCCAATTCGACTTTGCAGTACCCTCGTACGTGGGATTGTAGTGAGGTGGCGGCCATGCATACCGTATTGTCTGTCGGGTGGATTATCAATTTCCTGCCCTTCAGTAGCGAGCTGTTGATGAAACTTTCAGAGCTACCGGTATCAATCAGTGCCTCAGCCATATGCCCGTTAATTCGTACGTTGATGATAGCCTTGGATAGATTCCCCGGGGAGGCTGCAGTTAGTTTATTTTGCGAGTAGAGAGCCGCAGAAGTGGGTTTATTTCTCCTTAGAGTAGATTTACATACCCTGGCATAATGCCCTTTCTTGTCGCAATTCATGCATGTGGCATCTCTGGCAGGGCATTTTTGACGGGGATGCCTTTTGTACCCACAAAAGAAGCATTTACCAACCGGAGTAGCAGCTGAGGAGTTTGACGTGGCCTGTGTATCCGGCTCCTCGGGTGTTTCTCCATCCCCTATGTCTGGCTGTGTCTGTGCCAGTGGGGTTCCTTGGGTTCCCATCGTAGCAGCGTTCATTAGCAGCATCGGTGTCCCAAATGACTCAGATTGCTGCTGTGCCGTATCCATCGCTCGAGCCTGATCGACTACCTTGTCAAGAGTGGGTTGCGCTTTCTCTAGTAAGTGTTGCCGTATGTGGGCTGATCTGAGTCCTTGGATGAATGCCTCCCGTGTCGCTTCCTTTCGGTGTTCCTCGGCGCTTACGGCCCGGAAGCTGCAGTCTTTTCCCAGCTGATTCAGAGCTTGCAGGAACTGATCGATTGTCTCCCCGGCAGCTTGCCTGCGTGTGTTGAGAAGATGTCGTATGTATACCTCGTTCTTGCGCTTCACGTAGAGCGCTTGCAGCACGTCGATCGCTGCTTCGTAAGTGTCGCACTCCGAGAAGAGCCTGTACACGCCGGGCGAGACATGATTCACGAGAGCGGCGAATTTGTCAGCTCCCTCTTCGATGATGGTCAGATAGTGTGAGAAGGAACAGAACCAATGCGATCATTTCATTTCTGCGTCAGTCGCGTTTGGGTCTGCGTCGAACCTCTCGGGTTTGTAGATCTTGTCCATCGTTGGTTGAGAGAGCCGAGAAAACCAAATGGAATAAATTGAAATGAAGACGAGAGAAGAACCTTCAGAGTTTAGGCTTTATTCCATTTGATTGAAGCCGCTTCTACGGGCACACCAGGAAATACAAACGCAGTATGGAGTACAAGCAGTAAGGTACACACGCGCAACTAATCACCGCAAAATAAATCAGTATCATATATCAATCAGTGTTCTCACCATTCAATGAGCACCAAGTGAGCCGGCGACATACAACGGCAATGCCCCAGGGACAAAACCCCGCGGCCGAGCCGAACCTCAGCTTTATCTCTTCTGTGCTCGAGCCGGGCACCACGTGGTCACACGTCACGACCTTCCATTCACCACATGGAATGCGAGAATACACTTTGCAAAGTGTGAATAGTGTTGCTATTGTATCATAGGCAGCAATAATAGCATACATGCTATTATTGCTGCCCATTATATAATCGCTTTGTATTATTGACAGATTCGGACCAATGTACCTCTTCAAATTTTGACTGTTTCGGTAGACCACCAGTGTAAAAAAAAAAGGAGCATTTATTTAAAAGGAGCATTTAACAAAAAGATAACTGAGGATTAAAGAATCACAATTAAAATCCACATCTCAGGATGACAATTCAAATCTGTCTAGGCATACTTCGACGTGTTGTAATCTTTGTACACAAATACCATACTCCGATGCTGTACATTTCATCATGAAATAACCAGACTACATTACTCCCTTTAACCCGTATCACATCCCCGCAACATTGCCCCCTCTTTTCTCCGAGGTTCGTCCCGGACCTAAAGGGATAGAATCCGATAGATAAACTCGGGGTCAGCTCCGAATGACACTTGCACATTCCCACCTATTCTAATCCCACATGTATACGTTGTTTCCCAACTCTACATGTCAATAACTTTTCCTACAGATTATCTCATCATACACATACTTAACAATTATATCCCCCGGCATTCATAATCTGATAAATAAAATTTGTTGTCTCTGTCTGTATGTCCGCGTTTTTTTGCAAAGACCGCTGGGTCAACAACCACCAATTTTGGCACATAGACCAAGTCCGACCCAGGGATTTTCCTCGGCCTTAAAAAGGCCCCTTTTCCCTCTTTTTTAAATTTCTATACAATCTGTTTCTTATTACTAAGCATAATTATTCAAGCAAGGCTGTGATCCCTCCTCCATATTTACCTAAATATAAAACCTGTCTTGAACTGGGTAGTCAATCACTTTTGTGAAGTTTCCTTTTGATTGTATAAGGTTAGTTTTTCTATCCAATAAGACTGCCAAACCACATGACCGATGACGTCATCGTGTTCACATTTTGTGCAGCAATTGTATTGGATCATATTGGTAAAGTTTCACGTCGATAGGATAAGTGGTTTCAGAGAAATAATTTTAAAGATTTTTCCTTCAATCCAATATGGCTGGTTTGTAGAATGGTAGATATGGTAGAATGAAGGCCAAGGCAGAGGGAGGTGTACAAACAATGGGTGTGGGGAGGAATAGGGTTCAGGAGAAGATACATGAGTGGACAAGATGAATATAGAAGGAAACTCTCAGGAGGGAAAATTGGAAATTTGGAAGGAGAAGAGATTGGGGTTGGGGTCAACAAGGGTAGAAAAGATCATGGTTTTGGATTGGGGATGATCTGGGATTGTGACGAACAGCTGTCTTGAAGACCAGGAGGGAAGAATGAGATTGAAGAAGATGTGGAAGTTGGTTCCACAGGCAGGAAAAAAAAGAGGAACAAATGAGTGGACGTGAGCAGTGATTCTGGATTTTGGTAGTTTCACCAGAATGGGGTTGATGGTGGACCATGGATTCCTTACAGAAACCTGTGAGGGACAAAGCATGGAAAGAGGAGAGGTTGCAAGATCAGAAATGAGGTGGTAGAAGAGAAAGAGACCACCGACCTACCTGCGATGCCGAAGTGATACACTCATGGACTCAGCTTCATTGTGAGAAATTCCAATAATTCTGGAGGCCTTGATTTCCATAGTATCAAGCTGAGCAAGATGTGAGGCAGGGGATCCAGCTCAGAGGGGAGAGCAGTACTCCAGCAAGCTGCGGATGAAGGCCTTGTAAGTTGATTGGAGTTCAGGTGTCAAGGAAGGACTTTGTACGATGGAGGATTGTCAGTCAGCGGCTGGTTTTGGAGTCCAAATTTGAAATGTGGTTTACCCAAGAAAGATAATGGCTGAAAGTGAGACCCAGGAGTTTGAATGACTGAACTTATTCCAAGTGTTTCACCAGTTTGTGTGAAACACCAGAGGACATCTAAAGAAAGATGAACGGGGTCAGTTGCCATTTGAATTGACCCTGTGAAGTGAGCCGCACTGCTTGCGTGTCTGTCGGGACATCAGATGATGCTGGAGCCTCTTCCCGGAAGGCAGACAATGAAAGTAGTAGGATGAATGAGACAGGCAATTCTAGAGCCTCTTTCCTGAAGGCAGACATCAAGAGGAGGACGAATGAGGTACGCTTCCATATGGATCGCGTATGGACCGGACTCTTACGTGGACTACCTGGTGGACCCCCGGAGAGAAAGGGGCTTACAGTGAAGCAGGGGATAATGGCGTTGTTAAGGATGGGAGGGGCCATGAATGGCTATGGAATCATGAAGCCTGCAAAATGCCAATAGCATGGCTCAGATGAATAGCCTGAAATTCTGGACACCAGAAGTGAAGGCTTGAAGGGGGGTGGGATTGGTGTGACCGGAGTTAAGGGACCCAATGGGATGTGGAGATGGGGAATGACACAAAATGTGCACTGCTCTGTGATGGGCAGGTAGGGGTGGCACTACACAGCAGACCAGGGTGATACATTGATCGAGACACTGGGCGATTCCGGGGTATCGACCCTGATGCTATACGTCAGTCCTGGCAATGAAGGTGGGAGAAAAGTGAGTGGAATGCGATGCTGGGTGACTCGTGCATGGACTTGGGCGAGCAGCACAGCAGGTCCCGGGGCAGAGGGGCCTTCAGTAGAATGGGAGGACGTGCTGAAGACTGGCATGGGGGAAACGATGGAACATCTGGTGTTGATAAATAGAAGAAAAAGATCTCGAGCATAGATTCACAGGCCTACTATATGTGAAACCTTATGCATGTGCAGCCACTCGAAGCAGCAGGAAAATGCACTGTAAAAAATAATTACACATTCTCAAGCTTGGAAAAACATCACCTTGCAAAGAGACATGATTATGCACCAAAGCAAGATGTTGTAAATGTGCTAACTGTCCAGACCCAAATGTAATTCTAAATTTCTGGCTAAAACAACTTCATGCTCTTCAAAATCACTATTCTAGAACATTCAACGAACTGATCAAAGAGGAAAATGCAGTGGATGAGTGGCTTGTAGAAGGAAACACCTTTCTCATCGCAAAATCTGAACACAATTTCCCCACAAATAGTGGCCATGGGGTTTAGTGGCCTCTAAACTAAAACAAGGAGGTTCAGAGGCAGAACAAAAGTGATGTAAGAGAGTCTTTTATGGAACAATTACCACCTACTAGAAAACGCGGTCAGGTCAGGTCACGTATGGGAGCATTCATCGGAGCAGCGCATCGCTGCATCCAATTTCTGTCGGTACACACCAGACTCTCGTGAAGGCAGGTAGTCTGAGACAATCTTTGATCACATAATCACAAAAATAACAAGGAAAAGAGCAATCAGAGATTGCAAACCCTCGTCAGGACTTCTATTGAGTGGTGCATTTTATAGGTTTTCAGGTTTTTCGAATATGGCTGCCAAAGCATGTGACCTATGATGTAATTTGTGTGACTCTTTTGTTCCTCATGGATAGGCGGTCATATGTGTGGATTTTTGCCTCGATCTTTTCAGCCATTTCAGAGAAGAAGAATTTTTGAAGGTTAAAAAAAACAAAACAATGTGGCTGCCAAAATCACGTGACTGATGACGTCATCCAAAAAATTTTGCGGACCATTTTATCCCTAGATGACCCTCAAAATTTTTCATACTGATCGGATGTGGCGTTCTACATATGCAATTATGACGTAATAACGAGGGCACTTATGATGTCATAAAAAATCACACTCATTCCCCATAAGGAGTACTTGCTACGTGCTAAGTTTGAATTTTTTTCCCCTTGGTGCTGTTTCAGAGATACAGAGGTCCAAAGTTTTTCCGTTTTTCCAATATGGCTGCCACACCACGTTACCTATGACGTCATAATTATCATTGAAACATTCTACATAAGTAGTCGCACCAATGGTGAAATTTTTGTCTCAATCCGACAAGCTGTTGCGGAGAAAAACACGAAAGTTCTGTGCGGACAAAAAACATACAGACAGACAGACAAACAAGAAGACGTCATGCAGAGCACGATATTTGCAAAATCCATAAAGCAAATTTGACCTCCAAAATAATTGGCCAGTTGAATTCAGTGACCTGATATGCAAATCCTCTAAAAATTTCAACTGAATAGGATGAAAATTGAGGATTTTAGAAATACCACCTTCATTGTAGACCTTTTTTTTGGTCCATGTTAATCTCAAAAATAATTGGCCAGTTGAATTCAGTGATGACAAATAGAATTCCTCTTCAAATTTGAAGTCAATCAGATGAAAATTGACAATTTTTAGAAATTTGGCCTATGTTGATCTTTTGGCCGATGTGGACCTCAAAAATAATTGGTGGTTGAATTCAGTGACCTGATATGAAAATCCTCTTCAGATTTTACGTCAATCGGATGAAAATTGAGGATTGCAGAAATTCCACCTCAGTTGTTGACCTTTGGCATATGTTGACCTTTTGGCCTCAAAAACAATCGGCTTCGTCTTTATGACAAACTCTACCATGTGGTGACGTTTCGTGAAGATCGGTTTAAAATTGTGACCTGTTGGCGACAAACAAACAGACAGACAGACAGACAGACAGACAGACAGAGAACAACAAAATCGACTAACCGACATACTTGAAAAATCTTCGATTTTGCACGTAACAGACGGACGCAAATGCAATACCCTCTCTGAATCTTTAGGCGAGGATAACTGGAAGGGTACTCGGGAGAGCGCATAGCTCCAACACGCAATGCCTGATCCACGAGAACATATCGGGCCCAATACATTTTTGAAATATCCTGCTATATATCAGTTTAGTCCGATCTCTCAATGATGAAAAATATACTTTAAAAATTATCGGATCCGTATTCGGATCTTCACCAAAATTGAACCAATTCTTGCTTGTCTCACATCCAACATGTCCACCAAGTTTCGTCCGAATCTGTCTGCAACTTTTTGAGATATCCTGCACAGAGACTGACAGAGAGGGGTGAAAACATGACCTCCTCCACCTTCGTTGGCGGAGGTTATGAATACTGTAATGTGTATATATATATATATATATATATATATATATATATATATATATATATATATATATATATATATATATATATATATATCTATCATTATGATGTGCAGTACATATTTTGATTTAAAAAAATAAATTTGACTCATAATAATGAAAGTGGATAAAATCTTGCTTGTGAACATGAATTTTCAACTGAGTGATCAATCTTTCGCTTCAACTAATAACTTGGGACAATGACAAATTTTATTGGAATCGGTTGAGTGGTTTAGCCCCCAGGCTTGACCAAAGTTTGGCAGACAGACAGACAGATGGAAATGTCCAGAATAAGGGTTCTCTAAGAGCAGCTTAACATATCATTATGATGTGCAGTACGTATTTGATTTTTACCTTTTTTTTCGACTCATAAGAATGAAAGTGGATAAAATCTTGCTTGTGAACATGAATTTTCAAATGAGTGATCAATCTTTCTCTTCAACTAATAACTTGGGACAATGACAAAATTTTATTGATATTTGTCCCAATTGTATAAATTTTTTTCTTCTTCTTCTTTTTCCAGGACGACGTGCCTGCCTCGGTGAGAGCCTTGCGCGTTCGGAGCTCTTTCTCTTCTTTACATCACTTCTGCAACGATTCACATTCAAACCAGCTCCTGGATCTCCACTTCCTGATTTAATCCCAATCTCTGGTCTTGCAATAGGCCCCAAACCGTACAAACTGTGCGCTGTCATACGATAAGAGACATGACCATCGTATAAAAAGTTCACGAAACATGTGGTCGTTTTCTTTTTATAGGATCGGGATTGTGCAAGTTATGCTACCTGACCAAAAACAATTAAAATGTAATTAATGAAAAAGAAGCCATAGTCGACAATGCAGTCTAACCTTTGGTGGTCATGAGATCAACTCGACCTTCATAAACTATGTGAGATGATTATGCCACTATTAAACATCAATCATGTAAATGGGAGAGCAGAAGGATCTTCGACTTCATAAGAGGAATGAAGTTTAGTGCCCATTCTCATTTCTCCATGGAGTAGCTTGATTCGTTAATGGCTCCATCTTCATTGTGTTCTGGAATAGCAACATTTGCATGAAAGTCGCCTCTGGAATCGCATTGCTTGTCAGAAAGTCGAAGAAATGTAACTTACTGATGTGTGCGACGGTGAGTGACACATCCAGTGATACAGTTCCGCTAAGTCGTGCCAATTTCTGGTGACATTCATAATCAGATTTCTCCAAACATTACTCTCCTGCACAACTTCCCGAAGCCTGGCTGAGAAAGCTTGGTTGTAGCCTTTACCCCATCCATGACATCGAGCAGACTTGTAATGGTGGATAAAATCAAACTTTCAATTTTTGGACAAGGACATTTAACAAACCATCCAAATACCTTTTTAATCCTGTGACTTTTACTTGTTGCAGGTAGTTCAGTAAGTCGTCATCACATAGATTATGGCAAAGTTTTCATTGTGAGTTTCCTTAATTGCTTTGTACCCTGTTTGCTAATTGCACGAGCAACACTATAATTACAAATTGGATAATATACCTCCTTTCGAGACTCTTCAGCTTGTTCCAAGTCGAGCAAGTTTATTTCAAATGACCAATTGTAACCTAAATCATGCATATCAATAACCGAAGTTATATTACCATTTACCACACATGATCAACATGTACACTACCTCGTTTATAAAGGTGAACCTCAGATGTGCCCCTAAATGTTGTAATTCTGGAGGAAATTGATTCTGTTATTGTACTTTGAGAATAGAGAACAGTTGTGTTTCATGGAACGCAGTATATTGCTATTTGTAACAAAATGTCAAGCCTCACGAAATGGGTTAGATATTGTGACGTCCACGGGACTTGAACAGCCCCACCAACGTAGAATGAGCCGAAACGATGGAGGCGATTTATTTGTTTATAACCCAAACATGGCGGTTCTAATCGCGCTACCGCAAACGGGACGAGGAAGGTGGCACGAGTCACTTTTCACTGAGTTGATGATGTTTATTTGTTTTTTATAATTACCAGAAATAACAAGACTCGGCAAGAAGAGGGATCCGGGGCGATTTGACGGGATGGTGTGGGATCGGGCGTGGGGAAAAACACAGACAATTCCAATGAATATACAGATCTCAAACCTCTAAGGCGCCAAACACACACACACACACACACACACACACAAAACGTAGCTATCTCTGGTGGTCAGGCTGGACCGTGGTGTGGACGCAACTGTCCCTGGATCGGCGCCGGATGAGCTGGCCTTGCTCTCGCCAGGGGGGGCAGGAGAAACCGCAGTGCTGTCAACCTCCTGGTCCTGGCCCAAGTCCGCCCACAGCCGCCAGGGAACCAGCTCCCGCGCCAAGCCGCGAGCAGGAGAAGGAGGCAGGTCCGCCCGCTGCCCGACCCCGTACTCCGAGTCAGCAGAACCCCAGAGCCAACCGAGGCGAGGCACGAGGCTCGGCAAGGCTCCCAGACACAATCAAGAGCACGATCGACTCAGCACTGCAACCAGGACGCTCTCTGCCGCCACAGCTTCCACACCAAAAAAACACGATCGTTCTGGTTGTAATCTTCTTCTTCTTTCTTTTCGACCCCGAACAGAACCTTTTTATCCTTCGTCCTCGTCACTCCCAATCGAGCCGTTTATTGGCCCACCGCCATCGCCTTCCGCCAATCGTGATCACGGGGCGGAGCCATCCGCTGCACTGTCCTGTGATGTCACGGCCAGTCTTCAGAGAATACCAAAAGGGGTTTACGCAGACACACTTACCCTATCCCGTGTCCCTATCTAATTACGTGACATTTATCATTTCCCCCTTGAAGAAATGAACATTTACTAGACAACTTATCACCACTGAATTGCTACTTATTACATCGAGATCCTGATAAACTCGAACAGCATGGCATACCTAATTAAACATCCTAATTACCCTTTGAATGCATACCCCCCCCTCAAACGTAACACTGCCCCCTCCTCTGGTACCGCAGCTCCTGCAAGGTATATCACAGGCGCCACCGTACCAGCCTTAACACTTACTGACTCACACCTAATTAACCTAACGAAATAAAGTAGGAGGGGCAATGGGCAGCGAGTCGCAGCTAACTTACCTATCCTGCTTAATGTACTACCCCCTTATGGCCTTATCCTCGCCTAAACAATCATTCGTTTTTGTTTTTTTTATTTTATTTTATCACATGAGAGCACTGAGCGAAGTTGCACTCCATCCTCCGGATCATCGCTCTTGCCCAGCACTCTTCCAGTGATCTGGGGAGGGGAAACAAAAGGTTCCACAAAAACACAACACTTATACTTTACATTCCTACTCTAAGCCTTAACGACACTATTCACAGGATATTTACACTTGACCACCTCCCCCAGTGGATGCTAATAGACCCAGCGTTACCTGGGGAGCCAATTTTCAAATTTGCTTGCCCCAAAATTATGTGGACATCATGCCCTTGCTGCACCTGTCAAGTTGTGCGGGATCGGGTGGGACTCACACATCTTCACAACACTCACACCATGGTCATCATCACATTTCTAGGTCATGGTCCTCATTTTAATCATGCAGGCTGAACCCCGTCATGGCCGTGGGGTGGGTTACCACAAGATGATGGGGGCATCTCAGGTGCAACCATGCCAACAGGTAAGCTTTAGTCCAACCCGGACGTTTCTCCGCCCCGCTCCCTTTGATTCCCCCCCCCCCCCCCCGGTAGCCATCAGCTCTAATCCCGTACAACACTCTGGAAGGGGTCTCACTGGCTCCTCTGGCCTTCCTGGGTCGCCAAGGTCCTACCCGCCTTGGTCGCCCAACCAGACCCTCTCCCAGTTGGCTCCAGACACTGTCACCATTAGCCACCAGGTGGTGAATCTCCTTGAAGGGGGTCGCAATTAATGCTCACCGTAAGCTTCAGCAATCCCTGTGGACAAGCACATCATCCCCACCCACAAAACCCACATGACTCCCCCACCCCATCGGCCTTACATGTGACACCTGCATTTCTAACACTTCACCGACCATGACCTTCCCTGTTACCACACCATGCCCAATAAAAAAAACAATGTGTGCACCATACATTTCACTTCTTCACTTAAAACAACTCACACAGCACTTCTCACCCGATCCACGCACCAGCCATTGGACAGCCACGTGTGCCCGCTTTGTTACCAATTACCCACTGTCCCGATTGTCACTCTAAAACCCAGCAGAACTTACAAACCCATGCCAATTTTCCCACAATTCATTTTTTTCCACTAAAGGAGGCACTTTTCCACAATCTCACCAGCCGTGCATGGCCCTATATGCTCAGCCCGATCTAGTCTCCCGGACCCCCGACAGTGATTTCCGGACTCGACCTATGTAAGGGCACCTCGGATAGACCTGGCGGTTCAGCAGGAGGATTCATCCTCTGAAGCATTTGGGTAATGCCAATTTCTCCCAGCCCCCCTCCCTGATCCTGGATCTCCGCCTGTCGGACCGTCACCGATGGCCTCTCTGGAACCCGACCCGGCCGACTCCACGAGGCCAGCCTGGCCGCGCACTTGGCCGCTCGGTGAACAGTGGGTGGATCCTGTAACTCCACTAGCGCTCGGACCTCAGGGTCCGGAAGAGCAGCTAAAAATTTCTCTAGTGCCAGTCTGTCCCACACCTCCACTGTACGGTCCCGATACGCGATTCTGACTGATTGGTAAATGTCCTGTGCCAGCTCCTGCACTGTCTCACCCGGCTTTAATCTGCGGTGCTGGAGCTGAGCCCGCACCAGATCACAGTTTGCCGCGAACCCAAACCGACGGCTCAACGCCTCGCAAATGTGGGAGCTGGTCAACATCCCCTCCACGATCACGTTTAACACGTCTGCGGCTGGTCCCCGCAACTTTGCCACCAAATTCCCTGTACGTTCCTGCTCATTTCACCCGTTTAGTCGGGAAATGCACTCAAATTGCGTCAGAAAAGCTAACTTCCCGGGTGAGATTGCGGTAGCATGTGTCGGGGTGGTGCTGAGGCGTCATCCAGCAGATGGCGGTCTCTTTGGGTTAACCCAAGGTGGATCCTATGGGTAGGTGCCTGGAATGTCCTATTGCCAAAGAGACGATGATCACCTGTCTGTGTTATCATCCGAGTTCAAGCGTTTGAACATCGGTATTGCAGCACTTTCTGAGGTTCGGAGACCGGATAGTGGCGAGATCATGGTGGGTGGTTACACCTACTTTTAGTATGGTCACTATGATGGTTATCATGCCCAAGGAGTTGCTGTAGCTGTGTCCAATAAGCTGACTCCAATGATGATTGAGGTCACACCGGTCAACAAACGAATTATGAGACTAAGGATTCGTCACTCCTTGGGTGTCATTTACCTGGTCTCGGTATATGCTCCGACTGAGGTGAGTGATCTCACCGTAAAGGATGCATTCTATGCCACACTCGAGTCTCTGGTTGAACAGTGCTCCAGGCACGATACTCTTCGGGTCTTGGGGGGATTTTGATGAATCGACTGAAACTGATAGGGATGGTTATGAGACAAGTTGGGCCTCATGGGTCTGTAACTGTGAACCAGAATAGCACTAAGTTCCTTGACTTTGCAAGATGTCATGGAATTAGGGTGGTTAGTTCATGGTTTCAGCGCCCATAAGCTCATCGCTGGACTTGGTATTCCAACACTGGTGGTGTGGCAAAGGAGATTGTCCATGTGCTCATTGATGGTCGTTGGAAGATGATCCACAACTGCAGGGTCTACCGGAGTGCTCAGTTCCTCAATGCCGACCACAAGCTTGTGGTAGCAACTTTGAAGTTGCAGCTTAAATACAGGAGAATGGTACCAGTCCAGCCTTGGCTGAATGTTGGAAAGCTCAAGGATGAGAGGGTAGCTGAAGAGTTTGTAAACAGGCTGAATGGAGATTTGGGGGGTCTGGGTGCTTTGGGGAATCCTGAAGAGTTGTGGAGTGCCTTCAAGACTACCATACTGATGTTGCTGGTGGATGTCTTGGAACTCACCATTAGGTGAAGAAGAATGTTGTCTCTCAGGCATCATTGGATACCATTGACCAGAGTTGCAGGGTTAGGCTTAATGGCAGAGTTGAGCTGTTCAAGGAGTTGAGACATAAAACTGTACGTGTGCTGAGGCTGGACAAGGAGGCCTATATGCGAGGAATCTGTGAGGGGGTAGAGCATCACCTGTGGACAGGTGATTTTCGTCCTGCTTACAGGGGAATCTGCACATTGCGCTCCTCCAAGCCCGTACCTCGGTGTACTGCAATTAGAGTGGAGGATGGCGGGCTCTTGACATCGGAGTCCGTAGTGAAGGCCCGCTGGGCCGGTTACTTTGAGCGGCTGTACAAGAATGATCCACCACCTGTTGAGTTGGATGTCTGGGGTGTTACTATCCCGATTGCTGACCCTCCAATCAACTGTGATCCACCTTGATTTCTGGAAACACAGGCTGTGGTGAACCAGTTGAAATGGGGTAAAGCTCCTGGGATCTGTGGCATCCATGTTGAACTTCTCAAGGCTGGTGGGAAATGCTGCACTCGTGTCATTGCATGCAGTTCTGTGCTCTACCTGGAACACAGGCATCATCTGAATGGAATGGAAGAGGAGTCTTGTTGTCCCTCTCTGGAAAGGGAAGGGTGATCACCAAGACTGCAACAAATACCGAGGCGTGATGCTGCTCTGAGTGCCGGGCAAGGTCTTTGCTCGGATAATTATTATTGATAGTGTGTGCTACCATCTGCTTGAGCACCAGCACCCAGAGCAGTCAGGCTTGACACCAAAGAGGTCAATGATTGCTTGAGGGATGGCCAGATGGATGCCCCAAACCATGACAGAACGTGGATGCAGCAACGCACTGCTCTGGCGCATGGTCCCATACCTGACCTGAACATGGCAGTTAAATATATAACATTGCTGATTACCCCGTGATATAACACCCCGTGATTTTCCTACTATTATCAGAGTGGGGGTCCCAAAGGCTTTGCCCGAATAGCATTATCTGGTGAGCTGCCCTGCAGAGGGAAGCTGCAGGGGCGGTCCTCCCGCAGAGTGCGTTTTCAATTTTTTTTGCATTTTTGTGTATTGCGGAATGAAGGATTCTACAGTGGCTGGAGTGCAAATCCTTCCACCAACCTCCTAAAAAAAAGGAAACCAACTGCAGGAGGATGTCCGCAGATACAGTTTGGCACTAGATATGGATGGCCGTGGGCTCACAAGGAGCTCCTCTGCCCTTTAACAGGTTTTCTTTTTTAATGCAGCTGGGTTTCTATATCATACACCCTCCTCACCAGAAAACCTGGTGGGGGAGACGGTTTAGTCGCCGACAACCCGACCATGGAACAGGTTAGTGCAGGTTTACATGATACCCGTAGCAAGTCACAGATCTAATCTAGCCTGACCTGACAAGCAAACTGCTCGAGAGATCCATGTTCTGTAAAATCATTTGAGAGCATTTAAAAAATTAAAACCCATGCTATCTACCGAGCAAAGGCCTGCCTGCATGCATGTCCCAACCCATACGCATTCCTCCAGCCTGCTCGCATGAAGGCACTCGAAAAGCCCATGTCCGACCTCCATGTGGGCTGTATACATACCTCTTCATTTTGAGTCATGGCTGACTATTAACATATTGCAGAAACTATTAGTGTATTTATATTATTTTGTCATGAAAGCAGATCGCACAAAACAGGAAAAAGAAAAACTGCCTACATAATTGCCGGAAAAAAAAAGGACTCCTATCGACTCTATCATCATGGATTTTGCAAAAGCAGGTTAGAGAGCATAGCATTGCACCAAATGAAGATCCACTTTCTGCACATTCCATAATATTCTGTTCACTAAATAGAATAATCCAAACAGTAGGAAACTTAATGTTAATTTTTATTCCGTTCGTTTTTTTGTTTTTTTTAGCAATTATGCAAAGATTGGTATTTCCATCAGCGAAGCAACGAGTCTTACTTATAGTGGATTTGAAATGAACAACCAAGCAGCTTGGTGAGTGCTCGCGAAGTGGCGTAAGCACTCAACCAAGCACTCCAACAGAACACCTGGCTTAGCAAGTGATTACCCATTGCCGTTGGTTATATAAACCCGTGCATCCGGAAACGCCCATGCAATTGCTGAATGAGACGAATGAACACTTTTTGATTTTTCACAGTCGGAACTGCTGCTACGAGTTCAAATCAGGTGCTTAAATTTTGTAATTCGGCTTAATTTAACAGATTCTCGAGGTTATGGCATGCGCAAAAATGAAATAAAGCCACGACTGCTGCCATCTCCGGGCGTTTATAAGCATTGCAATGTACCCAGCGATTCGTCGGTATGATCAACAGGCATTCGGTAATATGAATAAGGAAAGTGAAAAAAAAACTTTGTCATGGCCTGTTCCAAGTCAAGGCATGGTTGATCAGGCCAAAAACATGGCAGAATTCAAACTCCGGCGAGGTAACCCAGGAAACACCTTAAAACCCCATATCGAGCAAAGTGGCCGAGGATCGCCTAATGAAGGATATAATTAAATAATTCCGTTAATTATCTTCAAAAGGGGTGTTTTAGTTAACCCAAACACCCAATTTTCACTCATGCGCTTCCTTGGAGTTCCCTTAGTATGCACGCAAAGTTTCAGGCTGCTACGTTTCATGGTTTTGGACTTATGGAGGAGACACACTGACATACGCACACATTGTGACATTTAATAGTATCGACTGGGGTTTACATAACTGGTACTCAGGTACTCATGCGCGGAAAAAAATATATAAATGCGAACTTAAAAGATGCTGCGAAAGCTCAAAAGCGTACGAACACAACAGAGGCTTTTGATGGAAGGTTTTGTCAGCTTGTGAAGGTGAGATTATTCCGTGATAATTCTGATAATTGATAAGATTATAATTTACAAGAAGGGCACTCGGTAGAGCGCATACCTCCCACCACGTAATGCCTGATCCACGATAACATATCGGGCCCAATACATTTTTGAAATTTCATGCTATACAGTACTATATCGGTTTTACCTCTATCTCTCAATGGTGAAGAATCACTTTAAAAATTAAATAATTCTTGTACCCAGATTCGGATTCAGATCTTCACCAAAATTGAATCAATTCTTCCTTGTCAACCTGAACACTATGTTTCGTCCGAATCCGTCCACAACTTTTTGAGATGTCCTACACACAAACAGACAAACAAACAGATGGACAGAGATGAAAATATAATCTCCACGTTCTGTGGCAGAGGTAATTAGAGGGGGAGCACTCGGGAGAGTGCAAAACCTCCGCCGGCAATACTGCTGGGTCACTCAAGTGAACCTTATATCTTATTCATTAAATATGATGTCAACAGTGCTGACAGTTATAGTTCTTTTCTCCATTTTTTTTTGGGGGGGGGGGGGTTGGAAATCACTGAAAACATGTAGAAATGCAAAAAAAAGAAATCGAAATTTTGTTGAAAAAAAAGTTGCAAAAATTTTTTTTTTCTTTAACAATTTTTTTTTTGGGGGGGGGGGAGGGAGGTTAGAAATCACTTAAAATATGTAGATATGCAAAAAACAAAAAAAAATTTCCCTAATTTTTTTTTGGGTGGGGTGGAAATCAAAAACATGTAGAAATGCAAAAAAAAAACAGTTTTTTTTTCCTCTAAATTTTTTTGGGGGGTTGGAAATCACTTAAAACATGTAGAAATGCAAAAAAAAAGGTTTTTTTTCTCTAAATTTTTTTGGGGGGGTTGGAAATCACTTAAAACATGTAGAAATGCAAAAAACAAAAAATTTTCTCTAACAATTTTTTTTGGGGGGGGTGATAATTTTTTGGGGGGGGATTGGAAATCACTTAAAACATGTAGAAATGCAAAAAAAATCTTTTTGGGAGGGGGTAACAATTTTTTGGGGGGGTGGGTTGGAAATCACTTAAAACATGTAGAAATGCAAAAAAAAATTTCTCTAACAATTTTTTTTTGGGGGGGGGGGGACCAAGTCCAAAATTTAATGGCATGATCCTTGGACCAGACCTAACCCCCCACCAAGTTTCGTTGAAATCCGTCGAGGAGTTTTTCCGTAATACTGTTCACAAACAAACAAACAAACAAACAAACAGAAAGGGGTGAAAACAGTAACCTCCATCCATCTTCGAAGATGGCGGAGGTTAACAAGTTATATTGCATGTTTATAACTTATAAGATATATATATATATATATATATATATATATATATATATATATATATATATATATATATATATATATATATATATATATATATATATATATTGTTGCGGAAATGGCCCTTAGTGTGCTATTAAATATAGGATTAGCCCAGACACCCATTAAATGCATGTTTAACCAGGTTGTTCGGTAAATGGACGCTACATGTGTGTCGAGAGGTGGAGGATGCATGTTTATTGTTCGTACATTGGTGGTGGACCGAGAGGTTCTTCTTCTTCCTTCCTCTCTCTCTCTGGATATGGCTCTGCCCAGTCGGCTGAGGGCGAGTGGCCTAGAAAAGGAAGTGAAACTGAAGGGAGGAGCCAGGGGGCTTTGAGGCGAGCGAGCGAAGGAAAGGCAGTGGTGGATCTGCCGGGAGAGAAACTGAACCTGAGCGCGCCGAGTCTGCCATTTTTGGCAGTAAGAGAGGCTGTGCCTGCACGTCGAGTCTGCCTTTTTGGCAGTGGGAGAGGCTGCCTGCACGTCGAGTCGGCGATTGACTCTTATGAGGAGGTCCTTGACACGTTTGTCGATCCGCCTGCCGATCCGCCTGTGGAGCCCAACACCTCGATTTGGCCTTCTCTGCTGAACAGGCCAGGCCTGGACTTGTATGCTGGACCTTGTGAAAAGCCAGCTGGAGCATACCACCGTGGATCTTTCCCTCTGGTGCAGTCGACCTCGCGGGGTCTGAACGCGCAAGAGTGCGTATGTGAGGGCTGCGACACATGGACGAGTGCCATTTTGCCATGTGCGTGTTTGAGCTTGGGCACTCGAATCCGTAGACATCGGCTTGTCACGAGCCACATTCGGGCTTTGACACTTTCCTCTCGTCCATAAAACATCACCAAGTACTCTGTGTCTTGTCTGCATGCTGTCCATGTCTTGTCTGCATGTCGTTTAAGGTTTATCTCATTAGGGTCCCCTTCGAAACCCGTAATCTGAAGCTCCCTAGTTAATAACGGGTTATAGATTAATTATAACATTGTCGTGAATGCTCTGCTTGTGTCGTGTTCCCCGATGTGTCCCCAATAAATCTGGCTGATTCGTATGAAGTTGCTGCTTTGAATTAATTTGTGCCGCGCCGAGGATCAATCCGCTCGATTTGGATATAAACTAAAATGGTTACAGACTGGCAGAATTCGCTCGGTCTCTGACAAAACCAGTCTGTAACCGGGGTCTATTTCCCCGACTGGTAAGGTCCAGGGGTATGTTGGTATCGCGATTCGAGACGCGTGACTTGAGGCCTGTGCCGAACCAGCCGGCGTGAAAACCCCAGAGACGGCGGTGGTTAGGGTGGCGCCTAATCTGTAACATTTGGCTGTCGAGAGTAGGGTGCGAAAACCCAAACTGGTTACGGACAGAGATGGGCGTTCTGAGAGAGAGAGAGAGAGAGAGAGAGAGAGAGAGAGAGAGAGAGAGAGAGAGAGAGAGAGAGAGAGAGAGAGAGAGAGAGAGAGAGAGAGAGAGAGAGAGAGAGAGAGAGAGAGAGAGAGAGAGAGAGAGAGAGAGAGAGAGAGAGAGAGAGAGAGAGAGAGAGAGAGAGAGAGAGAGAGAGAGAGAGAGAGAGAGAGAGAGAGAGAGAGAGAGAGAGAGAGAGAGAGAGAGAGAGAGAGAGAGAGAGAATACCGAAGAGTAAGATGCATACTAAGCTGAGAGGTGCTTTCAAAATCGGAGTGGTGCTTGGGAAAGCAGACGAGCACACTCGGAGCTGACATGTTTTTTGTTTTTTTTCGTGAGTACCAAACCATTTCTGCTTGTATTCATTGGAGAACCAAATATAAAAAAATTATGTGAACCCCTGAGTATTGAGGAGTGTAGCACAGTGAATGTCATACATTCATCGTGTTGCTTATTCAATATGTATTCCATTAATGTGAGTGCCGTCCATGACTTACCCTTTTCTTTCCCACCCCAACTACACTATGAGATATCTGATGACGTAGCTGCACATGCAACACAGGGCAGATTTTTTTTTGTGTAATAAGTCTTGGGTATTCTTTCTTATTAAATCACAAGTTGTATCTCCCATGATCTATACCAATAAAAGGCAATGTAGATGTGTGTGTCTCCTCCATAACTCCAAAACTATAAAACCTAGCAGCCTGAAACTTTGCATGCAAACTAAGAAAACTCGAAGGAATTGCGAGAGTGAAAATTATGTTTGGGTTAATTAAAACACCCCCTTTGAAGATAATTAATTGCCTTATTTAATTATACCCTTCATCAGGCGATCCTCGGCCACCTCGCTCTCTGTGGTCTGAAGGCGTTTCCTGGGTAACCTCGCTGGGGTCTTAAGCCGCCATGTTTTTTGGCCTGCTCAACCTCACCCTTTGTTGGAACAGGGAACAACTTGGAACAAGCTGTTCGTCATAGCCACAAATTCCTGGGTACATTGCGATGCTTATATACGCCCAGGGATATCAGTGTTCGTTGTTTTATTTTATTAACCTCCGCCATCTTCGAAGATGGATGGAGGTTACTGTTTTCGCCCCTTTCTGTTTGTTTGTTTGTTTGTTTGTTTGTTTGTTTGTTTGTGAACAGTATTACGGAAAAACTCCTTGAAGGATTTCGACGAAACTTGGTGGGGGGGGTATGGTCCAAGGTTAGGTATGGTCCAAGGATCATGCTATTAAATTTTGGACTTGGTCCCCCCCCCCAAAAAAAAATTGTTAGAGAAAAAAAAATTTTTTTTTTTTTGCATTTCTACATGTTTTAAGTGATTTCCAACCCCCCCCCCCCAAAAAAAATTCTTAGAGAATTTTTTTTTTTGCACTTCTACGTCTTTTAAGTGATTTCCCCCCCCCCTAAAAAATTACCCCACCCCCAAAAAAATAGAGAAAACATTTTTTTTTGCATTTCTACATGTTTTAAGTGATTTCCAACCCCCCAAAAAAAATTGTTACCCCCCAAAAAATTTAGAGAACATTTTTTTTTTGCATTTCCACATATTTTAAGTGATTTCCAACCCCCCCAAAAAAAATTGTTACCCCACCCCAAAAAAATTAAAAAAAATTTGTGCATTTGTACATGTTTTAAGAGATTGCGAAGCGCCCCCGCAAAAAAAATTGTTAGAGAAAAAATTTTTGGAACTTTTTTTTCAGCAAAATTTCGATTTTTTTTTTTTTTTTACATTTTTACATGTTTTAAGTGATTTCCAACCCCCCCCCCCCCCAAAAAAAATGTTGGAGAAAAGAACTATACCTCTGTCAGCAGTGTTGACATCATATTTAATGAATAAGATATAAGGTTCACTTGAGTGACCCAGCAGTATTGCCGGCGGAGGTTTTGCTCTCTCCCGAGTGCTCCCCCTCTAGTTTCCACATATGCGTTCGCCACAATTATCTCCTAAAATAAAAATAATTACAAATTTGAATCTCCAGAATCGAACTTACAAGCAGTTCTGACTCCGAGAAAAGTGTCAATTTGTTCAATTCAGACATATGTGACATTTTGGACTTCTCCGCGAGGTGTATGTTTAATATGACCGTTCGGTGATTGCCAACTGCGTGCCAAGGGAGCCGTTTCATATCGACCGTTTCCATTGGAGTACTTGCTTGAACGCTTAAGCCACTTGGCGAGCGCTTTCCAAGCTGCTTGGTTGTTCTCTTCGGGAAAAAATACACGTGCTTTCAATCTCACATCAATTTGACATAAGTTTCCATCTTTGTTGGGTCCCGCGGTGCCATGCCGTGGGTGCCTCTGGGGGTGTCTCAGCCACTGAAAATGTGCAAGGATCGCTTTGTGTGATCTCCATTTGTAATCCACCTCTCACTTCGACATCGACACTTATTGAAAAAAAACAATAAGGTCCATTTGACCAGGTGTTCTCCATGTTTGTTTTAGCTGTGAAGGCACAGAGTGTGGATCGACTTTTTGTATCCTGTGACTTGGTACATTTTTGAATTGAATTTCCCTCTCTCTCTCTCTCTATCGAGTGCAGCTTGTGGCTGCTGGTTGCATCAGTGGTTGAGACGCAGCTATTCCGCTGATGCAGTGTCCCCCTTACCAGTACACTGGTGCTCATTTTGCCGACCTCAGAAGGATGACAGGCTGAGTCAACCTCCTGGTGTATTAATTCAGCGGCCAACGGGGCTTGAACTCAGGACCCAAGGATCCCAAGCCACCACCATAACCACCACGCTAACTAAGGGATGGTTTTTAATATCTCCGTGAGGTTCTTCATCATCATTCCCGTTGCTCCAACTGTCACTGGTACAACTTTGGCATTCTTCAGCTTCCAGGATATTTCCATGTCATTCTTGAGGTCTTTGTATTTGGTCATTTTCTTTATTTCTACATCGTTTAGTCCAAAATTACTGATATTAACACCTCAATGAGCAATGCCTTCTCTCTTTTTTTTGTCCCAAACTGTGATATCTGGTCACAATGCTTTGTTTTCGATGTTCACACTCGATCGGAACATTAGGTCGTACGTGAGCGGTACTTCCATGTTTTCAGTTCATGCTTTTGGTTTATGTTCCCACAAATTTTCTGGAACTGGGATATCAAAGTTTTTGCAGATGTGGCTTTTGTAACATTACAAACTGTTATGTCATTGTGTGTCCAGCTATTCTGACATGAGATTTTTTTCTGTATGTGTTCGGTCATTAAGCATAACATATCACTCCCTTTGCTAACGTCACCTCCACCACTCACCTACCTCCTTTTTTTCTCCCCCCCCCCACCCCACACTCTCTCTGTCTGTCCCCTCCTCACTTCCTCCTGCAAATTAAATGCAGCACTCTCCTCCCACCTCTCTCTCTCTCTCTCTCTCTCTCTCTCTCTCTCTCTCTCTCTCTCTCTCTCTCTCTCTCTCTCTCTCTGTCTCTCTCTCACCCCTCCCTCCCACAGTGTAAAGCAACATTTTGTGAGGCGTTGCTGTCCCCACCTCCACCCCCCTTCTTCGCTCTTCTCCTCTTTCTAGCTTCCCCCTTCTTCACCCACTCTTCGTTTTCCCTCCCTCGTTTCCCTTCCCTCCCTCCTCTCTCTCCCTTTCTCTTTCTCCACCCTCCTCCCCTTCAGACCACCGTCAGTGAAGCGACGGGTTGTATTTGCTTGTATGTAAATAATAACACACGATAACATATTCCTGTTGGATCGTGGGAGGTCATGGGACTTGTTGAAGGAGTCGTGTCAGGCGCCATCTTTACCGCTATTGTTATGTGTACAGATGTATGTGGTGTATGTTTTCACTGTGCAGGCTCTAATTTCCGGAATAGAAGGTAAATGTAATTAAGTGAGCAGCTAACGTAACTTGATGGGTGTTGGTGTAATGTTGGCCTGACCTGTGTATTGCTATCCAGTTAACACTCCAATTTCATTTGGACCATTTTGGGAATAACATGAGTTTCATGTGTTGGGAATCAAGGTAAAAGAGAATCAATAGGAATTTGTCCTTTTTATTTAGTCAATACTAGCAAATACAACCCGTCACTTCGCTGATGGGGTTATTAAGGGTTGGATTGGGGGGGGTGGAGGGAGAGAGAGGGAGGGAGGAAACAGGGTCAGAAAGAGTGAGAGAGGGAGAGCGGAGTGGGAAAGGGATTCCAGCAGATGAAACACCCAGTTTAATGTCCATCCGAAGGACGGCACACACAGTGATGAATCACCCTGCCTGTGAAACACCAGGATGACAGTTTAGAGCTGGGTCGGGATTTGAACCCTGGTTAGACAGCTTAGAGTGAGCATGCCTACCTCTCAGCTTTCTTGCCATGATGTGGTGATTTGTTACTTCATAACAACTGAAAACATTTTTTACTCATTGTGATTATATAATTTATTTTGCCTTCCGACCTCCGGTATCGAACCGCGATATCGTCATTCATTGAAGCTTGAAGAATGCGTACTCAATGGCTTCACCAAGCAATCCACAAAACAGTTGAAGGAACTTTTAAAAAACGAAACATTTCATTTTTATTTGTATTTATCTATGCCAAGGTTCCGTACGAACATGTGGAGTGGAAAGAGGGAGGGTTTCAACTTGCATTTGGGAAGGGGACTTGAGGGAAAGTGGGAGGGGGGAGGGGTTGACCCATTAGCTCGCATTAGTACAGGATTGAACAAAATGGGGTATGTTAATACAGCACGTTCAAACAGGATAGGAATACCACCCGTCACTGTCAAACAGCATGTACTATTTTATACATTAGGTATAACATGCTCTGCCCTTGAGGTATCCACTCTGGAACTAGAAGTATCTGAGGCGAGGGTTACATTTTAAACTTTGGAACACATTTTTATTTTGGACTTCTTTACTTTATCATATGTAATATTATTTTCAAAAACGACAAAAATGGTCAATTACACTGCCGTTGACTGTCTTGCCACGGCTTATGTGGTGGAAAACAACTCAATTTCCACTCAGGCTCACGCATACAAAAGAGAATCTATAATTTCGCATATACGGAGGAAGAACATTCAATGATTCATTGAAGCATTCAAATGATCTCCATGAACAAGTTGCCGGAAGCAATCCCTCTTATACTCGTTTGACAGACAAAAAATGGCAGGATGAGACATTTGGCAATTCAACTATGGGAAGGGCTGATATGCACAAGGTGAAAGTTTGCAGTATGCATTCTCAAAACCCCCAGCCTGTTTCCATGCAGTGAGCAAGACCTTTTCCATCATTAGATACTATTATACTTTACTTGTATGTTCATTTATATCCCTATGGAGGTCAAAAGACTGTCGGGGGAAAAGGAAAATTTTACTGACAGTCAATTCGACTCCAGTACAGAAGTAAAACCTTATTTTATACTGTGTTCAATTAAAAGCAACAAGTGAATGTAATTGAGAATAAATGAAAATAATTATTTTTCCTCCACACTTACAAACAACGGTTGAAAAGGAATGTCGGGCTTGGCAAGCGATTGGTGATGTTTACAGTGATTCGTGGGTATGAAGATTAGCGATTCGTAAATATGAAGCTCTTGTCGTGCAGAAACCATTGTGACCTGTTCCAAGGCAAGGGTTTTTTTTGTTAGGCCAAAACAAAATGGCGGATTCATCTCCTCCCTCCCACCCCTTCCTCCTCTTTCTCCCTCCCCTGCTTCTTCTCTCTCCCACTCCTCCCTCGTCTCTCTCCCACCCCTACCTCCTCTCTCCCCTCCCTCCTCCTCTCCTTCGGCGTGGGTATTGTATTTGGGCCTGTTTGGCTGTTTGTTTGTCTGTGTATTTGTGTGTATGTTTGTTTGTCTCTTTCTCCACAACCACATGTCAGATTGAGACGAAATTTTCACCATTGGAGCAACTGCTCAAGTAGAATTTTTCATGATAATTATGACGTCGTAGGTGTCGTGATATGATAGCCATGTTGGAAAAATGGGAAAACTTTGGACCTCTGTATCTCTAAAACCGCACCAAGGAAAAAATTGAAACCTGGCACATAGCAAGTACTCCTTGTGTGGAATAAGTATGATTTTATGACGTCATAGGTGCCTTTGTTATGACGTCATAATTGCACGTGTGGAATACTACATCTGATCAGAATGAAAATTTTTGAGGGTCATCTCAGAATAAAATGGTCCACAGAAAAAATTTTGATCACATCATTGGTCATGTGATTCAGCAGCCATGTTGTTTGTTTTTTTTTAAACCTTCAAAAAACTTCTCTGAAATGGCTGAACAGGACGAGACAAAACTTTACAAGTTTTACCACCTGTCCATGAGGAACAAAAGGTGCACACACATGATGTCATAGGTCACATGGTTTGGCAGCCAGATTGAATTTACCCTAAAACCTATGTAAAAATCTTCTCCATAACAGTTGGACACATCAAGGGGAAACTTCACACAAATTTTCCACAAGTCATGGGTGTACAAGTTTGTTAAGGAATAGGTCACCATGGGTTGACAGATATATTGGATTGAAGAAAAACATTAAATGTTTTCTCTTGAACCGCTTAATCAGTCAACATGAAAATTCACAATTATGATCTTGTAGTGATGAGGAATACATGTTTTAAATTTAAACTTGATTGGACGCATGGTCGGGAAGCCATAAATATTTCATTTTTATCTGTATTGTTTTTTTTTTTTTGTATTTTTTAAAGAAGGCTCACTTGACTGCCTGGATGGGTTTGAGGGTAGAGGAATTGCAGCTAAAATGTGAATCCTATCCAGGTTCCTCCTAATGACTTCATCTTTTCTTTTTGCTTGTTTGGGTTCCTTCTGATTACTCCAATGCAGGACTGCACCTACTTAGGATTTGAGTAGACTTAGCACCTACTCACCATTTGATTTGAATTGAATATATTTTTATCCAATTCTAAATTAAATTGAAAAATAATAATAATAACGTTATGATTCAAGGTCAGGTGTCCAATTAAAGCAGGGTTGCATCAAAGCAGGACGTCTTGGTACCCGGTCATCACTGCCAGCAGGTATAAAGTGGCAGTTCTATTTATGTCTATTATTAATTACATAACACACCAGCACACAAACACCACACAAGATACACCACACAAAACTACACAAACACGACACAAAACAAGTCCTGCAAGGGTCTGTAATCTCTGATTGCTCTTTTTATTGTTCAGTTTTATGAATACAGGACATGAAATTTTAATGCAGGAAGATTCCATTTTTACCATCATGCATGTGCTACACCAAAACCTGCATATTCATTGGATCTATTAGTTTACCGATGGAATTTTTTCTGGGAGGGGAGGAGGAGTGTGGAGGAGAACAGTGGGGGCAGGCACAGGGACATCATCATTCATCATGGCATTTTGTTTTTATGGAACTCACACCCATCCCAGCATGGTGATGTTGCTCTCTTTGTGGCCACATAAAGCCCTACTATTCCCCTAGAGTACCCCTGGCTGTGTATGCCTTTCCCCAACTATCTAATTCTAATGTATGTACGGATGTGTGGTGCACCATCCATCGCCTGATGAAGACTCTCCAGATTCCTCAATTTCCTCTGATATTTATCAACTCTCAACCACCCATTCCAACTCTCTGTTCCTCACCTGTCGTGATTTCAACTGTCCCGTGCCACCACGGCAGCTATCTGTGTCTCAGTTCTGCAATAACCAGTCATAGCACTGCAGCAAGTTTTCTGTGAATCGTTTAATCCAGCTCAATGTGTAAACGTCCCAACCTGGATTTCAACAACTGGTACATTCCCTCTCCCACATCTGGTAATCACTACTGTGTTAAATTTTTTTCCATCTAACCTCTCTTTTTCCTTCTCTGACCATGTTATTGTCAAATTCCATATCTCTCTGGCTATTGTGAGAGACTAACTTGAATGTCACAGAATATGTCTTTTCACACATGTCAATTGGCAGGGACTGGAACCTGCCCTCTTACAAATGCATTAGCCTGCCATCTCCACCAAAAAAATGTGTTTATTTCACCGAGCAATACTTTCACAAAAACCTATTTTATTTCGTACACAGGGTACGCTATCCATCCTCTCGGCCATCGTGCACAAAATCATCTGGCGAAGCTGTTGCGGTGAAACAAATTACTTCTTTTTTTTGGATACAAAATCCAAGGCTCATCGAGGAGCTGGAACATAGAATAGATCAGGATGTAACAGAACAAAAATAACAGAAATGAAGAAGAGAGGAGAGAACACATCAACAGCAGGAATGAGGGCCAAAATAGAGGTTGAGGTGGACAATCAAGGGATGTGGGGTAGAATGAGGGCTCGGAGAGGACAAAGGGGAGTAGACAAGATGGATACAGCCGCAAACTCTCAGAAAGAAAAAGCTGGAAACTTTGGAAAAAAGTGGACTTCTGGAGGGTTAACGGGGGTACAAACATCATGGTTTGCATGGGGGTAATCTGAGATAGAAGGTGAAGAGCTGTCTTGAAGAATTGGAGGGAACAATGAGATTGAAGAGAATTTGGAAGTTGGTTCTGAAGGCCAGAATAAGAGGAATAAATGAGTGGAGGTGAGCAGTGATTCTGGATTTTACAGCAGACTGGGCATCCTCCATGTTACTTGACAAGTGTTCATTCTTAAACAAGCCAGAAAATATCAACTTACTAATTTGGATGTTGAACCGTCCATTCCAGGCCCCTTCCTTTCTCAATGTCATTATGCTGCCTTGTTAAATCTGACTCTGATCAATGCATGTTCTCCCTAAATCTCCTTCAGTTGAAACGGCATCACCACAGAATGTCTCAACTCGGTGTTTGTCTTCAAATCTCATGAACCCAACCAATCACACTCTGTTGCCATATTATCCCCTGGTATCCCCTGGTATGCTTCAGAATTACCCTTTCGACTTACACTTTAGAAGTACCCTTTAGAATCACCCTTTAGAATTACCCTTTAGAATTACCCTTGAGAATTACCCTTTCAATTTACACTTTAGAATTACCCTTTAGCATTACCCTTTAGAATTACCCTTTAGAATCACCCTTTAGAATCACCCTTTCGATTTACACTTTAGAATTACCCTTTAGAATAACCCTTTAGAATTACCCTTTAGAATTACCCTTTAGCATTACCCTTTAGAATTACCCTTTAGAATCACCCTTAAGAATCACCGTTTGGAATTACACTTTAGAATTACCCTTTAGAATCACCCTTAAGAATCACCGTTTGGAATTACACTTTAGAATCACCCTTTAGAATCACCCTTTAGAATCACCCTTTAGAATCACCCTTTAGAATTACCCTTTAGAATTACCCTTTAGAATTACACTTTAGAATTACACTTTAGAATTACCCTTTAGAATTACACTTTAGAATTACACTTTAGAATTACACTTTATAATCACCCTTTAGAATTACCCTTTAGAATCACCCTTTAGAATCACCCTTTAGAATTACCCTTTAGAATTACCCTTTAGAATTACCCTTAAGAATCACCCTTAAGAATCACCCTTTAGAATTACACTTTAGAATTACCCTTTAGCATTACACTTATAGAATTACACTTTTTATACTTATTAACAGCACGTGATGCCATACATGCGCATCTCACCTTATTTTGTGATCCGATCAAATATGGACGACTGGCGGCCATTTCAGTTGCAAAAAAAAAACCCAGCATCGAACACATCCTCAACCACCTCTTAGACACGCATTTACCAAAGTTGTTCAAGCTTGGCACACATGTAACGAGTGATGGTTTACAGATGCACATCATTTACTTTTGAGATCAGATCCACGATGGCTGACTGGTGGCCATTTTGTTACGTAAATGTGTCCCCAACAATTTCTCAGACATGCTTGGTCCGATTTTGTTCAAATGCGGCACAAGCACAGCACACCGTGGCACAAACATGCGCCTCACTTTAATTTACGATCTGATCAAAGATGAACAACTGGTAGACCGGCGGCCATTTTCGGTGTAAATAAATATGGGCTCACCCTTTAACTTTGTACAGCAAAATTGCTAAAACAATGGGGGCTCTCAGATTTTACATCTTTTTCACATGTTTAAATTGAATTATACAGTTGAAGACTGTATAAAACAAACTGCCTTCATAATACTTCAAAGAACTATGCTAGATATTGATATATGGAGTTAGACGGCACGGCCTGTTTTTAGACGTGTAAAAGAGGTGACCATTATGGGTATGTACCGATCATCTCCTCAACTCCTCTTTATCATACTCCATCATCAACATTGTGATCGCATTATTCGATTAAGTTTATCATTATTATTA
Source organism: Eptatretus burgeri (assembly GCF_056783735.1). Classification (NCBI taxonomy): domain Eukaryota; kingdom Metazoa; phylum Chordata; class Myxini; order Myxiniformes; family Myxinidae; genus Eptatretus; species Eptatretus burgeri. The sequence goes on from NC_140968.1 coordinate 19,983,039, forward strand.
TTATTATTAAAGGTAAGTTTCATGATCTTAATAAGTCAAGAAAAGAAACTTTATTTTATGTTCTTAATACATTAAAATGAGCCTGGTGTTGGTTAAGGTGCCTGGCTTACGATCTTCGGGACTCGAGTTTGAGCCCCTGTCGTACTGTTACATAACACCATGTGGATTGAGTCGATTGATTCTGCCTGTCATCTTTCTGAGATCAGCAAAATAAGTACCAGCTTATTGGAAACAGGGGGCAAGGTGAGTTGGTCTGTTGACCCTATCTGGGCATCACGTGACGATTGCAGACAGCGTAGAAGAAATGTTATAGCTCTGTCCCACGTACTGTAGTGGCCAAAAATATTGGCACCCTTGCATTTTTTCATGTAATAAACCAGTCCTACCAGAAAATTGTTGAAATTATAAAATCTTTTGGTGTCAACATATGTATTTCTTTGGTTTGCAGTGAAACAAAACAAAAAAAGCTGAAAAAAATTATGAAATCTTAGCTTATTCCACTCACAAATCCTAAAATGGCCCGGATAATATTATTGGCACCATTTAGAAGTTGTGAGAAATAATTACATTTCAAGCAGGTGATTCTCCTTTACTTTGGAATTGAACTCACCAATAGTGAGGTGCAGGTGCCTGCAGTATAAAAACCACTCATTCAACCAGTTTGAATTGAGAAAAGGAGTCATTCTGCTGTTTTGTGTCACTGTGTGCACTGCAATGAGCATGGAGAAAAGAAAGAAAACCAGATAAATGTCTGAGGAGGTCAGACGCAAGATTGTAGGCAAGTATGGATGATCTCAAGGCTACAAGTCCATCTCCAGAGACCTTGATGTTCCTGTGTCCACCATATACAATATTATCAGTAAGTTTAAGGCCCATGGTACTGGAGCCAACCTCCCTGGATGTGGCCGCAAGAGAAAACTTGATCGAAGATTGCAGCGAAGGATTGTTTGAATGGTGGAGAAAGCATCTTGATCAACTGCCAAACAGATTCAACCTGACCTTCAGACACAAGGTACGACAGTTTCAACTCGCACCATCCATCGCCAACTCAACGAAAGGGGGTTCTGTGGTAGGAGATTGAGGAGGACCCCACTGCTGAGAGAGAGACATAAGAAAGCCCAACTGGAGTTTGCCAAAACACACCTGAACAAGCCAAAATCCTTCTGGGAGAATGTCCTGTGGATAGATGAGACCAAAATTGAGATTTTTGGTCGAGCACATCATCTTTATGTTTACAGAAAACAAAATGAAGCTTTCAAAGAAAAGAACACCTTCCATACAGTCAAACATGGAGGAGGTTCAGTGATGTTTTGGGGGTTTCTGTGCTGCATCTGGCACTGGATGCCTTCAATGTGTGCATGGCATCATGAAATCAGGAGATTACCGAGGCATTTTGGAGCACAATGTTCAACCCAGTGTCAGAAGGCTGGGTCTCTGTCGAAGGTCATGGGTCTTGCAGCAGGACAATGACCCCAAACGCACTTCAAAAATCACCCAGGAATGGTTTAAGACAAAACGCTGGACTGTTCCATTATAATGAGTCCGGATATAAATCCCATTGAACACCTGTGGGGAGATCTGAAAACAGCAGTTGGGAGAAGGTACCCTCAAATCTGGGAGAACTGGAGCAGTTTGCACAAGAAGAGTGGGCCAAACTACAAGTAGAGGTGTAGGAAGCTCATTCATGGCGAAAGGAAGAGCTTGACTGCAGATATTTTGTCCAAAGGCTGTGCTACCAAATATTAAGTCGTGGGTGTCACAAATTTTGTCAATGCCATTTATTTTTTTTTATCTTCTGATGTAAAAGGATATATTAAGTTCTGAATCAAAAACAAAGGTTCTGTAATATGAAGTTTGAAATAAAAATAATTCTGGAGACCAAATACTTTTGTCAATTTCAACTTATTGTTCGAGAAAATTGTGAGTTCTTTGAAAAAAGTGCAAGCGTGCCAATATTTTTGGCCACGACCGTAGGTGACAGATGAAATCACAAACCGCCATTTTTTGTTGAGAGATGGTGATTCAACTCTTTCCCAAAATGGATTCCTTTACACCTCCAGCAAATCACACTTTAATGTTATCAAAGCTGTGACTACGCAAGTTCAAGTGGATGCACAGCAGAGTTCAAAGCTTCTTCGTAAGCTGGAAGATGGTGTTGGTTCATACTGGCTTTAAAGGATTGCTGAGTTTCTCCGACGTAGATCTCGGTGCACGTTGGGTCTTCACATCTGATGCTGTACACCAAGTCCCGTTTCTTATCCTTCCAGATGTTGGCCTCAACGTGAACTAACTGGCTGCAAATAATTCTGTAGGGTTAGTATGATGTAGCAATGCTAAACTTGGAGAAGGATCTTCTCACTTTCTCAGATAGCCCACAGAAAGAGAGGAAGGGTCACCCATGTCATATTTTCTTGAGCTGTATCCTGTTGTTCACTAGACGTGATGTTTTTGCTACTTCCTGCTTTTTAAAAAAAGACCATGTGGGGTAAGTCCAGATTTTTTTTCAATGATAAACTTTTCATGTTTTAATTCGACTGGATGAGTGATAACAACCTGCATCGATTTAATGCACAAACATGTTCATTAAGGGAATAGTTTGAACAAATTAAAAAAAAATTTAAGTCGCTCACCTTATTTCACACATTTACCCCCTAAGTTTGCAGATTTGCAGTTC